>NC_069504.1:539540531-539908031 GCF_027579735.1 Bombina bombina | reverse complement strand
AATCTAATATCTGCACAGTATTAATAGCTTAAAAAAATAAATAAAGGTAACATGAATACTGACGATTTACGTCAGTAATTTAACAATTTCTTTATTTTTGTTGGTGCATTCATTGAGATTTAAAAGAAAACAAAATTTTGATTTTCATGCCATATCTTAATTATAGAAACTCCCACCTGGAGGACTTAGGTGTGTGAGCTCCTTAAAAACTCACCCAGCCCATTAGTTGGGATTAGTTATTGCCTTACCTACTTTGCTCATCTTGCTCCTGAGACCAAAGCATACTTAACTGATACCTGTGTATGTTCACCTGGCTCTTGAGAACAAAGCATACTTACCCAATATATGTGTATGCTCACCTTGCTCCTGAGACCAAGCATACTTACCTGATACTTGTGTATGCTCACCTTGCTCCTGAGACCAAGCATACTTACCTGATACCTGTGTATGCTATCCTTGCTCTAAGAGACTAGGCATACTTACAAACCTTCTATAAGTGTATGCTCACCTTGTTCCAGACACCAAGCAGACCTGTGTATGCTCACCTTGCTCCAGAGACCAAGCATACTTACCTTGCACCTACGTATGCTCACCTGGTTCTAGGAAGCCAAGCAGAATAGCCTAATAACAGTGCATGCTCACCTAGTTCCTGAAGCTGTACCTATGTGGTATCCCATGACAGTCTGAGCAACAGTAGCCACTGGGTATCCTGTGACTGCTGAGAAACCTGTGCCTACCAAACCAGTGACAGCCTTCCTTAACCCAGCTGTGCCTGTTGTATCTATCTGGTATCTTGTGACAGTCTTACCAACAGTACCCACTGGGTATCCTGTGCCTCCTGAGAAACCTGTGCCTACCATACCAGTGACAGCCTTCCTTAACCCAGCTTTGCCTGATGTATCTATCTGGTATCTTGTGACAGTCTTACCAACAGTACCCACTGGGTATCCTGTGCCTGCTGAGAAACCTGTGCCTACCATACCAGTGACAGCCTTCCTTAACCCAGCTTTGCCTGATGTATCTATCTGGTATCTTGTGACAGTCTTACCAACAGTACCCACTGGGTATCCTGTGCCTGCTGAGAAACCTGTGCCTACCATACCAGTGACAGCCTTCCTTAACCCAGCTTTGCCTGGTGTACCTATATGGTATCCCATGACAGTCTCACTAACAGTACCCACTGGGTAATCTGTGGCTGCTGAGAAACCTGTGTCTTTCATAATAGTGACAGCCTTTCTTAACCCAGCTGTGCCTGATGGTATCTGGTATCCTGTGATAGTCGCACCAACAGTACCAGCTGGTTATTCTGTGCTTGCTGAGAAACATCTGTCTACTATACTAATGACAGCTCTCCTTAAACCAGCTGTGCCTGCTGTACCTTTCTAGTATCACGTAACAGTACCCGCTGGGTATTCTGTGCATGTTGATAAACCTGTGTCTTCCTTACAGCCTTCTATAAACCAGCTGCACTTATCAGGTATTCTCTGTCAATCTCACCCTTTACTGTTCAATTCAAGCATCCATGTCGGATTTATGAACTGCAATCTACTTAAAGTATTCTGCACCTTGTATTGGACTTTAATGTTTTACATAAAACCTATGTTCAAATTTGCTGTTCTTGTGATTTTTAAGCTGAACTACCAACTGTTCTTTTTCTTATAAATCAGTAAAGCTGATGCAAAAGACTTTTCTTGCTCTGGGTATCTGTATCTGCATTAGGAGTTCCACACACTAACCTTCCTACAGTATTAAGTGCTTAAAAATAAATAAATAAAGGTAACAAATAAATACTGACGATTTACATCAGTCATTTTCCGTTCTCTTTATTTTTGTTGGGGCATTAAGTCGGATTTAAAACGAAACAAAAATTAAATTTTCATGACGAATGTGCATTCATCCAAAAAACGAATGCACATCTCTACTGATGACACAGTGGCAAAAATCATTCCTATTACAATAATTTGTTACTGAGTTTATAAATATTGATACATCCTTTTTGTATGAATACCGGCATACAACTGATTAAAATTCTGTTCTAAGATTAAAAAATTGTATGCCCAAATATTGAGAGATCATAAAAACTGTTATACTTTCCGTGGAAACCCCTAAAGAATTTGTATGCTGGAATCACAATCATGTGTAAATAAATTGAGAAAATTAAAAAAACACTGAACTGATGCCTGAATGTGCAGGTGTCAATTTGTATTTTAATTTACATTCAAGTTTAAACTTGCATTGGCCAATAACCCATACACACAATATTTCTGCTTCTGTGAATATCAATTATTTCTCTCTCAAATGTATTCTCATTAATTATCCCCTTAGAATGCATGCTAATATTAGCTGTATTTCTCTCTATATAAATAGCACTCCTGCTCCTTAGAATTATATTTGCACTAAGCAAATATCTAAATTTTAAGACACTTAAAATGATTCACCCTTTGCTTTTTCATTTTCAATGATATATCTGCCTTTAAATAATTTTAATTTTAATATTTAAGATACTAAAGTGTGAGTCAAGGTTAATATACACTTAATGGTACATAATATATAATATGCCATATACACAAATTTAGCATAACATTTTTACTTACATTTTTTCTTTCTTTGCAAACTTGGTGCAAATACAAACTAATGTGTTGCACTTAAACACTTCCATCTAGAATAATTTTTGAGCCAGTACATATCTTTTTTTTAGTTACGCAGAATGATGTACAAAACAATGCACTGATTAATACTGCAATTCTACTAACCAGGCATATGATACTTAAATCTTGGAAAGATAGGAAGTTGCTACATTTATCCATAATATAAGGTACCAAATGGTTCTGGATCAACATGACCCTTCAATCTTTCAAGACAATGGGCGCCATGTACTAAGGTGTCAATTTTTTCGCACAGACCGTATCGAAATAACCCGCCGGCATTCGCACCATGCGGATGGCACTTCGTTACATGTATGTACTAAAAACCAAGCCATAAAATTTTGCGTCTATTGTGTGTCGAAGACAATCGGATTATTGATAACTTTGAAGCTTCGTTCGGTGCGAAAGAGCAAAGTTAAGAAGCAGTCTGCGACCTGATTGGTTTAGTTCTTTACCCACGTGACTATCTAGGTGTCATAATCGTCAGACAAGCGGCAACATCTGGCTGCTGACATGTATAAGAATGTGCATTTTCCCATAAATCTTAGAATATTGTTTATTTACTTTTCGGTATTCACTTTGACAAGATGGCTTGCTCCGGAGATTCTGCTATTCTTCGACCTCTCCTTCTTTGCAAGTTTTCAACCGGTGCCTGTATAGCCCTTCTTCCTTGTAATTGAATTAATCGGAAAAGAAACATGTGTAAAAGTGTCTCCATCTTCATTCAGTGATCCAAAAACCAATAATAATACAATAGTAGTCTAGTACTTTCACTTAAGTACTTCTACCTGGCGTCAGGTTGATACGCCCTATAGTTTTCTATTGTATTCGGTACCTAAATGGTCGCGAAGCAAATCACGCAAAGTTACAGTGAAAGTTGGAGCAGACGGATTAGTTGTAACATTCATAATTTCCGATTACAGCAAATTTACGTGCGATCGAACATGTAGTAAGTGGGAAAAAGGCATCGGAACGATCAGTTGCGTAAAATTACGATCGCTGATGAAAATAGTGGTTTTTCGACCCGATCACAGATTGGTACATACGAGAAGCAGATCGTGAGCGAATTTTGATGCGGAAATACAGACGGACGGTCACTTTGAAGCTTAGTACATGGCGCCCAATAAACTAAAAAGGTTCATGGCAAAGTTGGATAGAGTAATTTTAAATCAACCAAGGTAAACACAACTTCTGTTTTTGGACTATTTTCGCACCTCACCGACTTTCCTACAATTGATATTATCTAATGATTACCACGCATATTAGAGACAGCATTTCTTTTTCTAGGGGAGGTGGAGGGGTCCTTAAATATTTCCTTTTTTGTTTTCTCTTCTGTCTCTTTACCTCTTTTTTCTTCTTTTTTGTGTTAAATTTATAAAGAATAAGGTCTAAAAATGTAGACACATTCTATAGGAATATATTAATACAGATGTATTGGAACTAAATAATATATTGTTGAATTGATAAAAGGCGAAGATTTATGTGTATACGAGTAAAATTCCGACACAACTTAACTGAGTTTTTTGTTTCTTCGTCAGTTCAAATATAAAGTACATGATAAATGAGTAAATATCAAAATAATTTGATGTTTTTCTTAAATTGCTGGACATAATGTTTTTTATTTTTACAATATTGTATAGGTAAATATTCAGTGTCTTTGGTCTTCTTCTTTCTCCTATGTAAAGTATATGGTACGGTAACAGATATCAAAATAATCTGTTGTTTGTTGTAATTGACCGACCAGGATGTTTTTATATGTATATATATATATATATATATCAAAATAACAAGAGTATTGCATTGGCAATGATACTTTTTTTATTGGACTAACTATACATTTATAAGTTGACAAGCTTTCGGAAGAGTTCCTTCCTTTATCAAGTCTGAAGCAATACTGACAGTCAGTATTGCTTCATACTTGATAAAGGAAGGAACTCTTCCGAAAGCTTGTCAACTTATAAATGTATAGTTAGTCCAATAAAAAAAGTATCATTGCCCAATGCAATACTCTTGTTATTTTGATATCTAAATCTCTGGACTAACACGGCTACTCCAATCAACGTATATATATATATATATATATATATATAATCCCCTGCAGATAAATAATTGTATTTTTTTTTGTTTTTTTTTATTTACTTTAATTCCACTATTTCAAGCCAAGACTATACCAGCCTCTGCTGGCTTTAGAATGGCATCTTCCTCTGAGCACTGCGCCGGGCGGGGGGAGTTGAAATTACAATCTAGCTATGCAAGTTGCGCAGTACTACACAACATGCGTAGGGAGATTGTAATTTAAATCCTCGTATGTTGGTTTTCACTGAACCAGCCAGGCACTGTAGGGAGTTGCAGCACAACAGGGTGACACCATCAGAGGAGATTAATTCCTGCTTTATGGTGTCAAGGACCACCAACATCTTCTCGTGGACCACCAGTGGTCCATGGACCTATGTTTGGCGACCGCTGATCTAGGCCATATAAGGCTAGTTTAGGAGTGGAGCAGTAGTTTGCGCTTCCCGTTCGCTCATTGGGGTAGATTTATCATAGTGCAAGTGGACATGATACAATGTAGCGTATCATGTCCGCTGAACATCGATAAATTCCTACAGCATACACTGTCAGCATTCATCATTGCGCCAGCTGTTCTTGTGAACTGCTGGTGCAATGCTGCTCCCTGCAGATTTGCAGCCAATCGGGGGTGTTAATCAACCCGATTGTACTCAATCGGGTTAATTTCTGTCTGCTGCCTCAGAGAAGGCGGACAAGTTATGGAGTAGTGGTCTTTAGACCGCTGCTTCATAACTTCTGTTTCTGGCGAGCCTGAAGACTCATGCGGAAACAGGGGCGTCAAGCTCCATACGGAGCTTGATGAATTGGCCCCATTAACCTCATTAGAAGTAAGCTTTTTGCGTGTGTCGGTTTGCATGCCTTTTACAATGTTTTTGCATGAGCACTAACCCGACGAACATTAAAAGCCGAATTTCAAATATAGCAACTGCGTTAACGTATTCCCCCATAGAGATGTGCATAGGAAAAATTTTCGTTTAGTCCTAAATTTTATTTTTGTTAAAAAAATCTTTAGTGCAGATTCTTGGCTACTTTCTTTATCTGAAGCCGTAATCAGCTATAGTAGCTTTATTATTTTCATTTAATGTAATTCTTAAACTTATTCTTTTATTTATACATCTAATTTTTGTGCACTGCATTTTTGGTAAAACTGAAAGTTTAGTTGAAGGTACAGTAACAACCAGTAGTACTATGCATACCTACCGTTACTATACTGACAGTGTCTATATTTATTATTTAAATCTAATAAGTAAACTTTTTTTAAAATAGTATAACTGTACTAGTATAAATAAAATTAAGTGCAGCTTCAGAACAAACAGACTCAGCAAGCAACTGGTTATTAATAATACTATGAAAAAGTATAATACAACTTATATACTAAGTGCAAAGTCAGCAGTCACTTAGGTATGCAACAAAAGGGTTAATACATTTTTTAAAATTAAAGCTACTAACTTATTAAAAAGTTTTAAACAAACATCTTGCATTTTAACTCAGAGAAATAAGTAGTGTACTATACTATTATACTATATTTAAGTCCAATAAGTAAACTTTGTTAAAATCTTATAACTTGGGGGCACAGTCACGCTGTAACTGGCAACTGCTATTTCGATGCTGCTAACACATTGAAGAATAACACTGTTCTGAGCCCTTTCACTTCCCTCCCTCCCCCTGAGAATGCTGGTTGGCTAGAAAACGTCATAGGTTTCCACTGACAGGCTGAGAGAAAATGTCAATCTATTCTACTGCTCCTTTCAGGTTTGGATAATGTCAGTGTGCATCATATAAACAGCATACACCAACTAAAAATGAAAATTTTAAAATAAAATAAAGAATTTTTCTTTTCTTTTATTTCCTTTTTCGTTCAGTTTAGTTTTTGGTAAATCAATAAAAATAACGAAAATGCCATTTTTTATTTTTTTTTACTCTTCCAAAACTGAATGCACATGTCGATTCCCCCACAGATTTCAATAAAAGTGGAAGTGTAAAAAAAATCTAACAAACTTCTAGTTCGTACATCCTGATCACATTTATCCAGTGTGCTAACCCGACATAAACTATTACTTCACATTCCAATGTTCTTTACATAGAAGAATATATTCTATTTATTCATAAATAAAGATTTCTATATATATATGATATTCTTTTGCTACAAAAAATATATCTATATATAGCTATATAAAGAATATATATATATATATATGAGCTATAAGCTATGATTACGCCTTGAGTGGCAAAACATGTCAGCAGCAGCCATTGTTTTTCAAGTATGACTTGTGATTTTCCTATGATCGTGTACAACATGGATTTTTAAATAAATAAATCGAGGTTGGAATTGGAGAAGCCTGTTTGCATCTTGTTTTTCTTCCTATATATATATATATATATATATATATATATATATATATATATATATATATATATATATATATATATATATATATATATAAACAAAGTCCAGATTAGAACAGCACACCATGTAGTTTAAAGCATCCGCCAGGGTGCAACGTCAAAAAAGAATATTCATTGTGCAAGAAAAGACAGCACTCACTGGTCTTCTATATAAATAAAAATTAACTTTTAATAATACAAAAGATTAAAAAGTAGGGGTAAACATGATGTTTCGATGCATAACTGGCATCTTTATCAAATGTCCCAAAGATAAGCAAGATGGTTCCTAAGAGGTTACATCAGCTCACATTGGAACATCACATAGCTGATGTAACCTCTTAGGAACCATCTTGCTTATCTTTGGGACAGTTAGGCATCAAAAACGTCATGTTTACCCCTACTTTTTAATCTTTTGTTTTATTAAAAGTTAATTTTTATTTATATAGAAGACCAGTGAGTGCTGTCTTTTTTTGCACTATTTATATATATATATATATATATATATATATATATATAAATCCAAGAAAAAGGCACTCATTGGTCTTGTCAAATTAGAACATAGCATTTATTTAAGCAAACTTTAAAATAGACATAACGTTTCAGCACACATTAGCGCCTTTGTCAAATGTCTCATAAAAAGGTTTAACAACATAAACCTAAAAACAATTGGCAAGTAGGACAACAAAATCGCTTTAAGTACCTTAACAAACAACGTCTGTTACCAACCGGCTCTCACCCATGCCGACAAGCAGTAGTGGCGTCATCATCAACCACCGTCGCATGACACGCCATCACCCCATGTGAGTGTTACCATAACTACCATTTGTAAACAACTATGTTATGGTGAGAGAACGGATATAGATGCCGTACATTTTGGCTAAATGAAAACATAGCACATCTACAAATCTATTGCTGTAAAGTATCTATACTTTAACTCCTAAGGGGGAACATGGCCTCATAGTAATGCACAAAGTAGTGCCACTTACTAAACCATCGATTTTGAGGGCAATAACCTACATTGTGGCCATAGTGCTTCAACAGGGGTTAATGCAATCTACCCACAATGAGCAGGTATGATCCTTATATTAATCAGAAAGCTGCAGATATAGAAAAAATATATCCAAAAAATCAACAGCAAATATACCAGTTTCACACAATAAACACATTAATACTCAGTAAACAGGACCATATTGTCCGGTCAGTAAGACTCACATCAATACTGTAATGTCTACGTTGCCTCCTATGGTATGAGTAGAAACGTGAACAACAGAGAGTGCCCATTTAGAACTCACATCTATGTAAAACTTGAATGAGATTCCTTGGCATAGGTCAATAAAACTTACTGAAGTCCAGAGAGGTGTTAAGACCCCTAGGGGCAAAAGTGTCCATCATGTAGATCCTCTTTTTCTCCAGTTGCAAGAGCCTATTAGCCCTATTGCCATCCCTAGCCAGTGGGGGTATGTGGTCTATTAGCATGGATCGCAAGCTAGAGACACTGTGCTTATAATTGGCAAAGTGATGTGCCACCGGTTGATCGGATTCTCCTTTTGACAACGCCTCCTGAATAGCACATTGATGGATGTTGTGGCTACCAGGGAGAGGTTGTTGAACCCCACTGTGGAAACAAGGGCTAAGTAGAAAGCTGACATCATTGGCAAAACTAACCAGCTGAATTTTGTGACTACACATGTACCGACGTGTGACACTTTGGCTTAATATGTACGGCAAAATTGGCCGGTGGTTGAAACAGATACAACATTACCATTCCAACGAATGAGAGCCCCTAGAATGGTGTACCGCAGAGCTAACAACTTACGTGATCTACTAGTCAAAACAGATCTGGTGAAGTGTTATCATAAGTCCTGGCTCAAGTCAGCCAAGAAAGGCTG
The DNA here is from genome assembly GCF_027579735.1 of Bombina bombina. NCBI lineage: Eukaryota > Metazoa > Chordata > Amphibia > Anura > Bombinatoridae > Bombina > Bombina bombina. Next base: position 539,899,042 of record NC_069504.1, on the reverse strand, counting down.
TTTTCCATGTAACAAATGCATAACCTGCAATAGCATGCAAAGGGGAATTATCATTTCAGCACCCACATAGCAACAAACGCTATACAATGCGTCACAGGTTGACTTGCACCAGCACCTATGTGGTGTATATGTTGATTTGCCTGTGTTCATTGGTTTACATTGGTAAAACTATCACCCCTTCTGGGACAGAATGGCTAACCATCGGTGTGCTATTCAGGAGGCGTTGTCATAAGGAGAATCCAATCAACCGGTAGCACGTCACTTTGCCAATTAGAAACACAGTGTCTCTAGCTTGTGATCCATGCTAATCGAACACATACCCCACTGGCTAGGGGTGGCAATAGGGCTAATAGGCTTTTGCTACTGGACACAAAGTATATCTACATGATGGATACTTTGCCCACTAGGGGTCTTAATACCTCTCTTGACTTCAGTCTGTTTTATTGACCTATGCCAAGGAATCTCATTAAAATTTTACATTGATGTGGGTTCTAAATGGGCACTCACTGTTGTTCACGTTTCTACTCATACCCCAGCAAGCGACATAGACATTACTGTAATGATGTGGGTCTTACTGAACGGACAATATGGTCCTGTTTACTGAGTATTAATGTGATTATTGTGTGAAACTGGTGCATTTGCTGTTGATTTATTGTATATTTTTTTCTATTTTTTCTATATCTGCAGCATTCTGACTAATATAAGCATCATACCTGCTCATTATGGGTAGATTGCATTAACCACTGTGGGAGCACTATGGCCACGATGTAGGTTATTGCCCTCAAAATCGACTGTTTAGTCAGTGGCACTACTTTGTGCATTACTAGGAGGCCATGTTCCTCTTTAGGAGTTAAAGTATATATATTTTACAGTGATAGATTTGTAGATGTGCTATGTTTTCATTTAGCCAATATGTACGGCATCTCGATTGCTATTGTGTATCTGTTCTCTCACCATAACATAGTTGTTTACAAATGGTAGTTATGGTAACGCTCACATGTGGTGATGGCGTGTTATGCAATGGTGGTTGATGATGACGTCACTACCGCGTGTTGGTGCGGGTGAGAGCCGGTTGGTAACAGACATTCGGCTAGATTTAGAGTTGAGCGGTAGCCGTCAAAACCAGCGTTAGAGGCTCCTAACGCTGGTTTTTACCGCCCTCTGGTATTTGGAGTCAGTCAGGAAAGGGTCTAACGCTCACTTTCCAGCCGCAACTTTTCCATACCGCAGATCCCCTTACGTCAATTGCGTATCCTATCTTTTCAATGGGATCTTTCTAACGCCGGTATTTAGAGTCGTGGCTGAAGTGAGCGTTAGAAATCTAACGACAAGACTCCAGCCGCAAAAAAAGTCAGTAGTTAAGAGCTTTCTGGGCTAATGCCGGTTTATAAAGCTCTTAACTACTGTGCTCTAAAGTACACTAACACCCATAAACTACCTATGTACCCCTAAACCGAGGTCCCCCCACATCGCCGCCACTCTATTAAAATTTTTTAACCCCTAATCTGCCGACCACACACCGCTGCCACCTACGTTAGCCCTATGAACCCCTTATCTGCTGCCCCTAACACCGCCGACCCCTATATTATATTTATTAACCCCTAATATGCCGCCCCAACGTTGCCGCTACCTACCTACACTTATTAACCCCTAATCTGCCGACCGGACCGCGCCGCTATTATAATAAAGTTATTAACGCCTAAACCGCCTCACTCCCGCCTCAATAACCCTATAATAAATAGTATTAACCCCTAATCTGCCCTCCCTAACATCGCTGACACCTAACTTCAAGTATTAACCCCTAATCTGCCGCTCAGAGCTCACCGCTACTCTAATACATTTTTAACCCCTAAAGCTAATTCTAACCCTAACCCTAACACCCCCCTAAGTTAAATAAATTAACTCTTATTAAATAAATTATTCCTATTTAAATCTAAATACTTACCTGTAAAATAAACCCTAATATAGCTACAATATAAATTATAATTATATTGTAGCTATTTTAGGATTAATATTTATTTTACAGGCAACCTTGTATTTATTTTGACCAGGTGCAATAGCTATTAAATATTTAATAAATATTTAATAGTTACCTAGTTAAAATAATTACAAAATTACCTGTAAAATAAATCCTAACCTAAGTTACAATTAAACCTAACACTACACTATCAATAAATAAATTAAATAAAATACCTATAATTATCTACAATTAAACTAACTAAAGTACAAAAAATAAAAAAGAACTAAGTTACAAAAAATAAAAAAATATTTACAAACATTAGAAAAATATTACAACAATTTTAAACTAATTACATCTACTCTAAGCCCCCTAATAAAATAACAAAGACCCCCAAAATAAAAAATGCCCTACCCTATTCTAAATTAAAAAAGTTCAAAGCTCTTTTACCTTACCAGCCCTGAAAAGGGCCCTTTGCGGGGCATGCCCCAAAGAATTCAGCTCTTTTGCATGGAAAAAAAACACATACCCCCCCACATTACAACCCACATACCCCTAATCTAACCCAAACCCCCCTTAAATAAACCTAACACTAAGCCCCTGAAGATCTCCCTACCTTGTCTTCACCTCACCGGGTCCCGATCTGTCCAGAAGAGCCTCCGATGTCTTGATCCAAGCCCAAGCGGGGGGTGAAGAGTGACGTCCATCCTCGGGCTGAAGTCTGGATCCAAGCGGCGGCTGAAGAAATCCATCATCGGGCTGAAGTCGGAAGTCCATCTTCAATCTTCTTTCTTCTGGAGCGGAGCGGAGCCATCTTCTTCCCAGCCGACGCGGATCCATCCTCTTTTAACGACGCCTACTAGCCGAATGTTGGTTTCCTACCTTAATTCCGATTGGCTGATAGGATTCTATCAGCCAATCGGAATTAAGGTAGGAAAATTCTGATTGGCTGATGGAATCAGCCAATCAGATTCAGGTTCAATCCGAATGGCTGATCCGATCAGCCAATCAGATTGAGCTTGCATTCTATTGGCTGTTCCAATCAGCCAATAGAATGCAAGCTCAATCTGATTGGCTGATTCCATCAGCCAATCAAAATTTTCCTTCCTTAATTCCGATTGGCTGATAGAATCCTATCAGCCAATCGGAATTCGACGGACGCCATCTTGGATGACGTCATTTAAAGGAACCGTCATTCGGCGAGTAGGCGTCGGTAGAAGAGGATGTTCCACGTCAGCTGGAAGATGATGGCTCCGGAAGAAAGAAGATTGAAGATGCTGCTTCATAGAAGACTTCATCCCGATTATGGACTTCCTCAGCGCCCGCTTGGATCAAGACTTCAGCCCGATGATGGATTTCTTCAGCCGCCGCTTGGATCCAGACTTCAGCCCGAGGATGGACGTCACTCTTCAGCCCCCCGCTTGGGCTTGGATCAAGACATCGGAGGCTCTTCTGGACAGATCGGGACCAGGTGAGGTGAAGACAAGGTAGGGAGATCTTCAGGGGCTTAGTGTTAAGTTTATTTAAGGGGGGTTTGGGTTAGATTAGGGATATGTGGGTGGTGGGTTGTAATATTGGGGGGGTATTGTATGGTTTTTTTTTACAGGCAAAAGAGCTGAATTCTTTGGGGCATGCCCCGCAAAGGGCCATTTTCAGGGCTGGTAAGGTAAAAGAGCTTTTCTATTTTAATTTTAGAATAGGGTAGGGCATTTTTTTATTTTGGGGGTCTTTGTTATTTTATTAGGGGTCTTAGAGTAGGTGTAATTAGTTTAAAATTGTTGTAATATTTTTCTAATGTTTGTAAATATTTTTTTATTTTTTGTAACTTAGTTCTTTTTTATTTTTTGTACTTTAGTTTATTTAATTGTAGTTATTTGTAGGTATTGTATTAAATTAATTTATTGATAGTGTAGTGTTAGGTTTAATTGTAGATAATTGTAGGTAGTTTATTTAATTTATTTATTGATAGTGTAGTGTTAGGTTTAATTGTAACTTAGGTTAGGATTTATTTTACAGGTAATTTTGTAATTATTTTAACTAGGTAACTATTAAATAGTTATTAACTATTTAATAGCTATTGTACCTGGTTAAAATAAATACAAAGTTGCCTGTAAAATAAATATTAATCCTAAAATAGCTAAAATATAATTATTATTTATATTGTAGCTATATTAGGGTTTATTTTACAGGTAAGTATTTAGATTTAAATAGGAATAATTTATTTAATAAGAGTTAATTTATTTCGTTAGAATAAAATTATATTTAACTTAGGGGGGTGTTAGGGTTAGGGTTAGAATTAGCTTTAGGGGTTAAAAAATTTATTAGAGTAGTGGTGAGCTCCGATCGGCAGATTAGGGGTTAATACTTGAAGTTAGGTGTCGGCGATGTTAGGGAGGGCAGATTAGGGGTTAATACTATTTATTATAGGGTTATTGAAGCGGGAGTGAGGCGGATTAGGGGTTAATAACTTTATTATAGTAGCGGTGCGGTCCGCTCGGCAGATTAGGGGTTAATAAGTGTAGACAGGTGGAGGCGACGTTGAGGGGGGCAGATTAGGGGTTAATAAATATAATATAGGGGTCGGCGGTGTTAGGTGCAGCAGATTAGGGGTACATAGCTATAATGTAGCTTGCGGTGGTGTACAGAGCGACAGATTAGGGGTTAATAATAATATGCAGGGGTAAGCGATAGCGGGGGTGGCAGGTTAGGGGTGTTTAGACTCGGGGTTCATGTTAGGGTGTTAGGTGCAGACTTAGGAAGTGTTTCCGCATAGTAAACAATGGGGCTGCGTTAGGAGCTGAACGCTGCTTTTTTGCAGGTGTTAGGTTTTTTTTCAGCTCAAACAGCCCCTTCGTTTTCTATGGGGGAATCATGCACGAGCACGTTTTTTAAGCTGGCTGCGTCCGTAAGCAACGCTGGTATCTAGAGTTGCAGTGGCGGTAAATATGCCTGTACGCTCCCTTTTTGGAGACTAACGCAGCCATTCTGTGAACTCTAAATACCAGCGGTATTTAAAAGGTGCGGGAGAAAAAAAGCATGCGTAGCTAGCGCACCCCTTTGGCCGCAGAACTCTAAATCTAGCCGATTGTTTGTTAAGGTACTTAAAGCGATGTTGGTGTCCTACTTGCCAACTGTTTTTAGGTTTATGTTGTTAAACCTTTTTATGAGACATTTGACAAAGGCGCTAATGTGTGCCAAAACATTATGGCCTAGATTTAGAGTTCGGCGGTAGCCGTCAAAACCAGCGTTAGAGGCTCCTAACGCTGGTTTTGGGCGCCCGCTGGTATTTGGAGTCAGTGATTAAAGGGTCTAACGCTCACTTTACAGCCGCGACTTTTCCATACCGCAGATCCCCCTACGCCATTTGCGTAGCCTATCTTTTCAATGGGATCTTCCTAACGCCGGTATTTAGAGTCGTTTCTGCAGTGAGCGTTAGAGCTCTAACGACAAGATTCCAGCCGCCTGAAAATAGCAGGAGTTAAGAGCTTTCTAGCTAACGCCGGTTCATAAAGCTCTTAACTACTGTACCCTAAAGTACACTAACACCCATAAACTACCTATGTACCCCTAAACCGAGGTCCCCCCACATCGCCGCCACTCGATTAAAAATTTTAACCCCTAATCTGCCGACCGCCACCTACGTTATACTTATGTACCCCTAATCTGCTGCCCCTAACACCGCCGACCCCTGTATTATATCTATTAACCCCTAACTTGCCCCCCACAACGTCGCCGCAAGCTACTTAAAATAATTAACCCCTAATCTTCCGACCGCAAATCGCCGCCACCTACGTTATCCCTATGTACCCCTAATCTGCTACCCCTAACATCGCCGACCCCTATGTTATATTTATTAACCCCTAATCTGCCCCCCACAACGTCGCCGACACCTACCTACACTTATTAACCCCTAATCTGCCGAGCGGACCTGAGCGCTACTATAATAAAGTTATTAACCCCTAATCCGCCTCACTAACCCTATCATAAATAGTATTAACCCCTAATCTGCCCTCCCTAACATCGCCGACACCTACCTTCAATTATTAACCCCTAATCTGCCGACCGGAGCTCACCGCTATTCTAATAAATGTATTAACCCCTAAAGCTAAGTCTAACCCTAACACTAACACCCCCCTAAGTTAAATATAATTTTTATCTAACGAAATAAATTAACTCTTATTAAATAAATAATTCCTATTTAAAGCTAAATACTTACCTGTAAAATAAATCCTAATATAGCTACAATATAATTTATAATTATATTATAGCTATTTTAGGATTAATATTTATTTTACAGGCAACTTTGTAATTATTTTAACCAGGTACAATAGCTATTAAATAGTTAAGAACTATTTAATAGTTACCTAGTTAAAATAATAACAAATTTACCTGTAAAATAAATCCTAACCTAAGATATAATTAAACCTAACACTACCCTATCAATAAAATAATTAAATAAACTACCTACAATTACCTACAATTAACCTAACACTACACTATCAATAAATTAATTAAACACAATTGCTACAAATAAATAAAATTAAATAAACTATCTAAAGTACAAAAAATAAAAAAGAACTAAGTTACAGAAAATAATAAAATATTTACAAAGATAAGAAAAATATTACAACAATTTTAAACTAATTACACCTACTCTAAGCCCCCTAATAAAATAACAAAGCCCCCCAAAATAAAAAATTCCCTACCCTATTCTAAAATACAAATATTACAAGCTCTTTTACCTTACCAGCCCTGAACAGGGCCCTTTGCGGGGCATGCCCCAAGAATTTCAGCTCTTTTGCCTGTAAAAAAAAACATACAATACCCCCCCCCAACATTACAACCCACCACCCACATACCCCTAATCTAACCCAAACCCCCCTTAAATAAACCTAACACTACCCCCCTGATGATCTTCCTACCTTGTCTTCACCATGCCAGGTTCACCGATCCGTCCTGGCTCCAAGATCTTCATCCAACCCAAGCGGGGGCTAGACATCCACTGAAGAAGTCCAGAAGAGGGTCCAAAGTCTTCCTCCTATCCGGCAAGAAGAGGACATCCGGACCGGCAAACATCTTCTCCAAGCGGCATCTTCTATCTTCTTCCATCCGATGACGACCGGCTCCATCTTGAAGACCTCCAGCGCGGATCCATCCTCTTCTTCCGACGACTAGACGACGAATGACGGTTCCTTTAAGGGACGTCATCCAAGATGGCGTCCCTCGAATTCCGATTGGCTGATAGGATTCTATCAGCCAATCGGAATTAAGGTAGGAATTTTCTGATTGGCTGATGGAATCAGCCAATCAGAATATAGTTCAATCCGATTGGCTGATCCAATCAGCCAATCAGATTGAGCTCGCATTCTATTGGCTGTTCCGATCAGCCAATAGAATGCGAGCTCAATCTGATTGGCTGATTGGATCAGCCAATCGGATTGAACTTGATTCTGATTGGCTGATTCCATCAGCCAATCAGAAAATTCCTACCTTAATTCCGATTGGCTGATAGAATCCTATCAGCCAATCGGAATTCGAGGGACGCCATCTTGGATGACGTCCCTTAAAGGAACCGTCATTCGTCGTCTAGTCGTCGGAAGAAGAGGATGGATCCGCGCTGGAGGTCTTCAAGATGGAGCCGGTCGTCATCGGATGGAAGAAGATAGAAGATGCCGCTTGGAGAAGATGTTTGCCGGTCCGGATGTCCTCTTCTTGCCGGATAGGAGGAAGACTTTGGACCCTCTTCTGGACTTCTTCAGTGGATGTCTAGCCCCCGCTTGGGTTGGATGAAGATCTTGGAGCCAGGACGGATCGGTGAACCTGGCATGGTGAAGACAAGGTAGGAAGATCATCAGGGGGGTAGTGTTAGGTTTATTTAAGGGGGGTTTGGGTTAGATTAGGGGTATGTGGGTGGTGGGTTGTAATGTTGGGGGGGGGGGGTATTGTATGTTTTTTTTTACAGGCAAAAGAGCTGAAATTCTTGGGGCATGCCCCGCAAAGGGCCCTGTTCAGGGCTGGTAAGGTAAAAGAGCTTGTAATTTTTGTATTTTAGAATAGGGTAGTGAATTTTTTATTTTGGGGGGCTTTGTTATTTTATTAGGGGGCTTAGAGTAGGTGTAATTAGTTTAAAATTGTTGTAATATTTTTCTTATGTTTGTAAATATTTTATTATTTTCTGTAACTTAGTTCTTTTTTATTTTTTGTACTTTAGATAGTTTATTTAATTTTATTTATTTGTAGCAATTGTGTTTAATTAATTTATTGATAGTGTAGTGTTAGGTTAATTGTAGGTAATTGTAGGTAGTTTATTTAATTATTTTATTGATAGGGTAGTGTTAGGTTTAATTATATCTTAGGTTAGGATTTATTTTACAGGTAAATTTGTTATTATTTTAACTAGGTAACTATTAAATAGTTCTTAACTATTTAATAGCTATTGTACCTGGTTAAAATAATTACAAAGTTGCCTGTAAAATAAATATTAATCCTAAAATAGCTATAATATAATTATAATTTATATTGTAGCTATATTAGGATTTATTTTACAGGTAAGTATTTAGCTTTAAATAGGAATCATTTATTTAATAAGAGTTAATTTATTTCGTTAGATAAAAATTATATTTAACTTAGGGGGGTGTTAGTGTTAGGGTTAGACTTAGCTTTAGGGGTTAATACATTTATTAGAATAGCGGTGAGCTCCGGTCGGCAGATTAGGGGTTAATAATTGAAGGTAGGTGTCGGCGATGTTAGGGAGGGCAGATTAGGGGTTAATACTATTTATGATAGGGTTAGTGAGGCGGATTAGGGGTTAATAACTTTATTATAGTAGCGCTCAGGTCCGCTCGGCAGATTAGGGGTTAATAAGTGTAGGCAGGTGTCGGCGACGTTGTGGGGGGCAGATTAGGGGTTAATAAATATAACATAGGGGTCGGCGATGTTAGGGCAGCAGATTAGGGGTACATAGGGATAACGTAGGTGGCGGCGGTTTACGGAGCGGCAGATTAGGGGTTAAAAGTGTAATGCAGGGGTCAGCGATAGCGGGGGCGGCAGATTAGGAGTTAATAAGTGTAAGGTTAGGGGTGTTTAGACTCGGGGTACATGTTAGGGTGTTAGGTGCAGACGTAGGAAGTGTTTCCCCATAGGAAACAATGGGGCTGCGTTAGGAGCTGAACGCTGCTTTTTTGCAGGTGTTAGGTTTTTTTTCAGCTCAAACAGCCCCATTGTTTCCTATGGGAGAATCGTGCACGAGCACGTTTTTGATGCCGGCCGCGTCCGTAAGCAACTCTGGTATCGAGAGTTGCATTTGCGGTAAAAATGCTCTACGCTCCTTTTTTGGAGCCTAACGCAGCATTTGTTTGAACTCTCGATACCAGAGTTAAATTTATGGTGCGGCCAGAAAAAAACCCGCGGAGCGTTAACAGCCCTTTTACCGCCGAACTCTAAATCTAGGCCTATGTCTGCCCTAAAGTTTGCTTAAATAAATGCTATGTTCTAATTTAACAAGACCAATGAGTGCCTTTTTCTTGGATTTGGATTTGTACTTTGGATTGAAGTGCACCTTATCATTAAGAAAATGTGTTTGATTGTGCTTTCCCTTCCTATATATATATATATATATATATATATATATTTCTGTCAGATAATGCACCACTTCGCCCAAACACACAACAGAAAGGTTGAGTAAATTTTTCACCTTTTTAACTGGTTGCCGGTTTGATTTTTATATTGTTAGCACTTGTTAATTGATACAGCTGAGTTTAATTACAAATTACAGGAGCATTACAAACTTGGAATGCAATTATTTCTTACAATTTTGAGAAGGTGCCAATAATTTTGTCCAGTCCATTATTGAAGTATTGCGTGGAATGTGTCAGATTTGGCTTTTTTTTCTCCACTTTTTTTGGCATACCAAAACAAACAAAAGAGATAAACATGAGAATGCCGAAACATTTGTAATTGCAAAAACTTTCTAGGTGAAGTGGTGCATTATCTGACAGAAATGCAAGGGTGCCAATATTTTTGGCCATGAATGTGTATATGTATATATATATATATATATATATATATATATATATATATATATATATATATATATATATATATATATATATATATATATTATGGGTAATGTCAGATATTGGGTAATCCTAGAATTACCCAGGAAAAATGGACATTACCCATAATATGTGGATAAAGCTAGATGTAAGATCATAAATCCCCTCTGATTGCATGCGCTTCATTGAGTCACTGCATCAAATGATACAATGTAATGCCCCCATCTGCACTTTCTTTTTTTCCCTCTGCCTGGGTTGTTCAAAGGGGGCAAAGCCCCCCTTGTAAACCTCATTCCCCAAGGTTCACTTGGGATCGATGCCAGAGGATCTCAGGGGTGCCCCCCCTTCAAACCTCCCAGGCAGAGGCAAATAAAATAGTGTAAATGGGGGAATAACAGTAAATCAGACTTTACCCACAGCTGCTTGTGTAATTTCCATTTTACCTGGGTAATCCTAGGATTTCCCAGATATCTGACTTTACCGTAAAAAAAAATAATATATATATATATATACAGAGAGAAGTGCACTCACAGGAACGAACAACCGGCTCAATACCTCTCTGTATGTATTTAGTCTCCCTAAGGGAAAAATGGGAAACCAGACATGGACTCCTTGCTCAGTGTGCTTATTGGAATATGGCTACACCTCACTGACAAGGCCCAATGAAGGCCGAAATGATTGTCTGGGGTTTCTGTGTTCCTTGTTCAGAGAGGAAGTGCCTTGTATTTTGGCGCTGGACTGACCGTAATAGGCAGAATCAGACTGATATACTACAGGAAAGTTCTACTCTGTGAAAAGCATTACTAGGCTAAAAGAAGCTGTACCCATGTGGTAAATCTCCATAGAACAGCTGATGCAGTTGCTGATTCCTCACACACATGTCATCAAACACAGTAAAGAAGAGCATTTTGGAACACCATGTATCAGGAGAAAGAACCCAACAGACCAAGGGACGAGAGCCGCTATAGCAGACAAAGAAAAAAGCACTTAAGGTACACTCTAGCTGAAATTATCAGCATTTTTAAGTAATGCGAATATCTGTGAATGGAAATCACAAAAAAAGAGGGCACCTCCTAGTGTAATACTGCGAGTGTAACCAACAATAGCAAGTCTTGAGAGAGAAAATATACTCACAAAATGAGCAGCACCAATGTGCTAAGTGACGCAGTCTGAGATATCACAGTTTCCCAGCAAACTGATCCTCTGGAGAATGTAGGGGCTCAGGGATGCCCAAATGAGGTACAGACAAGACTCAAGCTTCCAAAATGTTCAGCAAACTTTTTATTAAAAACAGTAATATAAAACCAATGGGTGTGTGTACAATACCCAAAGTGTATAAAAACAAAGTTTCAGACAGATTGCAACGCATTTCTTAGCTGTGCTAGCTGTTTCATCAGGTATCTGTTGGCATAATGGAAGCAATGGATTTTATAGCTGTCTTACCTAGTTCCTAATTGCTCCCACCCACTTTTTAAATGAACAGGTGCAATGCCAGTGAAACACACAATCCTGAAGTAGCCTTTCTCACATGTATACATATATACAAACACTAGACACAAAATACAGTTTTGATAATTACTATTTCATAAATAAATATCAGATATAAATATCAGAATGTATATACATTCACAATATATATATATATATATATATATATATATTTTTCAACTCTTTAAGTGCCCCCTAGAGTTGGACACGCTAGTGTTCCAACAGGTTTGTACATTTTTAAGTAATGGACTGCCTACAGCCATTGGGCCAGAAAGGTCGGATTATAAGTAGAAGATATCAGATCTGCTTGTGTTAAATAATTTATTTAACATCCATATTCGTTTACAAAAGGAAAATATGAGGACAGACAATTAAAACAAAACAAAAAACATGACATTTATGCAAAGCAAAACTCATCCATCGATTTGAGGACCTTCACATAAAAAACTTTTCTTACCCAAGAAAGAATAAATCAAAGTCATAAAACTTGATATGGAATCTATTTCTAATTTATCCTACAGGACCGAGTCAAAACTCAAAAATGGATATTTTTTGTACAAACATATATATAATCAAGACAAACCTAGACAGACACACACAAAAAATGGCCCTCCCTGCATTATGTCAGATTTTGGCACCAATGCGACGGAAAGCAATCCAGCTGAAACAGCTCGAGGAAGAGAGGGGAGGCACGAAAGGGATTCAAGACTTGCAATTGTGTCTTAATAGGGAGAGATAGTATTACTTTCTCCTATTTTATGAGGAAGAGTTTTAATTTATTGTTAGTATATATTAAAGGGACAGTAAACATAAAAAATAATGTTATATAATTCTGCACATAGTGCAGCATTATATAACATTATATTAGTGCTAGAGTTATATAACCTAATATTGCCCGCAAAGTTTTATTAAAAAAATACTGTTTTCCAGACCCACTCTCTGTGCTCTTCTGAGCGGGTCTGGTTTTTACACAGAGTGCATCTGGCCAGCTGTCTAGTCACAGCCCGGCCCAACCGCGCCATTACACTCAGTGCAGCTCTCTCCCGCTGTCAGACAGAGCAGGAGCGAGCTGCACTGAGTGTAATGGCGCGGGCGGGCTGGGCTGTGACTAGACAGCTGGCCAGATGCACTCTGTGTAAAAACCAGACCCACTAAGAAGAGCACAGAGAGCGGGTCTGGAAAACAGTATTTTTTTATAAAACTTTGCAGGCAATATTAGGTTATATAACTCTAGCACTAATATAATGTTATATAATTCTTTACTATGTGCAGAATTATATAACATTATTTTCTATGTTTACTGACCCTTTAAGGGATCTTGTTGTTCCACTGCCATCTGATACAAGATGTTTTTAATAAATGCTGCTGTCGTTGGGGCTTTGTGGTTTTATTAGAATCATTTGTCTTACTACTAAAATTGCCAAATTAATTAACTGTATATTTTGTGAATGGCAGGGGTGGCTAAGAGAAAAACAGATTGAATATCTAGATTGAATTTATTAGGGAGGAATCTGTTTAGCCAAAATGTAACTTGAGACCAGAGTTTTTGAATTTTAGGACATGAGAAAAAAAGCATGAAGTAAGTCTGATGCTGGTCTACCACATCTATAGCATACATTGTTACCCAGATGATACCATTTGGCCATTTCTTTAGAAGTAATGTAAGATCTATTTAAAATTCTAATGTGAGCTTCCCTAAAATAAATTGCTTTTGTAAATTTAGTTACGTTGAGGAAACTTTCACTGAAGCGATTAATTTAGACCTGGAATGTCCAAACACCATTGATGGAAGAGCGCTGTTATTTTAGTTTTTGCCTCCTGTGCTATTAGAAGATTGTATATAAAAGAAATAGAGTGGTAGCCTGCTTTAAAGCATTTAACAGCAATGCCAAGGTCCCCCAGCGACCAGGGTTTATAATCTAAGAGCTTATTAGATGTAATATAATGTCGCATCTGTGGGTATGCAGATTTTTTTTTTTCTCTATGTTATATTCAAGGCTTAATGATTCAAATGATTTACCCACTTTAAGATGGGGATCAATTAACTGATATTTAAACTTAAGACCATTTTGTGCTCATTTTTTAAATGCATTGGATTTAAGGTCAATATCAAATTGTTGATTGCCCATAATTGTAAGATAAATTGACATACCTTTGTCTACTTTTAAAAAATTGCAGACCTTATTCATTTTAATAAGAACAATTCTAGCCGATAATGATAGATGTAATCTAGTCAAATTATGGAGAAGAAGAGAGCATTTTTGCCATAAAGGGGAGAAATTAAGCTTATACCATTCATTTTGGTTTTTCGATAGAAAAATACCAAGATATTTTATTCCACGGGCTACTTGAATAAAAGGATTTAATCATAGGCTGTCATTCTTTTCAATTATCCATAGTAGTTCCGATTTCTGGAGATTAATTTTATATCCTGAGAACTTGCTTTGGTATTACCTATATAAAAGAGAATAGCCTGTAGGATCAATAGAATGCGAGCTCAATCTGATTGGCTGATTGGATCAGCCATTCGGATTGAACTTGAATCTGATTGGCTGATTCCATCAGCCAATCAGATTTTTCCTACCTTAATTCCGATTGGCTGATAGAATCCTATCAGCCAATCGGAATTGAAGGGACGCCATCTTGGATGACGTCCCTTAAAGGAGCCTTCATTCGTCGGTAGTTCGTCGGGAAAGGAGGATGTTCCGCGTCGGCGGGATGAAGATTCAAGACCCGGCTTCGACGATGACCTCGCCCGGATAGAAGACTTCTTCAGCGCCTCTTTGAAGATGACCTCGCCCGGATGGAAGATTTCTTCAGCGCCGCTTGGAGGATCACTTCATCATATGGAAGATTTCTTCAGCGCCCCTTGGAGGATAACTTCTGCCGGTCCGGATGTCCTCTTCAGTTCCATCGGTGGCTCGGCTGAGTGAAGACAACTAAAGGTAGGATGATCTTCAGGGGATTAGTGTTAGGTTATTTTAAGGGGGGTTTGGGTTAGATTAGGGGTATGTAGGTGGTGGGTTTTAATGTTGGGGGGGGTTGTATTTTTCTTTTACAGGCAAAAGAGCTGAACTTTGGGGCATGCCCACAAAAGGCCCTTTTAAGGGCTGGTAAGGTAAAAGAGCTTTGAACTTTTTTAATGTAGAATAGGGTAGGGCATTTTTTTTATTTTGGGGGGGTTTGTTATTTTATTAGGGGGCTTAGATTAGGTGTAAGTAGCTTAAAATTGTTGTAATATGTTTTTAAATGTTTGTAACTTTCTTTTTTTTTGTAACTTAGCTTTTTTTATTTTTTGTACTTTAGTTAGTTTATGTAATTGTATTTAATTGTAGTTATTTGTAGGTAGTTTAATTAATTAATTTAATGATAGTGTTGTGTTAGGTTTAATTGTAACTTAGGTTAGGATTTATTTTACAGGTAATTTTGTATTTCTTTTAGCTAGGTAGTTATTAAATAGTTAATAACTATTTAATAACTATTCTAACTAGCTAAAATAAATACAAAGTTACCTGTTATAAATCCTAAAATAGCTGCAATGTAATTATGAATTACATTGTAGTTATATTAGGGTTTATTTTACAGGTAAGTATTTAGTTTAAAAAAGGAATAATTTATTAAAGTATAGTGTAGTGTTAGGTGTAATTGTAACTTAGGTTAGGATTTATTTTACAGGTAAATTTCTCTTCATTTTAGCTAGGTAGCTATTAAATAGTTAATAACTATTTAATAGCTATTGTACCTAGTTAAAATAAATTGAAAGGTACCTGTAAAATAGAAATAAATCTTAAGATAGCTACAATATAATTATTATTTATATTGTAGGTATATTAGGGTTTATTTTACAGGTAAGTATTTAGTTTTAAATAGGAATAACTTAGTTAATAATATAAATATTATTTAGATTTATTTAATTAATATTTAAGTTGGGGGGTGTTAGGGTTAGTGTTAGACTTAGGTTTAGGGGTTAATAATTTTATTACAGTGGCGGCGGTGTAGTGGGGGGCAGGATAGGGGTTAATAAATTTATTATAGGTGCCGACGGTGTAGGGGGGGCAGGATAGGGGTTAATAAATTTAATATAGGTTGCTACGGGTTCAGGAAGCGGCGGTTTAGGGGTTAAACAATTTTTTTATTTGCAGCGAGGTGCCGGATCAGCAGGATAGGGGTTAATAACTTTATTACAGAGGGCGGCGGTATAGGGGGGTCAGGATAGGGGTTACTAGGTATAATGTAGGTGGCGGTGGGCTCCGGGAGCGGCGGTTTAGGGGTTAATAAATTTATAAGACTTGCGGCGGGGTCTAGGAGCGGCGGTTTAGGGGTTAATACATTTTTAATAGTTGCGGCAGGGTCTAGGAGCGGCGGTTTAGGGGTTAGTAACTTTATTTAGTTGCGGGGGGGCTCCGGGGGCGCCGGTATAGGGGTTAGAGCAGTGTAGTTTAGTGTGAGTGCTTAGTGACAGGCTAGCAAGAAAGCTGTCAAACAGCCGAAGAGCAGCGAGATCCGATGAGTGATAACTCTCACAGTCCGCTGCTCATCGCCCCGCGGCTTTTTGACAGCTTTTTTTGATAACTTAGGCGTATTTTTTCAGGTCCACGGCGGCGAAGGTAGGCGAGCTTAGGCGGGCGTATTGGGCCGGCGAAGTCAGAAAAGTTGACGGCTTGATAACTACCCCCCAGAACCAGAAGCTTTAACCGCATCGATAGTAAGTAACGTAAAGTCATTTTTAATATGTACCTGTTTTTTTTAAGATAAGATGTAAAATGCTCAATTAATACCATAGCAAGCCTGATGTTTTTCTGGGACGATCTCCCAGGCATGAAGCCTGTTTGATCTGAGTCTATTATCTCTAGTATCACACTTTTCAATCTTTTTGCTAGAATATTTGTTAAAAGTTTGAAGTCTGTATTGAGCAGGGATATTGGTTGGTAGGAGTCCATAGAATTAGGGTCTTTATCTTTTTTAAGAATTAGCGTAACATTCGAAGCAGTAAAAAATCTGGATGTTTGATTCCTTGTATAAAATACTCATTGAAAAGATTAACGAGAAGGGGAGCAGCTTGCATCTCTAGAATTTTATAGAATTCGATAGGTATTTGATCTAGGCCAGTAGCTTTACCATTTGCTGAGTTATGGATGGCTTGCACTACTTACTCCAGTGTAATGTCCCTGTTCAATACAGACACTTGATCTATTGATAATCTTGGTAGCTTAACTTTCCACCAAACTCTTTCTTTGACCTCTGGATTAAAAATATCTGCAGAATAGAGATCCTGAAAGAACTTATGAAAATGCTTCATAATGTCTTTTGGTAGACTATAATTGTCCCCATCAACCGTAATTGAGCGAATAAAATTATTATTTTTCCTACACTTTGCTATCTTTGATAGAAATGTTGCCGATTTTTGTTGATAACCGATTGAATATTTGCAGAATTTTTAATGTCTTTTTGTATCGTTTGCTGAATGAAAAAAAAATTCCCTCTCTTTTTTCGCTTTCTGATATGCTAACCAGTGCATCCTGGAAGGTTCTCCTACATATTTGGCATAGATGTTCTTCACTTGATTTGCTAATTGGAGCTCTCTTTTACTAATAATGATTTTCCTTTTTGACACGAATGCAATTATTTCTCCTCGGAGAACAGCTTTTGCCGACTCCCAGAATATTTCTGTTTTGGACAAATAATCTATATTTAGCCTTTTAAATTTGCTCCATTTGTGAGAGAGCCAATTTCTGAAATTTACATTCAATTGTAGGAAGGGAGGGAAGAAAATCTTCCCAACTTGTCCCTTCAATTAGGGGCAATTTGAATGGTAAGGGAAATAAAAGCATGATCTGAGAGGAATATAGCAAAGATTTTAGTGGAGATCTCAGCACCCAGTAAAGACTCATGTATCAGAAAAACATTCGGCTAGATTACGAGTTTTTGTCGGTAATGGTGTGCGGCTAACAAGCATTTTTTTCTCACCGCTCACTTAAGAAAACGCTGGTATTACGAGTTTTCTGCAAGCCGGCATTAGCCTCAGAAAAGTGAGCGTTGAGCAAAATTTAGCTCCACATCTCACCTCAATACCAGCGTTGCTTAAGTCAGTGGTGAGCTGGCTGAACGTGTTCATGCACAATTTCTCCATAGGAAACAATGGGGCAGTTTGGGCTGAAAAAAAAACTAACACCTGCAAAAAAGCAGCGTTCAGCTCCTAACGCAGCCCAATTGTTTCCTATGGGGAAATAAAAGTTATGTCTACACCTAACACCCTAACATGAACCCCGAGTCTAAACATCCCTAATCTTACACTTATTAACCCCTAATCTGCCGCCCCCAACATCGTCGCCACCTACATTATATTATCAACCCCTAATCTGCCGTTCCAGACACCGCAGCCACCTACATTATACTTATGAACCCCTAATCTGATGCCCCCAACGACGCTGAACCCTACATTTTATTTATTTACCCCTAATCTGCCCCCCCAACGTCGCTGCAACTATATTACATTTATTAACCACTAATCTTCCACTGCCAACGTCGCCACCACTATAACAAATTTATTAACCCCTAAACCTAAGTCTAACCCTAACCCTAACACCCCCCTAACTTAAGTATAATTTAAATACATCTAAATAAATTTACTATAATTAACTAAATTATTCCTATTTAAAACTAAATGCTTACCTGTAAAATAAACCCTAAAATAGCTACAATATAACTAATAGTTACATTGTAGCCATCTTAGGATTTATATTTATTTTACAGGCAACTTTGTATTTATTTTAACTAGGTAGAATAGTTATTAAATAGTTATTAACTATTTAATAGTTACCTAGTTAAAATAAGTACAAATTTACCTGTAAAAAAAAAATCCTAACCTAAATTACAATTACACCTAACACTACACTATCATTAAGTTAATTACATAAACTAACTACAATTAAAATAAATAAACTAAAGTACAAAAAACAACAAACACTAAATTACAGAAAATAAAAAAATAATTACAATTTTTTTAAGCTAATTACACCTACTCTAAACCCCCTAATAAAATAAAAAAGCCCCCCAAAATAATAAAATTCCCTACCCTATACTAAATTACAAATAGCCCTTTAAAGGGACTTTTGCGGGGCATTGCCCCAAAGTAATCAGCTCTTTTACCTGTAAAAAAAAAAATACAATACCCCCCAACATTTAAACCCACCACCCACACACCCAACCCTACTCTAAAACCCACCCAATCCCCCCTGAATAAAACCTAACACTACCCCCTTGAAGATCACCCTACCTTGAGATGTCTTTACCCAGCCAGGCACAAGTGGACCTCCAGAGGGCCAGAAGTCTTCATCCGATCTGGCCAGAAGAGGACATCCAGACCGGCAGAAGTCTTCATCCAGACGGCATCTTCTATCTTCTTCCATCCGGAGCGGAGCGGGTCCATCTTCAAGACATCCGACGCGGAGCATCCTCTTCCATCCGACGGCGACTGAAGAATGAAGGTTCCTTTAAGTGACATCATCCAAGATGGTGTCCCTTCAATTCCGATTGGCTGATAGAATCCTATCAGCCAATCGGAATTAAGGTAGGAAAAATCCTATTGGCTGATGCAATCAGCCAATAGAATTGAAGTTCAATCCTATTGGCTGATCCAATCAGCCAATTGGATTGAGCTCACATTCTATTGGCTGTTCCAATCAGCCAATTAAATGAGAGCTCAATTCTATCGGCTGATTGCATCAGCCAATATGATTTTTCCTACCTTAATTCTGATTGGCTGATAGGATTCTATCAGCCAATCGGAATTGAAGGGACACCATCTTGGATGAGGTCACTTAAAGGAACCTTCATTCTTCAGTCGCCATCGGATGGAAGAGGATGCTCCGCGTCAGATGTCTTGAAGATGGACCCGTTCCGCACCGGATGGAAAAAGATAGAAGATGCCGCCTGGATGAAGACTTCTGCCGGTCTGGATGTCCTCTTCTGGCCGGATTGGATGAAGACTTCTGGCCCTCTGGAGGTCCACTTGTGCCTGGGTGGGTGAAGACGTCTCAAGGTAGGGTGATCTTCAAGGGGGTAGTGTTAGGTTTTATTAAGGGGGATTGGATGGGTTTTAGAGTAGGGTTGGGTGTGTGGGTGGTGGGTTTAAATGTTGGGGGGTATTGTATTTTTTTTTTTACAGGTAAAAGAGCTGATTACTTTGGGGCAATGCCCCGCAAAAGGCCCTTTTATTTGTAATTTAGTATAGGGTAGGGAATTTTATTATTTTGGGGGGGCTTTTTATTTTGTTAGGGGGTTTAGAGTAGGTGTAATTAGCTTAAAGAAATTGTAATTATTTTTTATTTTCTGTAATTTAGTGTTTGTTGTTTTTTGTACTTTAGTTTATTTATTTTAATTGTAGTTAAATGTAGTTAGTTTATGTAATTAATTTAATGATAGTGTAGTGTTATATTTATTTTACAGGTAAATTTGTACCTATTTTAACTAGGTAGTTATTAAATAGTTTATAACTATTTAATAACTATTCTACCTAGTTAAAATAAATACAAAGTTGCCTGTAAAATAAATATAAATCCTAAGATGGCTACAATGTAACTATTAGTTATATTGTAGCTAGCTTAGGGTTTATTTTACAGGTAATTATTTAGTTTTAAATAGGATTAATTTATTTAATTGTAGTAATTTTATTTTGTTTTATTTAATTTATATTTAAGTTAGGGGGGTAGACTTAGGTTTATACTTAGGTTTAGGGGTTAATAAATTTAATATAGTAGCGGCGGTGTTGGGGGTGGCACATTAGGGGTTAATAAATGTAGGTAGGTGTCGGCGATGTTAGGGAAGGCAGATTAGGGGTTAATAAAATTTAACTAGTGTTTGCGAGGCAGAGGTGCTACGGTTTAGGGGTCAATATATTTATTACAGTGGCAGCGATGTCCGGTGGGCAAATTAGGGGTTAAACATTTTATTTAAGTGTTTGCAATGTTGGTTTAGGGGTTAATAGGTAGTTTATGGGTGTTAGTGTACTTTGTAGCACTTTAGTTAAGAGTTTTATGTTACGGCGTTAGCCCATAAAACTCTTAACTACTGACTTTTAAATGCGGTAGGAGTCTGGACAGGAGAGCGTCTACCACTCACTTTTTCCAGCAATTGTAATACCGGCATTAGGCAAATCCCATTAAAAAGTTAGGATACACAATTGACGTAAGGGGATTTGCAGTATGCAAAAATCGCGGAAAAAAAGTTAGCGGTACACCTGTACCTGCCAGACTCGTAATACCAGCGGGCGTTAAAAAGCAGAGTTGGGACCCCTCAACGCTGCTTTTTAAGGCTAACACAAGACTCGTAATCTAGGCAATTGATTCTTGAAAACATTTTGAATGCCCTTGATTCACATGAAAAAGCTCTTTCGTCTGGGTGCTGAAGCCTCAATATGTCCTTAAATTTAAAATTTCAGATCTTCTTGTGACTGTGATACTTAATCTTTTTACTCTTGATATTATATATATATATTTTTTTCACAATTGTTCAGTTTTTGTTTTTTTTCTGTATATTCTGGACATTCAGATTTTAACGTGTACTTTGTGCTATATATTATTGGCACTTCTATGTATGATATTATTTCTTGTATTTGGTTTTAAGCAATATAAAATACATCTCTATTATAAACTTCTTGTTTGAGCTATTTCTTAGATTTATATTTCTCTTGTCTATCTTTATGAAGAGATAGATTTGATTGTTTGATCTATTTTATTTAGATTTTATTGATTTAATTAGTCACACATATTATATTGTAACCCCGGCTTACCCATTAGCGCCAGTACACCTTTTTTTCCTGTTATCCCCTTATTGCAGATTCTTTTTAGCCCAGTAATGCTTTTTACAGAGTAGAAATTTCCTGTAGTATATTAGTCTGATGCCACCTATTAAGGTCAGTCCAGCCCTGAAATACCAGGCAATTCCTCTCTGAACAAGAAGCACGACAACCCCAGTTGATTGTTTTGGCCTTAATTGGGCCTCATCAGTGAGGTGTAGCCATATTCCTCTAAGCACACTGAGCAAGGAGTCTACGTCTAGTTGCTCCTTTTCCCTTAGGGAGACAAAACACACAGTGAGAAGTGCACTCATAGGAATAAACAACCAGCTCAATACCAATTTACCACCAGGGTGCAGCTTCTTTTTAGCTCAGTAATGCTTTTCCCAGAGTAGAACTTTGCTGTAGTATATCAGTCTAATTTTAACAGCGTGCCACTTGTAATATGGATTTGAGTATAAAGAACACTACAATCTCACAAACGCGTTTACACCCCACTTGTAATCTGGCCCTAAGTACACTTAAATTACTATTTACACTGTGCATAGTTAAAGGGATAGGAGATTCAAAATCAAACTTGTATCATTCAGATCGGGCGTGTAATTTCAAGACACTTTTAAATTCACTTCTGTTTTCAAATATGCTTTGTTCTCTTGGTATCCCTTGTTAAAAAAAAAGGATACAAACATATACTACACTAGTGAAAGCTAGCTGCTGATTGGTGCTTGCACACATTTGTCTCTTGTGATTGGCTAACTAAGGCCTAGATTTAGAGTTTGGCGTTAGCCGTGAAAACCAGCGTTAGAGGCTCCTAACGCTGGTTTTAGGCTACCGCCGGTATTTGGAGTCACTGAAAAAAGGGTCTAACGCTCACTTTTCAGCCGCGACTTTTCCATACCGCAGATCCCCTTACGTCAATTGCGTATCCTATCTTTTCAATGGGATCTTCCTAACTCCGGTATTTAGAGTCGTTTCTGAAGTGAGCGTTAGAGCTCTAACGACAAAACTCCAGCCGCAGGAAAAAAGCAGGAGTTAAGAGCTTTCTGGGCTAACGCCGGTTCATAAAGCTCTTAACTACTGTACCCTAAAGTACACTAACACCCATAAACTACCTATGTACCCCTAAACCGAGGTCCCCCCACATCTCCGCAACTCGATTAAATTTTTTTAACCCCTAATCTGCCGACCGCCACCGACGTTATCCTTATGTACCCCTAATCTGCTGCCCCTAACACCGCCGACCCCTATATTATATTTATTAACCCCTAATCTGCCCCCCTCAACGTCGCCGACACCTGCCTACACTTATTAACCCCTAATCTGCCGAGCGGACCTGAGCGCAACTATAATAAAGTTATTAACCCCTAATCCGCCTCACTAACCCTATCATAAATAGTATTAACCCCTAATCTGCCCTCCCTAACATCGCCGACACTTAACTTCAAACATTAACCCCTAATCTGAAGACTGAATCTCGCCGCTATTCTAATAAATGTATTAACCCCTAAAGCTAAGTCTAACCCTAATACTAACACCCCCCTAAGTTAAATATAATTTAAATCTAACGAAATTAATTAACTCTTATTAAATAAATTATTCCTATTTAAAGCTAAATACTTACTTGTAAAATAAATCCTAATATAGCTACAATATAAATTATAATTACATTGTAGCTATTTTAGGATTAATATTTATTTTACAGGCAACTTTGTAATTATTTTAACCAGGTACAATAGCTATTAAATAGTTAAGAACTATTTAATAGTTACCTAGTTAAAATAATAACAAAATTACCTGTAAAATAAGTCCTAACCTAAGTTATAATTAAACCTAACACTACCCTATCAATAAATTAATTAAATAAAATACCTACAATTACCTACAATAAAACCTAATACTACACTATCAATAAATAAATTAAATACAATTTCTACAAATAACTACAATTACATAAACTAACTAAAGTACAAAAAATAAAAAAGAACTAAGTTACAAAAAATAAAAGAATATTTACAAACATAAGAAATATATTACAACAATTTTAAACTAATTACACCTACTCTAAGCCCCCTAATAAAATAACAAAGACCCCCAAAATAAAAAAAATCCCTACCCTATTCTAAATTAATAAATTTAAAAGCTCTTTTACCTTACCAGCCCTGAACAGGGCCCTTTG
Source organism: Bombina bombina (assembly GCF_027579735.1). Taxonomy (NCBI): domain Eukaryota; kingdom Metazoa; phylum Chordata; class Amphibia; order Anura; family Bombinatoridae; genus Bombina; species Bombina bombina. The sequence goes on along the minus strand of NC_069504.1, from coordinate 539,875,571 downwards.
CGGGGCATGCCCCAAGAAAATCAGCTCTTTTGCCTGTAAAAAAAACATACAATACCCCCCCCCAACATTACAACCCACCACCCACATACCCCTAATCTAACCCAAACCCCCCTTAAATAAACCTAACACTAAGCCCCTGAAGATCTTCCTACCTTGTCTTCACCTCAACAGGTATCACCGATCTGTCCTGGCATCCGGTGCTGAAGAGGTCCAGAAGAGGCTCCAAAGTCTTCCTCCTATCCGGCAAGAAGAGGACATCCGGACCGGCAAACATCTTCATCCAAGCTGCATCTTCGATCTTCTTCCATCCGGTGCGGAGCGGGTCCATGTTGAAGCATCCGATGCGGATCCATCCTCTTCTTCCGGCGTCTCCCGACGAATGACGGTTCCTTTAAGGGACGTCATCCAAGATGGGGTCCCTCGAATTCCGATTGGCTGATAGGATTCTATCAGCCAATCGGAATTAAGGTAGGAATATTCTGATTGGCTGATGGAATCAGCCAATCAGAATCGAGTTCAATCCGATTGGCTGATCCAATCAGCCAATCAGATTGAGCTTGCATTCTATTGGTTGTTCCGATCAGCCAATAGAATGCGAGCTCAATCTGATTGGCTGATTGGATCAGCCAATCGGATTGAACTTGATTCTGATTGGCTGATTCCATCAGCCAATCAGAATATTCCTACCTTAATTCCGATTGACTGATAGAATCCTATCAGCCAATCGGAATTCGAGGGACGCCATCTTGGATGACATCCCTTAAAGCAACCGTCATTCGTCGGGAGACGCCGGAAGAAGAGGATGGATCCGCGTTGGATGCTTCAACATGGACCCGCTCCGCACCGGATGGAAGAAGATCGAAGATGCAGCTTGGATGAAGATGTTTGCCGGTCCGGATGTCCTCTTCTTGCCGGATAGGAGGAAGACTTTGGAGCCTCTTCTGGACCTCTTCAGCACCGGATGCCAGGACGGATCGGTGAACCTGGTATGGTGAAGACAAGGTAGGAAGATCTTCAGGGGCTTAGTGTTAGGTTTATTTAAGGGGGGTTTGGGTTAGATTAGGGGTATGTGGGTGGTGGGTTGTAATGTTGGGGGGGTATTGTATGTTTTTTTTTACAGGCAAAAGAGCTGATTTTCTTGGGGCATGCCCCGCAAAGGGCCCTGTTCAGGGCTGGTAAGGTAAAAGAGCTTTTAAATTTATTAATTTAGAATAGGGTAGGGAATTTTTTTTATTTTGGGGGTCTTTGTTATTTTTTTAGGGGGCTTAGAGTAGGTGTAATTAGTTTAAAATTGTTGTAATATATTTCTTATGTTTGTAAATATTTTTTTATTTTTTGTAACTTAGTTCTTTTTTATTTTTTGTAACTTAGTTCTTTTTTATTTTTTGTACTTTAGTTAGTTTATGTAATTGTAGTTATTTGTAGAAATTGTATTTAATTTATTTATTGATAGTGTAGTGTTAGGTTTTATTGTAGGTAATTGTAGGTATTTTATTTAATTAATTTATTGATAGGGTAGTGTTAGGTTTAATTATAACTTAGGTTAGGACTTATTTTACAGGTAATTTTGTTATTATTTTAACTAGGTAACTATTAAATAGTTCTTAACTATTTAATAGCTATTGTACCTGGTTAAAATAATTACAAAGTTGCCTGTAAAATAAATATTAATTCTAAAATAGCTACAATGTAATTATAATTTATATTGTAGCTATATTAGGATTTTTTTACAGGTAAGTATTTAGCTTTAAATAGGAATAATTTATTTAATAAGAGTTAATTAATTTCGTTAGATTAAAATTATATTTAATTTAGGGGGGTGTTAGTGTTAGGGTTAGACTTAGCTTTAGGGGTTAATACATTTATTATAGTAGCGGTGAGCTCCGGTTGTCAGATTAGGGGTTAATAATTGAAGTTAGGTGTCGGCGATGTTAGGGAGGGCAGATTAGGGGTTAATACTATTTATGATAGGGTTAGTGAGGCGGATTAGGGGTTAATAACTTTATTATAGTAGCGCTCAGGTCCGCTTGGCAGATTAGGGGTTAATAAGTGTAGGCAGGTGTCGGCGACGTTGAGGGGGGCAGATTAGGGGTTAATAAATATAATATAGGGGTCGGCAGTGTTAGGGGCAGCAGATTAGGGGTACATAGGTATAATGTAGGTAGCGGCGGTTTACGGAGCGGAAGATTAGGGGTTAATAATATAATGCAGGGGTCAGCGATAGCGGGGGCGGCAGATTAGGGGTTAATAAGTGTAAGGGTAGGGGTGTTTAGACTCGGGGTACATGTTAGAGTGTTAGGTGCAGACGTAGGAAGTGTTTCCCCATAGGAAACAATGGGGCTGCGTTAGGAGCTGAACGCTGCTTTTTTGCAGGTGTTAGGTTTTTTTTCAGCTCAAACAGCCCCATTGTTTCCTATGGGAGAATCGTGCACGAGCACGTTTTTGAGGCTGGCCGCGTCCGTAAGCAACTCTGGTATCGAGAGTTGCATTTGCGGTAAAAATGCTCTACGCTCCTTTTTTGGAGCCTAACGCAGCATTTTTTTGAACTCTCGATACCAGAGTTAATTTTATGGTGCGGCCAGAAAAAAGCCCGCGTAGCGTTAACAGCCCAAACTCCAAATCTAGGCCTAAATGTGTTCAGCTATCTGCCATTAGTGCAATGTTGTTCCTTCAGCAAAGGACCAGAAGATAATGAAGCAAATTTGATGATAGAAGTAAAATGGAAAGTTGTTTAAAATTGTATGTTCTATTTAAATCAAGAAAGAACATTTTTGGGTTTCCTGTCCCTTTAATATGATTTATTCCTGTGTATTTACGGCTTTTATAAAATACGATTTCTGGTGAACAATTTCGTTATGAATTTTTAAGCACCTTAACAATACAAATTTTTACTGAATATTTTTTTGTGAATCGTTCAATGATTTATTTTGTAAGATTTTAAAATTACAAATTTTATTGTGCACTTTTGTAATGTATGCATCTCCTTATCATACGAAAATGCAATGTACGCCCCTTAGCGAGACACCCTGTTTCAGGGTAAAAAGTGGCTTTATATCATTCCACCAGGGAAATAGAAGGGCTAGCGAGCATTCTTATAGAATTTTACCAGTTAATATGGAATTAATCTTGCGTACAAATGGCCACAAAAACCTGATAATTTAGCCAATAATTGGAAATCCAGGTGATAGGGGTTGTTCCCAGATGTAGGGTAAACTGTGTAGTAAGTATGCCTTGTTAGTTTTTGGAAAACTTCCTGTTTTTCCCAACTTTATTTATACCATTTCATTACTGTCCATGAACAAGCACATTTCTCTAAAGCTAATCTTTTATTTTTCAACTGTTAATGTCCAAGCAATAGATTGATTTATACCTCAACAAACTTTATATTGATTTGTTATATGATAGCAAACACACATTTGTCTCTTGTGATTGGCTAAATAGATGTGTTCAGCTAGCTGCCAGTAGTGCAATGTTGTTCCTTCAGCAAAGGATAACAAAGAGACTGAAGCAAATTTGATAATAGAAGTAAATTTGAAAGTTGTTTAAAATTGTATGTTCTATCCAAATCATGAAAGAATATTTTGGGGTTTCCTGTCCCTTTAAGAGCTGGGCCAGGTTTCTCTCTGCACCTGTCTAACCCCTCCTGATTGCAATCTATTTTTAAAAACCACCCCTTCACAGGTGTTATAAAATGGGCTGGCATATAAGATGACATTTCTTACTGAAAAAGAAATTCAAGAGAAGAAAGAAATACACTGAAAATAACATGCCAGTAAAGAGGTGATTTTAATTTCTGCTGTATCTGAATCATGACAGTTTAAAGTTAGGTGGGCTATCCATTTGAGCTATCAGCTTAAAGGGACACTGTACCCATTTTTTTCTTTTGTAATTCAGAAAGAGCATGCAATTTTAAGCAACTTTCTAATTTACTCCTATTATCAATTTTTCTTCATTCTCTTGCTATCATTATTTGAAAAAGAAGGCATCTAAGCTTTTTTTGGTTTCAGTACTCTGGACAGCACTTTTTTATTGGTGGATGAATTTATCCACCAATCAGCAAGGACAACCCAGGTTGTTCACCAAAAATGGGCCGGCATCTAAACTAACATTCTTGCATTTCAAATAAAAATACCAAGAGAATGAAGAAAATTTGATAATAGGAGTAAATTAGAAAGTTGCTTAAAATTTCATGCTCAATCTGAATCACGAAAGAAAATTTTTGGGTACAGTGTCCCTTTAAGATTCTATTGAATCAAACATAAATTCAAAGTTTAAAATCCTTCTCTAAAATATTACGCTGTGTGTCCTAATGTCAGTATCAATGTTTATCTTTAATTCTAAATTCACATATACATACTTTCAAAGTATAATACACAATGTAACAAATGGCACTTACAAGTTCTGATGAGTGATCAATAACAATAACACAAGAATCAAGCAATTTGATTTGTTAGTGATAGTTTATAATGTGTATTTAAATCAGATTGGCTGATGACATAAATCACGTGATTATGCATATTCTAATCAAAAGTGGTGGAAAAATTCACTAGTGTGTGGGTTATTGTCACATTCTGTACCTTTAAGAAAGAGTTCTGCCCTCTCCTCACTTTGCTATAAAGTATCAACCCACACACCTGTTCTTTGCTTGATTATTGAAGTGCATAGCTACTAGTGATTGCACTTTGTACCTAGCTCTCTCAGAAGTCTTTCTGTCAACAGTTTGTTTGTTGAAACTTACTTATCAAATTTAAAAGTTACTAACTGGATTCAGCCGCTCCTCTCTGCAGCTCCACACTGCAGCTCCTCTCTGCAGCTCCACACAGCAGCTCCTCTCTGCAGCTCCACACAGCAGCTCCTCATTACAGCTCCTCTCTGCAGCTCCTCACTACAGCTCCTGTCTGCAGCTCGTCTGTGATCCACTTCAACCAGACGCTACCTCTCACAAGTAAGCTGTTTCCAAACCGCAAGTATTTCCTATAAAGACTGTGTCCTAACAAGATTCTGTTTGTCTCTGCTAATACTGAAACTAAGAACTAAATAGAGACTTGCTTGTGAGACTGTATTCCTAACTATTTGCTCTAATCATTACTTGCTACACTAACAGCTCTGCTTACTACATGCCTAAACATTTGTGCCTCATTTGCTGTTCAGTTAACCCCTGACATACTTGCTTCTCCCACAGCCTCAGTAAAACCCTATCACTCTGTCTCTGAAAAGTGCTACCTTAACTGTGCTACAAACATATTTGATCCAAACCTTTAATTACTGATCCCTGCTCTAAAAACATAACTTTTGACTATATTTGTCTGCTACAGTAAACACTTTATGAAAAAACCTACCTTCTAAAGTGTATTCAGTAAAAACAGCTATCTCTTATGGTAACACCTTATGTATCAATTGCATATGTTTAAGGATTTAAAGAGACAGCCACAAAACAACAATTTATATTACTGAAGTATACATACAGTTTCTTTTTATATAGTAGCTTCCTGACAGTGTTTTAGGAGTTTGCATCATAATTGATGCGAAAAGTGTTGAGTCAAATATGGTGCGAAGTGGAGAGTGCGAGTTGTATTACATGGCTTAAACATGGTACACATAGATTTTTCAAACAAATAAAAAGGAAGTTAGCTATATTATGTTGTGTATTTATTTCATTTTTATCTCTATATCTATTAGTGCAAGTTTTGGGCAAAACTTTGCACCACATATGTAGAAATAATATTGTCCCTTTGCTTTGTAATGAGAAGCCAACATTATAGCATAACCATAAGTAGTAATGTATTTTTCATTTTTATCCCTATATCTACTAGTGCACCAGGGGCGCGATCCGATATACGGCGCAAATTTCGGTGCAAGCTTGGAAACCTGCGCCACCCGTAGTTTCAACTCGAGTTATCCCATATACGGCGCCGTCAGATGCTAAAGTGCCGTAAGTCTGACAAACTAGTGATGTCCAGAAATCTACGTAAGTACAAACTTCTGGAGTCGCCAGTGACTTACGGCACTTTACAAATACTGACTAAAGTATTAAATCTCCCGTACTGTCTAACACACCACCCAAACATAGCCCGACACGTATACCCCTCTATCCGCTATCCCCCCTCACGCTCCTAATAATTAATGCATTAACCCCTAAACCGCCACTCCCAGACCCCGCCGCACCTAATAAAGTTATTAACCCCTAAACCGACGCTCCCGGACCCCGCCGCCACCTACATTAACTACCCCCTAATGTGAGCCCCTTACTCCGCCGCAACCTACATTACCTACCCCCTAATATGAGCCCCTTACACCGCCGCCACCTATATTATTTACCCCCCAATGTGAGCCTCTTACTCCGCCGCCACCTACATTACCTACCCCCTAATGTGATCTCCTTACACCGCCGCCACCTATATTAACTACCCCCTAATGTGAGCTCCAACCCAGCCGCCAGCTATATTAAAATTATTAACCCCTAATCTAATCCCCCTACCCCGCCTCCAGCTATATTAAAATTATTAACCCCTAATTTAATCCCCCTACACCGTCGCCAGCTATATTAAATTAATTAACCCCTAAAATACTAAAATATCCCTACCACTAAACCTAAGTCTAACCCTACAAATAGCCCTGAAAAGGGCTTTTTGCGTGGCATTACCCCAAAGTAAACAGCTCTATGGCCAGCCCTTAAAAGGGCCTTTTGCGGGCCATTGCCCCAAAGTAATCAGCTCTTTTACCAGCCCTTAAAAGGGCTTTTTGCGGGGCATTGTTACAAAGTAATCAGCTCTTTTGCCCGTAATCTAAATCCCCCTACACCACCGTCACCTATAATAAATGTATTACCCCCTAATCTAATCCCATTACACCGCCGCCACCTATATTAAAATTATTAACCCCTAATCTAATCCCCCTACACTGCTGCCACCTATATTAACTATATTAACCCTAATTATATTAGGGTTAATATAGTTATTATATATATATATATATATATATATATATATATATATATATATATATATATATATATATATATATATTAACCCTAATTATATTAGGGTTAATATAGTTAATATAGTTATTATATTATATATATTAACTATATTAACCCTATCTAACTCTAACACCCTAAATAATTATTATTAAAATAAATCTAAATAATATTAATAATATTAACTAAATTATTCCTATTTAAATCCAAATACTTACCTATAAAATAAACCCTAAGATAGCTACAATATAATTAATAATTACATTGTAGCTATTTTACGGTTTATACTTATTTTACAGGTAACTTGGTATTTATTTTAACTAGGTACAATAGCTATTAAATAGTTAATAACTATTTAATAGCTACCTAGTTAAAATAATTACCAATTTACCTGTAAAATAAATCCTAACCTAAGTTACAAATAAACCTACACTATCAATAAATTAAATAAATACAAATATCTAAACTAAAATACAATTAAATACACTAAACTAAATTACAAAAAAAAACAAACACTAAATTACAAAAAATAAAAAAAGATTACAAGAATATTAAGCTACTTACACCTAATCTAAGCCCCTAATAAAATAATAAAGCCCCCCAAAATAAAAAAATGCCCTACCCTATTCTAAATTAAAAAGTAACCAGCTCTTTTACCAGCCCTTAAAAGGGCTTTTTGTGGGGCATTTCCCCAAAGTAATCAGCTCTTTTGCCTGTAAAAAAACACACAATACCACCCCCAACATTACAACCCACCACCCACATACCCCTACTCTAAACCCACCCAAACCCCCCTTAAAAAAAAAACTAACACTAACCTTCAAGCGGCATCTTCAATCTTCTTTCTTCCGACCTCTGATGCGGAACATCCAGCTGGCCCGACAACTGAAGTTTCCTTTAAATGACATCATCCAAGATGGCGTCCCTCGAATTCCGATTGGCTGATAGGATTCTATCAGGGTATAGGGGTATGTGGGTGGTGGGTTGTAATGTTGGTGGGTGGTATTGTGTTTTTTTTACAGGCAAAAGAGCTGATTACTTTGGGGGCAATGCCCCGCAAAAAGCCCTTTTAAGGGCTGATAAAAGAGCTGGTTACTTTTTAATTTAGAATAGGGTAGGGAATTTTTTTTATTTTGGGGGGCTTTATTATTTTATTAGGGGGCTTAGATTAGGTTAACTAGCTTAACATTCTTGTAATCTTTTATTTTTTGTAATTTAGTTTAGTGTATTTAATTGTATTTTAGTTTAGATATTTGTAGTTTATTTAATTTATTGATAGTGTAGGTGTATTTGTAACTTAGGTTAGGATTTATTTTACAGGTAAATTGGTAATTATTTTAACTAGGTAGCTATTAAATAGTTATTAACTATTTAATAGCTATTGTACCTAGTTAAAATAAATACCAAGTTACCTGTAAAATAAGTATAAACAATAAAATAGCTACAATGTAATTATTAATTATATTGTAGCTATCTTAGGGTTTATTTTATAGGTAAGTATTTAGATTTAAATAGGAATAATTTAGTTTATATTATTAATATTATTTAGATTTATTTTAATAATAATTGAGTTAGGGTGTTAGAGTTAGATAGGGTTAATATAGTTAATATATATATAATATAATAACTATATTAACCCTAATATAATTAGGGTTAATATATATAATATAATAACTATATTAACTATATTAACCCTAATATAATTAGGGTTAATATAGTTAATATAGGTGGCGGCGGTGTAGGGGGATTAGATTAGGAGTTAATAATTTTAATATAGGTGGCGGCGGTGTAGGGGGATTAGATTAGGGGGTAATACATTTATTATAGGTGGCGGCGGTGTAGGGGGATTTAGATTACAGGCAAAAGAGCTGATTACTTTGTGACAATGCCCCGCAAAAGGCCCTTTTAAGGGCTGGCAATAGAGCTGTTTACTTTGGGGTAATGCCACGCAAAAAGCCCTTTTCAGAGCTATTTGTAGGGTTAGACTTAGGTTTAGTGGTAGGGATATTTTACTATTTTAGGGGTTAATTAATTTAATATAGCTGGTGGCGGTGTAGGGGGATTTAAATTAGGGGTTAATAATTTTAATATAGCTGGCGGCGGGGTAGGGGGATTAGATTAGGGGTAGGTAATGTAGGTGGCGGCGGAGTAAGGGGCTGACATTAGGGGGTAGTTAATATAGGTGGCGGCGGTGTAAGGGGCTCACATTAGGGGGTAGGTAATGTAGGTGGCGGCGGTGTAAGGGGCTCACATTAGGGGGTAGGTAATGTAGGTGGCGGCGGTGTAAGGGGCTCACATTAGGAGGTAGGTAATGTAGGTTGCGGCGGGGTCCGGGAGCGGCGGTTTAGGGGTTAAATACTTTATTAGGGATTGCGGCGGGGGATCGCGGTTGACAGGTAGATAGACATTGCGCATGCATTAGGTGTTAGGTTTTATTTTGCAGGTAGTTTAGGGAGTTACAGGGCTCCAATACACAGCATAAGGCTTACTACGCCTGCAATTTGTGGCGAGGTGAAAATGGAGTAAGATTTCTCAATTTTCTCCACGTAAGTCCTTACACTGTATATTGGATACCAAACTGCGCTGGTTTGGTACACCTGTCTATGGGCCAAAAAACTACGGCCGAAGGCAGAAATATACGAGTGTAACTTCTATGTTACGCCATATATGTGATACCAAACCAGCACAAAATTTGGCGTCGCCGGCTTTTGCGGGCGACGCTGTATATCGGATCGAGGCCCAAATGTGTAACAATAATATTATTTGATTTAGAAAGGGTATACAATTTCAATAGTGTTTCTAATTTACTTTTATTATGTAATATACTTCCTTCTCTTGCAGCATTGAATATAAGCTTTCTGTGTTTTCAGACTCCCATTGAGTTCTATGGCATCCGCGACTTCAAGGGTGGCGGATTGAAAACTAGGTACTAAGTGTGATGCGGGAATCCAGACGTGGACGCGTTGCTCAGTGTGCCTAGAGGGATATGGCTGCACCTCACTGGGGTCTGGGGTTTTGCTGTTTCTCTCGTTCAGAGAAGGATTGCCTGGTATTTCGGGGCTGGACTGTACTGTGAAGTCAGGATCAGACTGATATGCTTCAGGAAAGTTTTTCTCTGTGAAAGGCACATGTTGAGCAAAAAGAGGCTGCTTCTTGGGTGGTAACTAGCCATAGAACAAGCTATTATGCTATTGTTCGTTTCCAGGTTGAGAGCTTCTCTTTTTATTTATGCAAATTATGACATTTTGGGAAGTCTCCCTAAGTGTGATGCGGGAATCTAGACGTGGACCCGTTGCTCAGTGTACCTAGAGGGATATGGCTGCACCTCACTGACGAGGCCAACAATAGGCCGAAACATACGTCTGGGGTTTTGCTGTTTCTCTCGTTCAGAGAAGGATTGCCTGGTATTTTGGGGCTGGACTGTACTGTGAAGTCAGGATCTGACTGATATGCTTCAGGAAAGTTTTTTTCTGTGAAAGGCACATGTTTAGCAAAAAGAGGCTGCTTCTTGGGTGGTAACTAGCCATAGAACAAGCTATTATGCTATTGTTCATTTCCAGGTTGAGCGCTTCTCTCTTTTTATTTATGAAAACTAGGTACGCTGAGTCCGAAAAGACACGAGCGTAACTGTAGAATTTTTATAACTTTGTGAGAGCTTCAAATAGTGTCAATTAGGATGGCGAATGAACACGATTTCACTCGAATACCACGGTTTTCAACTTGCATCGATCTGTGTTGGATTGAGATCATGGGATCGTATTTTACGTCACAAATTTCAACATTTGCCGATCTTGATGCTTTAAAAACTACGGCGGATCAATCTCGCAACAATTACGATGCGGAATTCCAGCGTATTTTCAGTTGATGCTTTGATAAATAGTCCCCATAGTCTTACATGTGGTTGCCCCATCTCTTTTTTTAAAAAAAATATAGTACTAATAAGCAATATTATAATAATACTGTGATTAACTATTTAGTTAAATCGTTTCTAAACATGAATCTTAAAAATATTTTCAGGAATATTAAACACATTCCACATCAGTGAAGAATTGATGATTTTGTGTGTCTGATAAATGATTCAGATGTATTTTTTAGATGAATTTGTAATTGAAATGTCACTGCTTCTAAATCTGCAATCTGAATAATCTTTGGTGTAAGACTAGGTATTATGATTGTTTAAAAAAGGGGAAAATACCTTGTGTTTTCATGTTTTTTACATGCTTGACGGATTTCCCTTTTTAATAAATAGAATATTTTTGTCATTTACTGTTTAATAAGGGAAATAAAATAATTATTCAATAGATTTGTAATAATAACTGGTAGATTTTTAGTAAATTTAATGACCTTGCTGTAAAAACATGACAGATATTTTAAAAATAATTTATAAACACTTCTGACCAGAAATATGGCAAGATAATGTTAGTGTTTCTCTAGTTTTATTACATTACTGTTGTTACTTTGCCAAGAAAGGAAAAGGGTTCATTTTATTAAACTATCACATTATTTCTACCTGACTTTGAAAGGTCATTTCTGATCGTTTTGTAAAGGAATAATGCACAGTATAACTAAGGTGATTTGAACCTGGAGAAAAAACTAAAAGTCAAATGACATTTTACATGCTATTGTTGCCTTAGTTTGGCCTCAAGTAAAAATACTAGGCAGCACAAGCATATCAAAATAGCTCAAAAATAAGTTTTGCATAAATCAGTTATGTTAAATGTATCTAATTATTATGCTCACCAATAATACTCTTACGGCTAGATTTAGAGTTCTGCGTTAGCCGTCAAAAGCAGCGTTAAGGGGTCCTAACGCTGGTTTTGGCCGGCCGCTGGTATTTAGAGTTCAGACAGGAAAGGGTCTAACGCTCACTTTCAAGCCGCGACTTTTCCATACCGCAGATCCCCTTACGCCAATTGAGTATCCTATCTTTTCAATGGGATCTGCCTAACACTGGTATTTAGAGTCTTGGCTTAAGTGAGCGGTAGAGCCTCTACCGACAAGACTCCAGCCGCAGAAAAATGTCAGTAGTTAAGAGCTTTCTGGACTAATGCCGGTTTATAAAGCTCTTAACTACTGTGCTATAAAGTACACTAACACCCATAAACTACCTATGTACCCCTAAACTGAGGTCTCCCCACATCGCCGTTACTATAATAAATATTTTTAACCCCTAATCTGCCGACCGCAAACTGCCGCCACCTACATTATCCCTATGAACCCCTAATCTGCTGCCCCTAACATCGCTGACACCTACATAATATTTATTAACCCCTAATCTGCCCCCAACGTCGCTGCTACCTTACCTACACTTATTAACCCCTAATCTGCCGACCGGACCTTGCCGCTACTCTAATAAATGTATTAACCCGTAAAGCTATGTCTAACCCTAACCCTAACACCCCCCTAAATTAAATATAATTTTAATCTAACAAAATAAATTAAATATTATTAACTAAAGTATTCCTATTTAAAGCTAAATACTTAACTGTAAAATAAACCCTAATATAGCTACAATATAACGAATAATTATATTGTAGCTATTTTAGGATTTATATTTATTTTACAGGCAACTTTGTATTTATTTAAACTAGGTACATTAGCTATTAAATAGATATTTACTATTTAATAGCTACCTAGTTAAAATAATTACAAAATTACCTGTAAAATAAATCCTAACCTAAGTTACAATTAAACCTAACACTACACTATCAATAAATAAATTAAATCAATTAACTGCAAGTACCTACAATTACCTACAATTAAATAAATTAAACTAAATTACAAAAAATAAAAAAAGATTACAAGAATTTTAAGCTAATTACACCTATTCTAAGCCCCCTAATAAAATAACAAAGCCCCCCAAAATAAAAATTTTCCCTACCCTAATCTAAATTTAAAAAGTTAACAGCTCTATTACCAGCCCTTAAAAGGGCTTTTTGCTGGGCATGCCCCAAAGAAATCAGCTCTTTTACCTGTAAAAAAAACACACAATACCACCCCCAACATTACAACCCACCACCCACATACCCCTACTCTAACCGAAACCCCCCTTAAATAAACCTAACACTACCCCCCTGAAGATCTCCCTACCTTGAGTCGTGTTCACCCATCCGGGCACCGATGGTCCAAAAGAGGACATCCGGAGCGGCAGAAGTCTTCATCCTATCCGGGCAGAAGAGGACAGCCGGACCGGTAGACATCTTCATCCAAGCGGCATCTTCTATCTTCATCCATCCGGAGCGGAGCCATCTTCTTCCAGTCGACGTGGATCCATCCTTCTTCCACGACGCCTACTCGCCGAATGAAGGTTCCTTTAAATGACGTCATCCAAGATGGCATCCCTCGAATTCCGATTGGCTGATAGGATTCTATCAGCCAATCGGAATTAAGGTAGGAAAAATCTGATTGGCTGATTGATGTTTTTCTGCGTTTGCAGAAAATAGATCAAGAAATGGCTATTTCCCCATAGAGTTATGGATTTTACTTATGTGAAATTCACAACAACATTAAATTGTTTGAGACATTTACATTACATAAACTACAAATCATCATCACTAGTAACAAACATTTGGAACAATTACATCAGATTTAAACGGACAGAAAAATAATTGGAACATTTCAGGATTCACAAACAGTAGACTATTGGAAACACCTCTCATTTACCTTTATTATAGCATTTCATTTATTCAACTCATATGCTTGCATCAACAGCATATCTACATAGGCTTAACACATGATCATTCATGGATGCACATACATTACTTTTAGCATTCACTCATTTATGTGCATTCATATGATGGGGGGAAAACACATTACATTCTCTCTATGAATCACGAAACATAAAATAGGGATTTTAATGTCCCTTTAACATCATGATTGGCTCACAATATACCATTAGGAATTACGTACAGTAAGAACATCATTATAAAATATTACAGATGTCACTTTTTGGGAAGGAACAACAATGCTAGACTGATTTATAGAAGTCAGCATATGTGGGAGACAATCACAATAAATATGTATAGTTGTACATAACACTCATCACGCAACCACAAAGCACACATTTATCTTTTTAATCAGCACACAATAACAATGTAGTAAAATACAACAACACAATGAGGATTTCATAACTACACAGGCAGGTTGAAAATATGATGACGTCATTAGAAGCTTCAACCATACACATTACAGCTTTAGAACTGTACCCCCCCTTTCAGAACTTTAGCACTCAATAATACAATACTACATATACATAAACGACAGTTTGGAACATCATTATTATGGCGATTTTAAAGGAACGCGTACAATATTGACATCTCGCCAATCACTTATATATACAATACTACAGATGAAAGCCGGAAGTTCGGAATTATTAGTGCGATTTTAATGGGATGCGTACAATATTGACATCTCGCAAATCACTTATATATACAATACTACAGATGACAGCCAGAAGTTCTAAATTATTAGTGCGATTTTAATGGGACGCGTACAATATTGACATCTCGCAAATCACTTATATATACAATACTACAGATGACAGCCAGAAGTTCTAAATTATTAGTGCGATTTTAATGGGACGCGTACAATATTGACATCTCGAAAATCACTTATATATACAATACTACAGATGACAGCCGGAAGTTCGAAATTATTAGTGCGATTTTAATGGGACGCGTACAATATTGACATCTCGCCAATCACTTATATATAAAATACTACAGATGACAGCCGGAAGTTCGGAAATTATTAGTGCGATTTTAATGGGACGCGTACAATATTGACATCTTGCCAATCACTTATATATACTATACTACAGATGACAGCCGGAAGTTCAGAATTATTAGTGCGATTTTAAAGGGACGCGTACAATATTGACATCTCGCAAATCACTTATATATATACAATAGTACAGATGACAGCTGTTACTTTATCGTTTACAAACAATATTGCAGCAACATAGAGCAATCAGATTCTATGCACATTATACACAACTATGCACTTTCAATCATGTTAGCGTGGACGTGTGCTTTTTACTATAAGATCGCGTTTAATAAATATTTATTATGCATATGAACAAACATTTTGAAGATGCACTGTATGTGTTACATTTGATACTTTCACATTGCGATTCAGTGGGGGAAAACAACAATTCAGCAAACACCTAAAAAAACGCCCACTTTGAAAGAATTTGCGCCGCTCACATACAAACAAGTGAATACAATCAGAAATCATTACGAACTTACTACCATTGGAAATATTGCACTATAAATCCCCCAAACAACATGGCCAAAGCGTCCCTTGTGATCGACATTGTATCAATTCGCTTCTGTGTTTTTGCATACCTTGTTACTCCTTGTGTTGTGTTTGCTTTGCTGTTTGGTTTTGTGCTGCTAAGCTTGGCAAATATGGATGACGATCTGATAGACGCTGCTGGTGGTGCTGTTGCAGAAGTAGCGGTTAATAGAGGCGGGCTCAGCGGCTCCAAGAGAGACGAAGGGCTCGTTTGGTTAGAGGTCCTCGTGTCTACAGGGTGAGACCCACCTTGGAAAACATGAGTGACTTCGAGGTTTATGACAAGTATAGGCTCAATCGCGAACAGCTCATTGGCCTTTACGATGTTCTTAGACCTCATCTGGAGCCACGTATACGAATAAGGACTGCTGTCCCTGGCATCACTAAGATGCTAAGTTGTATTTACGTCCTGGCCTCCGGAAGTTTTCAATCAGGAGAGATGTACATGCATGGCCTGGCTCAAGGTACATTCTTGGTGGTGTTTGATCACTTTCTGGACGCCATGGTACGTATCAGTAAGCATTACATAGGATTCCCTCAAAATGATGGTGATTGGAGGCGCCTGAAAAGGGAATTCTTTGTAATAGCTGAATTGCCCAATGTCTTGGGAGCAATAGATTGCACCCACATTGCGCTGCATGTTCCAGCCAATGACTTGCCCTTCCGAAATCACAAACATTTCCATAGCCTCAACGTGCAGTATGTTTGTGATGCATGGATGCGGATTATGCAGGTGTGTGCGAATTTCGGCGGGGCTTGTAATGATGCCCGCATCCTCTCTCTGTCGTCCCTGTGGCGGCAGTTTGAGGAAAGACAATTTCCACCTGGGTATCTCGTTGGTGAGTACTTGTGCACAACATGGTTAATTAGTTAGACAATAACCACTGTAGTCTTAAAAAACAGTTGTGTTTGTGTAATGTGCAAAATGTGCAGCTCTAGGATGCAATTTAACCATTTCTTTCTCTTTACGTAAATGTCTAGTTTTATTTTAAAACAGATATGTAGCATGTCTTAGCTGAAATGGGCAGATAGAGAATGCAATTTAACCATGTCATTGTCTCTTTCCGCAAATGTCTAGTTTTAGTTCAAAACAAATATGTAGCATGTCTTAGCTGAATTGGGCAGATAGAGAATGCAATTTAACCATATCATTGTCTCTTTCCGCAAATGTCTAGTTTTAGCTCAAAACAGATATGTAGCATGTCTTCGCTTAAATGGCCAGATAGAGAATGCAATTTAACCATTTTGTTTTTATTCTAGCAAATGTCTGCTTTATGCGAAATACGCATAGGTAGCATGTCTTAGCTGAAATGGGCAGATAGAGAATGCAATTTAACCATGTCATTGTCTCTTTCCACAAATGTCTAGTTTTAGCTCAAAACAGATATGTAGCATATCTTAGCTTAAATGGCCAGATAGAGAATGCAATTTCACCATGTCGTTGTCTCTTTCCGCAAATGTCTAGTTTTAGCTCAAAACAGATATGTAACATGTCTTAGCTTAAATGGCCAGATAGAGAATGCAATTTAACCATGTCATTTTCTCTTTCCACAAATGTCTAGTTTTAGCTCAAAACAGATATGTAGCATGTCTTAGCTTAAATGGCCAGATAGAGAATGCAATTTAACCATTTTGTTTTTATTCTAGCAAATGTCTGCTTTATGCGAAATACGCATAGGTAGCATGTCTTAGCTGAAATGGGCAGATAGAGAATGCTATTTAACCATATTATTATTTTTCATTGAAAATTTTGATGTTAGTGGATTTTCGTGTACACAAATGAAAAGTATTTTAATATAATTAAAAAAAAAAATCATTTTGTTATGTTCATAATTTATAGGTGATTCTGGTGACACGAGCCGGCCTTGGCTCATTACGCCTATACGTAACCCCACTGATGAGGCCCAGGAGTGCTACAATAGGGCGCACAAGCGGACTAGGGATGTAGTCGAGAGGATATTTGGGCTCCTCAACATGAGATTCAGATGCCTTGACAGGTCGGGAGGGAGCCCTCTAGTACAGCCCTAGGAAGGTGGCGAAGATCGTTATAGCCTGCAGCGTCCTGCATAACATTGCACAGCTGACTGGGATGCTGCAGGCCGTCCAGGCGCCCCAACACCTCCTCAGAGATGAGGAGGACGATCCTATTCTAGAGGGGCCATTCCGAGATGAGGGGCTCAATGTCAGAGCACACATCATCGACCGCCACTTCAGACGGTAAATAATAGAAGTTAGATAGGAGTATTGACAATATATGTGAATTCTAGGGAAATGACAAGTAGAGAATTGTGCAAACATGTTAGGATTGATCATCAAATGATTCCAATTTTTACATTTATTAATATAGGTGATGCTCTGGTCATTGGGTCCTGTAACGACTTTGCCACCTGGTTTTTATAGACAACATCAGCTGGTAAGTATACATAATGTATGGACTGTGGCTGGCAGGAATTTGGCACAAAAATACATCATATGGCATACATTTAACAAACTAGTATTTATTTGACACATTACTTAAATTTTGGATACTCAGAAAGGGATCCTCTAGTAAGACTATGGTTCAAAGTCAGATTCAAAGTCACACATTAGATGTTCGTTCTGCTCAATATGACTCATCTTCACACTTGATAGAACATAACACAAGATGCTACACACGCTTAGTAAGCTAGTGACAGAAATCGTTTCAGAAATGGGGGATGGGAGAGGGGTGCAGAACTAATTCACACACTTGTATTAATTGTTTGATTCACACTTTTTCTGCCATTAGGGAGATGACTTCATCTAAAGACTGAAAGTGAAGAATTCAAGACTGAAAGTGAAGAATTCAAGACTGAAAGTGAAGAATTCCCAGACTGAAAGTGAAGAATCCAAGATTGAAAGTGAAGAATACCAATGGGATCATGTCTGGCATTGTCTTTCAAATGTGCTGACCTGGAAAACCATACAAAGACACTTTCACATGGTAAGTGGCAACAATTTGATGGATTAAGGCTGTGGAGGCATCCTATTGGAGACACTTAGATTATTTTTTTTATTTTAGATGGTATTTCTCAATCCTCTATTTTGGAAATGATGAATAAGACACCTAATGAAGATAAACTGTTATTTTCAAGAGAATTGACTTTCAAAGACCATGCATAATCCAGGTTGGTTTGCCCAATGCATGCTAGTTAAGAATCACAGGAGGAAGAATCTTAAAAAATAGGAAAAGATACATGTCCTATGGCTATATTAGAATATTTGTAGCTTATATACATTACCCCTACTTTGTGCTACAGAGGAATCCAATTCTGAACAATCAGACAAGGGAATATATATTATAGTTGATATAGAGGTATTATTTGAAGGAACATGAAATATTACATTTATGTTCAGCATACATATATAAAAAAAAATTAAATATGTTATATGCATTATTTTGTATAATTTTAAAAGCTGATATTTAAATGTAATATTGATTAGACAATATAATGGTATTTTAAATTATGGATAGGTATAGATTTCATGTATGAACCTTTTTTTTTTTTTTCTAAATATATTGCCAAAAATTTTCAAAATGTTAGAGCATAGACACAAGATGATTTTAAAGTAATTTGATTTAATGAATATTTTAAGACATGTGTTCATGAAATAACTAATGTTTATAATATTTTCATCTGTGATGAATTAAACTTTTTTTTCTTCAAATTTAATTTATTTTATTGTCAAATATTTTTTCATACTAAATCTTTTTTTTTTTTTTTTTAAATCATCTTTTTAACAATCAGATTATAATAAATATATACATCTAATCTGACAAGTAAAAAAATAATAGACTCCCATGACTGTTAGTTGTCTATTTGACAAGCACATGCCTGATATAAAATTTTGCCTCATGGATTGAATTAATAATCTAAAATCCCCTTATTCAGATAATGTTAAAGTCAAGTATCTTTTCTAAAATAATTTGGAGTTAAATCCATCCTTTTAATGTGTAATTTATAGATGGTAAAAATTGAAAATGTTTATGAAGATATGTAGTCTGAATTCGACATAACAACTTTGTTATTTTCACTTTTAAGAAAGGAAAGTGGTTAACTTACATTAAAGTGACAGTGTAGTTGAATGTTCAATTTGTTTTATAATATCTTGTATCTTCCTTAGGTATCCAAAAACATTATTATAATAAATATGGTTTAAAAATTATTTTATATGTTTAAAATATTTTTAAAATGTTAAGTCAGTTAATTTCATTTGTAGCACAAGCTAGTTATTGTATGCTATAATGATTACTTTTCTGTTCTAGTGGAGTCATTTGAAGGGTCATTTAACTATAGCTAGTTTGTAATATAATTTCCAAAAATTATTCATCTTACCTCTTGGTTAGATATCACATATCTATATGTATTTTCATTCCCCTTTAGTTTATTTCTACAATGTTAACTCCACATATTCCTAATGGTTTGGTCCTTAAAGGGACATTCCAAAAATACATCAGTTATTGAATTATAGACAATACAAATTTAATTAAAACCACATTTTAATGTACTATTATCTAATTATATTCAGTCTTTAAATATCATTTGATAAATAAATATCAATGCACATGGCTTAGATAATGACATAAGGCATCTATGTGCAACCAACAATCAGCATCAAAAGAGCCTATCTAGCTATGCTTTTCAGCCAAGAATATAAATTTTAAAAAGCTAATGAGAGAATATTACTAAATATGACGTTGTTTTAATATTCTATTATCTATCGAAATCAGTAAAGAACATATAGCTTAATGTCCCTTTAAGCTGAAGATGGCTAAATACAGCCATTAGAATATATTTCATTCACAGTGGGGAAAACAATCCAGAAGGTAATATAAATATGCTTTAGTCACATGTTATACTAAGTTTGAGAAAGGGAGGTGCATAGGTTTATGATCTTTCAAGAATTATTGGGAAATGTCTACTTAAAGGGACACTGTAACCAAAAGTTTTCTTTTGTGATTCAGATTGAGCATGAAATTTTAAGCAACTTTCTAATTTACTCCTATTATCAAATTTTCTTCATTCTCTTGGTATCTTTATTTGAAATGCAAGAATGTAAGTTTAGATGCCGGCCCATTTTTGGTGAACAACCTGGGTTGTCCTTGCTGATTGGTGGATAAATTCATCCACCAATAAAAAATTGCTGTCCAGAGTACTGAAACCAAAAAAAAGCTTAGATGCCTTCTTTTTCAAATAATGATAGCAAGAGAACGAAGAAAAATTGATAATATGAGTAAATTAGAAAGTTGCTTAAAATTGCATGCTCAATCTGAATCACGAAAGAAAATTTTTGGGTACAGTGTCCCTTTAAAGGAACATGAACACAAAATATCCTTTTGCTATTTAAAAAGTGTTCTCTTTTTTTAACATTATTCTTTTACTTCTCTTATCTCATTATCTTGACATACTTTTCTTGAAAAGCATATTGAGAAAGGCTCAGTAGATGAAGATTGGTGGATACACAGAGATGCCTTATGTGATTGGCTCAACCATGTGCATTGCAATTTCTTCTGTTAAGGATATTTAAATCAAAAGATAAATTGAATTACATTTTAAAGTATAAACATTTATTCTCTCTCCGGATCATTTTTATTAAATATTTGGTTGTAATGTCTCTTTAAAAATTAAAGACGCCATTGCACAATAACATATGTGAGCATTGCAGACAAATACAAGTTCGAGCTTTATTTACTAATAGGAAACAAATGTGTAGTTTAACATTTATAAACAGATTATCCAAGTTACGGACATTAGAACCAGAAATTACGCATTTCAGAAATGTCGCGTGGGAAACGTATTTTGCAACACGAGATTCGCATCTTTACACATTCTAGTCTAATGTCACGCAATAGCACACAATCGATGTGCATTATAAATACATTTAATAGAGCAATGTCAATACTTCACAATAAGTCACGAAATTCATTTAATGATCAATAAATACGTACAATGTTAAATGTGTATTAATCAAACCTATTTGTATTAAAGAAACAGAACAATATTAAACCTAGAAATGTCTACAACATTTAATAATGTGACAGTATTAGATTTTTAAGATAATTGAAACATTAATATTTAACGGATCATGTATATTAAATCTGCGTCACACATCTGCATAACAGCCCCATGAGTTACAAATAAGTCTACATGAAAAATGTAGTAACAGCACCACCAGGAGGTATGTGTATGTAAGTTACTAAGATATGAAACATTAAGGAACAACCAATCAGAGTTCATCACACAAACATAACTTGAGTCAGGATGCTCTCACAGACATGATAACAATATTTAAAAATTGTATCCAATCAGATGTACAGATAACATGTCACATGGTGCATCTCATGTTTACTTCACCATATAAAAGTCCATTACACGTTGCCATCTTTGTCAGTTCTCTAATGCCTGCAGGCAGTGTATATTATTATTATTATTATTATTATTAAAATATATTCGACAACCCAGCAGGCATGACACCTCCCAGGTTCGCCAAGTCGGAGAGTGCTGCACTGGTCAACGCCGTCCAGATGTTTTATCCGCAGCTGTTTGGGAACAAGAAGAAGTCGACAGATGTGATTGTTAAGAAGGCCCTCTGGGAGTCAATCATCAAAAAGGTTCAATTGGTGAAGGGCGTCCAGAGGAGCCAGGATCAGATCATGCGGAGGTTCGGAGATATGAGGTTGCGTCTGCACAAAAAAGTCGACCTCATAAGGGAATGGGTACAAGCCCATAAAAGAGATGGAAAGAAAGATGATCCAGAATGGAAACTCTACCTACTCCCTTATGAGGTCACTTTATGCGACCTCCTCAGTCTCCGGGTCCCCAGCAGATTTCGATCCTCTCCATCCTCGGCCTCTTCTTTTTCCCTCACAGCTGCTGGATCACGAACTCCAGACCTGGGGGCCAGTGCAGCTGCTTCTCCGTCCGGTGTCCTGGGAGGAGTTGAACTAGAGACTGAACAAAGTAAATATCCTACTTTATATAATATATTAATATTTGATTAGACTTTTAAGAAATGTGTATATAGTCATATATTCGTGTGTAGTGTGATAGGAGCGCTTAAAGGTGGATTCCTGCTGCTAAAAAAGTTCTTCCCTCAAAGAGAACTAAATGGTGGATAAGAAGAAAAAATGGGGTTTATTTAGCAGCGCTAAAAAAAGCTAGGAAATGATGATACCAATCTAATTTAAACATAAATTAGATTGGTATCATCATTTCCTAGCTTTTTTTAGCACTGCTAAATAAACCCCATTTTTTCTTCTTATAGTCATATATTCAACCTATATAGATCTCACAAAATACGCTACATATGATGTTCAGATATCTGATTTTAGATTCCTCACACATGAAATAGGAGTGATGTTTCTTTCACTCTCCAGAATATGCGTCACAGAGTGAAAATGGAATTGCGCATCCGTGAAATCCCTATCATCCACCATTTCATACATTGACTATAGAATCATAACCCAGTTATAAATATTATTTGTTATTTTTCAATATTAACAAATATACGATTTCAATCTCGTAATACACCCAATTTAAAAAAATATTTTAAGTCTTTATGAAATGATACTCAGCACACTACTCTATCAAAATTAATTTAGATTCACGAATGCGTAATTCCACATAGAATCATTGCGCAATGATCATGAAAGATAGAATTGCACACACACGTGAACATGTGTTTGCTGTAACTGGCATCGCTTTACACATGTTGGTCTATATGTTAATTAGTATATATGGGAAGAATACAGTATCCTTATTTACAATCTTCTACATTATAAAAACTATACTAGCAAGATCAAAATAATAAACAATGAAATATTGATATAAATTGATGATAATGCAAGAAGACAGCAAATGAATTAAAGCTACAGTCAACAACATAAAGTTTGGAAAATAAGAATACAGGATCAATTTATTGAGACATTAATTGAGGAAACAATGAACTCATGTGAATAAAAATAGATTATTAGTTTGTCAATGTAAATTTATTTTAAAGTTGTTTTTCTACACGGCCTGATTTGTATTAATGAGATCCAATCCTCATTGAATATTTTACAGATATGGATGTTGGTGCTGGACCCTCAGGCCAGGGTTCGTCAGAGTATGGTATTGTCTCATTTTAATTTCAATTTGTCTTAGAAACATGGACATAACATTACATAACATAATGCACTCACATTTATCGATATTTATATGGATACTCGACTTCTCTTTTCTTGTTATTTTAAATTAAGAATTCCCGAATCAAAATGTGGATTACATTGTAGTACAAATGTAAAATTATGACGATTTGAAGATATCCCTTATATTCTTGATATCTTCATTTTACTGTAATATTAGTTTCATGGGCAATATCTATTCTGCCCCTGTGTAATGCTTGACATTTTTTGGATATATTTTGACAACAATCACACATTTTGCATGTTTCTATTTGCAAAATATACATTACATACGTTTTTGGGTTGTTATCATTTAAGGGACATGAAAACAAACTTTTCAATTTATGGATTTAGACACGTGTTTTTCACAATTTTTTTAAAATCACAGGCTGGATTTTATTTAAAAATGAATCTAATTACACATTTTGAGCTTCATGTCCCTTTAAGAGAGGATAATTAAAGAATCTTGATGATATCCTTAAATTACATATTTTATTGTAATTGCATGCTCAATACCATTCATTACATCAACATATGGACTCGACAATTAATTAACAGCGACATTGTCAAATTAAGATATTTAAATATTAAAGGGACACTGACCACATATTATTTCTGTTGTCATTCAGATAGAGCATGCAATATTAATCAACTTTATTATTTACTCCTATAATCATATTTTTGTAATTCTCTTGGTATCTTAATTTGAAAAGCAAGAATGTAATTTTAGCTGCAGGTCCATTTTTGGTGACCAACCTGGGTTGTTCTTGCTGATTGGTGGATACCTTCAACGAGCAATATTTAATGAAACAAACAATTGCTTAGCTGCATTAAAAAAAATAAAAAAATAAAAACAAATACAAATTTAGAATAGGAAAATTTAAAAAAATTTGACTTTTCGTTTTAAATAAATGTTTTTCAAAATTTAGGTCAGTGTCCCTTTAATAATCAATAGATTCATTCAACCTTACATTGTTTGGATGAAACAATATTGATATCTAAATCAAATCTTCACTCTTGGACTTACTTTATAGATATAAGCATAACAGCACCATGATTACATGTTTTGATTAATAAATTCTGTTTTGCATTGTGATCAATATGTGTTGTGTCCTAAACAAGATTACTGTACATTGCACAAATGGATCGATGTGACACATGGCTTGGGTTCGATTTGTCACCAGTTTTTATTCCAAATGTTGTTTGTGTGTATTCTTTTAAAAACATTGATCAATGGGTATATTTAGATATGCAATAGAATCATATGAGATGAATTGTCTGTCTAATATAGTCAGAAATTAAACATATGTTAAAGACATCTTTTTATTCTGAATCACCTTGATTCACTCAAGCATTTATTCTTCAGATTAGTGCTCTATTCTTCACATTTCTAAGTATATAATTCAGAAAAATCGATAATGAGGTGATTTAGTGATGTCCAAACTATGTTCACTAATAGATATCTATCTCATTCCTAGATCTAGTTGTTGTGGGGAGCCCAGGGGGATCCAGCACTGATGCTGAGATGCTTTTAAAGGATTCTGGTAAGTCCATTGACTCATTCATATGTCATTGAAAGTGTATTTGGAATCTATATTATGATCATGATTCTGATGAAGCATTACATTTGACTAAAACATATAATTTAGTCCTATGATTATTAATCGATTTTATTTTAATATTGAAAGATTAAGATCTCAAAGCTTCTTAGTCTACACCTTTGTTCTTCAGAAGATGGATAACATGTTTGTTTTTATTATAAATTTGGACAACAATCATGAAATGATACACACATGAGAACCCTCAAATGTTCCATGTACTCTTCTTTTGTGAATTTATAAAAAATACAAACACTAAAATTAAATTCTTACTCATTGAGAATAACAAATCTAATGTCATTTGTATGCTCCATCAAAATGATGTAAATCATAACTTTGGCTCAGTATATCTTTAATGCAACATTGATGTGTGTCTTGGAGCAACAGTAACATATTGTTATGTTCCTGTCCCTTTAAATCAGGATGTTCAGGTATTCACATCCCTATATAAGGCCCCTCCTCCAGTCTACCTATGCTTGGTAATTTGTATTCACTTAGCTATAAGCTGAGCAACAACGAAGACACCTTGCTGATATTCCTAACCAAGGAATTTACTCATAATAACTACAACTGCTGTGTGCTTTTCAACTTTGGATCGTCATATACCAGGTTTCCTTGTTTTGTCCGGAATCCTTAAAGTATCTCTTACTTGTTAATACTGTTTCTCCCGGCTTCTACATTGAAGCCGTGTATCGGCGTCTGACGTCACCGTAAGTCTCTGGAGCTCTCTCTCACTCTGGCTGCAAACAACCAACTCCTGTGCTTAATAGCAACTCACCTTGAAGCTGCGGTAACCGTTACTATTCCTTACTCTCTGAAGTTGGTAACGTATTATACCTTAATTCACTTACTACTTTGAAGGACTTTCCTGCATGTTTTACAGTGTGACGCTTATGCAAATACAGCTACCGTTAACTATCTGATTGCCTGTAATATCTATTGATTCAGCTTGATGAACTGTGCTTAATTATTTTATGTGCTTTATCAAATAATCATACTGTTGGTTGTGAAAGACTGCCTGCTGTTTATATGAATACTAACAACGTTATAGACTAACTAAGGACTGCCTGTTAACTAAAAACAACATAACCTGTTATAGAGCTGTCCTGCTTAATTTATATAGAAACACCTCCTGGTTGCAACCTGTGTTAATTGAGGCTGACATTCACCTACTAATACTTAATCTTATCTATATTTTTCACTTATCTACTATCTCTATAATTATCTGCATATTGCAACCTGGTTTTGCAATCGGGATAATATACCTTTAAATCTCATTTCTTTCACTCTGCATCCATGCAGCAGTGACCCTCAGATCTATGAGCAAAAACTAGGTTCTTGATTACATCTAATGAACCTAAAGGTTTGGTGTGAGACTGAGTGGTCCTGCAGTTAAGGATATTAAATACTTGCACCTAACATAACACATATGTTATAATATCTGATATTAAAGTGTACACAACATGTTATGTTTTACAGAGATTGATGTAACATGTGTGACAGAGGAGGAAGAGGCGGCCATGGAGTCTGATGGTATGTGAAAGCTATCTAACATGTATCCAACATGTATTATTTTTTGTAAACATTCTCTTGAAGAAAATCAAAGTCTACAGCTTTGGCACTTTAAAAAGTATTATTCCTTTTATTTTAGAATACACTACTGCCCCCCTTTCCATATCAAGCAGCATGAACATATGCTTGTATTCTAATTTCATTTATGTCTGATTTGTAATTAATGACATCATGATGTCACATGCATATTCCATACCAAACCACAATAATCATCTTCTTATTGTACAGACAGTCATTGCTATTCATCTGAGTGCCTATATGCATACCATATCCTTATGTCATCATTGTTTAGAAATTCCAAACCACTTCTAAGTATCTATAAAACATAATCATGTTGAAATGCCTTGCTTTGATTTCATGATGTATGAGATGTTAATATATATTTTATTATATATTTCAGATGGAACCTCCACTTTTGGGCATCATTTTCCTGCCCCTCCCCTTGTAGAAGCCCCTGCCCAGGCCCCTCACCTTGTAGAAGCCACTGCCCAGGCCCCTCCCCTTGTAGAAGCCCCTGCCCAGACAGAAGACGAGAAAAAGAGAAGAGGCGCCAAATAGTGTGTACCGTTTGTACAAGTAAGCATATAACCCCCAATTACGGCTCCTACTTACTAGATATTCAGCACTTGAGAAGTGCCACAAAATCCTTCTGAACAGTTAGCAGCCGTCCAGCAAGCTGGGTGCAATGATCTGTTCCTCCGATCGAGAACTGTGATAGAAAACAACAGGCACCACAATAGTGTATATCAGTGTGTTAGTGGACTCACATGCAAAGTGATGAAATTTACTCACAATGTGACAAGCACTTGATAAGTGCCACAAAGACCTCCTGGACAATTCTTAGCTGTCCAGATCACTGTTATCCACGGGTAAATCTCAGCAGTGACCGGTGAGAAATCCAAGAGTGTAAATATATAAACTCCACAATCTGCAGTTAGACGATTCAGACTGTATCCAAAACTCAACAAAGGCTGTGTTACTTGAAAATATCTAGTTTCTTTAAAAACAAAGTTATCACAACACGTTTCCCGGTGCTCAGACCATTTCATCAGGTGTAATAATACATCACCGTAACACAGCTTAAATAGCCCAAGTCTGCGTCTAGCTCGACCAAGGGCGCATGCGTGAACAAACCTAATCCTAGACAACCAATCAGGACTCCTCAAAGACCGGCAAATTCCCTATAGGTCAATATAGTGGGCTTGGTAGACTATACCTCCAAACAATACCCAATCAGAAATGTTTGTAACTTAGCCCACGGTTAGTAAATAGATATAAGCTTCTAAAAGCCATAATAAAAAATAGAATAGATCATGAACCTGCCTTATAAAATAAGAGGACTTAATTGCAAGATCTTTAACAGGCTAGATTTATATGCCTCATATCTAACATTAAGTTTCTATTATCAACTTATGTTTCCATACTCGTAAACCCTACTATTCTTATAAGTTGTCCGTGACGTAAATAATAAATTCACAAATTGCGGATGCTGATAGGATGCCTTATAGTTGTTCACGCATTTACAAATTCTCAAAAATTTTTTTTTTTATTATATATAAAAAGTATAACATTAAAAATTAAAAATTAAAAAAGGGGGAAAATTGCATGTACATAAGATAGTACGTAAGAACAATGGCCTATAGGTAAAAAGGGATTTTATAGATGCAATCGTCCGAATTGTGGGCTGTGCAGTTTTACCTCAGGAGATAAGACAAAGTTTCAATCTTTTTCCATAAAAGAAGAATTTGAGATTAATTCTCGGTTTACGTGTGATTCTTGTTATGTTGTCTACCTCCTGGAATGTAAATGCGGGGTACAATATGTAGGGAGGTCCTCTAGACCCCTAAAGAAAAGATGGGGGAACACAATAGGAATGTCAAAAAAGGTATAATGAATCATAGTGTCCCATGTCATAGCATCTATTGTCATGATGGACAAACTGATTTGTTCAGTATTTTTCCCTTGGAATTTATTGCCCCTAAATGGGGTACAAATAGTTTGATCCATTTAAGACAGAGAGAGACTTTCTGGATATAGAAATTAAAGACCGTTGTACCACATGGTCTTAATGAAAGTCTTGATATGGCTGCTTTTAATTGAACTTGTTTTTATCTTTGGATATACTATTTGGTTGGAGTAAGTTAGAATCCCCTTAACTCAGTTGTTTAATTAACAGGCTAATAAATAGTATTCACTAATTTATTTTACAAATTTTTATTTATAACCATAGGCAAGATTGATTAAGTGCTATGCATGAATATTAGGCACTACTCAATTGTGAAGTTTTGGTTTTTTTTATATATTGTTTTTTTAAACATATGTTTTTACCCTAGTATATATTAATATATCTTTTTTAGGGTTTTTTACTATCTTATGTACATGTAATTTTCCCCCTTTTTTAATTTTTAATTTTTAATCAGTTATACTTTTTATATATAATAAAAAACATTTTTTTGAGAATTTGTAAATGCGTGAACAACTATAAGGCATCCTATCAGCACCCGCAATTTGTGAATTTATTATTTACGTCACGGACAACTTATAAGAATAGTAGGGTTTACGTGTATGGAAACATAAGTTGATAATAGAAACATAATGTTAGATATGAGGCATATAAATCTAGCCTGTTAAAGATCTTGCAGTTAAGTGCTCTTATTTTATAAGGCAGGTTCATGATCTATTCTATTTTTTATTACGGCTTTTAGAAGCTTATATCTATTTACTAACCGTGGGCTAAGTTACAAACATTTCTGATTGGATATTGTTTGGAGGTATATTCTACCAAGCCCACTATATTGACCTATAGGGAATTTGCCGGTCTTTGAGGAGTCCTGATTGGTTGTCTAGGATTAGGTTTGTTCACGCATGCTCCCTTGGTCGAGCTAGACGCCGACTTGGGCTATTTAAGCTGTGTTATGGTGATGTATTATTACACCTGATGAAACGGTCTGAGCACCGGGAAAAGCATTGTGATAACTTTGTTTTTAAAGAAACTAGATATTTTCAAGTAACACAGCCTTTGTTGAGTTTTGGATACAGTCTGAATCGTCTAACTGCAGATTGTGGAGTTTATATATTTACACTCTTGGATTTCTCACCGGTCACTGCTGAGATTTACCCGTGGAAAACAGTGATCTGGACAGCTGAGAATCATCCAGGAGGTCTTTGTGGCACTTATCAAGTGCTTGTCACATTGTGAGTAAATTTCATCACTTTGCGTGTGAGTCCCCTAACACACTGATATACACTATTGTGGTGCCTGTTGTTTTCTTACACAGTTCTCGATCGGAGGAACGGATCATTGCACCCAGCTTGCTGGATGGCTGCTAACTGTTCAGAAGGTTTTTGTGGCACTTCTCAAGTGCTGAATATCTAGTAAGTAGGAGCCATAATTGGGGGTTATATGCTTACTTGTACAAACGGTACACACTATTTGGCGCTTCTTCTCTTTTTCTCATTTTTAGATCGTGCAATTGGCCTAATACACTTTTGGAACGAGTTTTGCTGCCTGGAGATTTTCAAATACTCTTTGAGTGTGGACATTTCACTATAGCTGCTTTCAGCAGTGGAAGTTTGTATTTTACCAACAATCCGGACTGTTTGTGTATTTTTGTCTTAGGGTTTAATGTTTAATCTTTTTCCCCTATGCTATCACTAAACACCACTTGTTGTTTTATATACTAATACCCTATAGGGGTTTTTTGAGACAACAGTTTGTCACATCAATTGTATCACATATAGGCGTATCTGATTATAATTTCACATAAATATATGCAACGCGCCTCTCTCTCTACTCTAACCACTTTCTCTTACTTACTGTAGTGTGCTGTAGCTCCAAGAACCAACCAAACACACTAAAGAAAATGGCAGCTGCACAGGGGTTTATGTATGATTTTTGAATGGCGTAATTACGTGGCGCATCTTTTAGAACTGGTGGTTATTTTTTACGATTTGTAGCCTAATTTGCATAAAACTACACTTTATTGAGACTTTACGTGAACAAAATATTGGCGTAAGTACTTGCGACGACTAAAATATGTATTTGCGCACATTTTAGCTGACCGCCAGTTTTTCCTACTTATGCCAGTTTAGCTCTGACGGCGCAGTATATTGGATAGCTCGAGTTGCGAGGTGAAATTACGGGCAGCGCGAGTTCCCTCGCTAGTGCCGAAAACTACGACGGATATCGGATCACGCCCCAGGTAAAAATGTCATCCAATCAAAGGATGGATTTAACACCTGCATGAGATGTCTTACACAACATGGCGCACCCGAGATTGCGTTAAAACGTCATCCAATCAAAGAACGGATTTAACAACTTTGCATGAGACATCTTACGCAACATGTTGCATCTGAGATTGTGTAAAAATGTCATCCAATCAAAGGACGGATTTAACACCTTTGCATGTCAATAACAAACAAATTTATATTTTAAAAAATAAAGTATGTGCTATATTGTTATCTATGAAGCGTGTTTGTTTCATGTAATGCACAGCTTCACATAATGTAATGCTAGATAACATAATACTCTGATATATGAAATATAATCCATTGTTGGTAATAAGTATATATTTCATTAACATAGGAGGATAAGGAAATATTTTGGAAGCAGCAGGGTTTAACAAAAATAATGCTACTATATATATTACAAAAATGTGGGTTGTTTATACATTATATGTTAACTATGTAGCAATATATTGTTGTATAATTAAATATAATCACAAATAATAGAAAGAGATTAATAATCTAAAATTTGTGCATTACACACAGGGATTTCTTTGGTTATACTACTACAATAAGATGTAAGGAAAGTTGGAATATATGTGTTGTCAGCATTCAGATAAGTCTGTTTTAAAGATATTATATGTGTATGTTGATGTCAAAAGAAATAATTATAAAATGTTCATTATGATTGCATATCCATAAATTAAGAATTGTTGTCAGCATCTTTTAAGGATTATCAACATAAAATATATTTTATTAGAAATTAGATTAATAAATAAAGAAGAAACATAACAGTTTAATTACATTCTTTTTATTATGATAAATATGATTTATGAATGTCATAAAACATAAAGAAATAAGATAATTTGAAAAACAAGTCAGAATGAGAAAACAGCCCCTTTGGAGCCATCTGACAAGGTGACAAAGTGCATTACATTCCTTGGAGGGAGTTGACAAGGGCAAACAAAGGCCAACACAGCCCCTTTGGAGCCATCTGACAAGGTGACATAGTGCATCACAGTCCTCGGAGGGAGTTGACAAGGGTAAACAAAGGCCAACACAGCCCCTTTGGTGACATCTCACAAGGTGACATAGTGCATCACAGTCCTTGGAGGGAGTTGACAAGGGCAAACAAAGGCCAACACAGCCCCTTTGGAGCCATCTGACAAGGTGACATAGTGCATCACAGTCCCTGTAGGGAGTTGACAAGGGCAAACAAAGGCCAACACAGCCCCTTTGGAGCCATCTGACAAGGTGACATAGTAAACAAAAAGATTTGCTGGTAGCAATGCCCCTATTCCCAATCAATAAAACAGACATTCATGTGCAGTGTAGAAATATATAGGCGTAAATATCCCTCTTTTCTTTCAGCCAGTTAGTTATAACAGTTTCAGTGAACTAACGTTGAAGGACTGTAGCTTGTGCCTAAAATTAGCCAGCTATTCACTCACCCCGCTCCTCATGCGGTAGCCTCATCCTGTCTGTCCTCTCTGGATGCGAGTGTCCTTTTCAGGTTAAGAGGTCTTACCTGGTGGTGAATTTTTATCGTCCGCTAGTCACCTCCTCTAAAGCGGATCCTTCTACTTCCGGGTACTTAGCTGGCTGTTCCGGTTTCAATGCCCTGGATATAACTGCACATATCAAAGTGCCGCTCACAGGTAAGGTGGGACCCTGTAGCAAACTCCTTCCTGTTTGCAAATGGCTCAAATGCGAAAAAAGAAAGTGGATCCAATCCAGGTGCTTAAAAAATGATGACTTTATTTCTATCTTACATATCCATAGTAAAAACAGCCTTTACAGTCTGTGAAACTTCAGAAACACCTACATATGACATGGGAGCTGCTGAGAGGTTCGGTTTTACGCGTTTCGGCGGATCCTGACCGCCTTAATCATAGACCATACCGGAACCTCTCTACCTGTAGCTATTTACCTGTTTACAGGTACACACCCATAATTCTTTCGCTCCTATCCTAATTTAGTGTGGGGGTAACTTAAAGCTAAAGTGAAACTTGATATACACAGTGTTAGGCTTTATATAACCATTTCATGGGTTATTCTAAACATAAAAGTGAACTCTGTTTGATAGCGCATAAACATTACAACTCTATATACATTACATGGTACAGAGGTGATATAAACTATTGTTCTCTAATATATACAATATACAGCAATACCTTGATTAACATTGTGATTACTTAGGTTTCATTTAGGTTATACACCCTTTTAATAAAGCAATTGGATATAGACCGCAGAAGAGCACTTATATTTAAACAATAATACATTGTATTTGTAGGATCTAGTAAATATTTTAAGCCAAAAGATAATAGAGATAGAATAAAGTAGTATAAACTATAGGTCGGCAGGTGAGTCTTTATATTAGGTATTTGTATATAAGACACCATTTTCCATAGGGTACAGAGCTTCATGGTATAAATCTTTTTTGTATGTTTACTGTGTCATTTTACAAATAGATATTAACCCCAGCAGTTTATGATGTCATGTTCAGAATTAAACCCTTCTGGAACTAGGGTCTTAAAGACAAAGATCCAATAGGCTTCTTGCTTTTTAAGAATATTAAGTCTATCGCCACCTCTGTGAGGTTTATATATATATATGTTCAATGGCAGGCCAACTAAAGGTTTTTAAATTCTGATTATGTTCCTCAATAAAGTGGGCTGCTAGCGCAGAACAAGAGACATAATTTTCAATATATGAGATGTGTTCGCAAATATGAGTCCTTACATCCCTTGTCGTCATTCCAATATATTGTTTTTTGTGTTCAGTACATTCTACCAGGTATATTACATGGTCAGTAGAGCATTTTATGCAACCTTTTATATTGTATTAATTTCCTGTTGTATATGATTTACATGTTTGTGTCACTTTTATGTACCCACATGCTCTACATCTCTTGTTCCCACATTTGTATGTGCCATTGGTTTGCAACCATGCACTTCCTGTGTTCCTTTCTCTGTTTCTAAGCTCACTGGGTGACAATATATTTACCAGAGATTTACCTTTTTTTATATACAAACTTGCAGCCTTTTTCTATTATAGGTTTCAAAACATTATCCCCATATATGAGGGGTAGGTATTTATTAATGATACTACAAATGTCAGTGTATTGGTTAGAATAGAGTAATTTAGAAGGGTCTTATATCTTCCCTATCATTTTTTGCTTTGTTTGTAACAGATCTTTTCTGTTCATTCGCAAACGTGGCAAATCCAATATTGCGGGACAACGTCATCCAATCAAAGGATGTATTTAACACCTTTGCATGTGATTTGTTACGCAACATGGCACATCCGAGATCCCATAAAAACATCATCCAATCAAAGGACGGATTTAACACCTTTGCATGAGATGTCTTACATAACATGGCGCATCTGAGATCTCGTTAAAACGTCATCCAATAAAAGGACGGATTTAACACCTTTGCATGAGACGTCTTACGCAACATGGCGCATCTGAGATCTCGTTAAAACGTCATCCAATCAAAAGACGTATTTAACAACTTTGCATGAGACGTCTTACGCAACATGGCACATCCGAGATCGTGTAAAAAACTTATCCAATCAAAGGACGGATTTAACACCTTTGCATGTCAATAACAAACAAATTTATAGTTTAAAAAATAAAGTATGTGCTATATTGTTATCTATGAAGCGTGTTTGTTTCATGTAATGCAAAGCTTCACATAATGTAAAGCTAGATAACATAATACTCTGATATATGAAATATAATCCATTGTTGGTAATAAGTATATATTTCATTAAAATAGGAAGATTAGGAAATATTTTGGAAGCAGCAGGGTTTAACAAAAATAATGCTACTATATACTTTATGAAAATATGGATTGTTTATACATTATATGTTACCTATGTAACAATATATCGTTGTGTAATTAAATATAATCACAAATAATAGAAAGAGATTAATCATCTAAAATATGTGCATTACACACAGAGATTTCTTTGGTTATACTACTACAATAAGATGTAAGGAAAGTTGGAATATATGTTACTTATGTAGCAATATATTCTTGTATAATTAAATATAATCACAAATAATAGAAAGAGAATAATAATCTAAAATATGTGCATTACACACAGTGATTTCTTTGGTTATACTACTACAATAAGATGTAAGGAAAGTTGGAATATATGTGTTGTCAACATTCAGATGTCTGTTTTAAAAATATTATATATGTACATTTGTGCTCATAAGTTTATATACCCTGGCAGAATTTATGATTTCTTGGCCATTTTTCAGAGAATATGAATGAAAGCACCAAAACTTTTCTTTCACTCATGGTTAGTGTTTGGCTGAAGCCAATTATTATTAATCGACTGTGTTTACTCTTTTTAAATCATAATGACAACCGAAACTACCCAAATGACCCTGATCAAAAGTTTACATACCCTGGTGATTATGGCCTGATAACATGCACACAAGTTGACACTAGAGATGTCCCGAATAGTTCGCCGGCGAATAGTTCCCGGCGAACATAGCATGTTCGCGTTTGCCGCGGAGGGTGAACATATGCGATGTTCGGTCCGCCCCCTATTCGTCATCATTGAGTAAACTTTGACCCTGTACCTCACAGTCAGCAGACACATTCCAGCCAATCAGCAGCAGAACCTCCCTCCCAGACCCTCCCACCTCCTGGACAGCATCCATTTTAGATTCATTCGGAAGCTGCATTCTTAGTGAGAGGAGGGACAGTGTAGCTGCTGCTGATTTAATAGGGAAATCGATAGCTATGCTAGTGTATTCAGTGTCCAATACAGTCCTGAAGGACTCATCTGATCTCTGCTGTAAGGACAGCACCCCAAAAAGCCCTTTTTAGGGCTAGAACATCAGTCTGCTTTTTTTTTTTTTTTCCTGTGTAATCTAATTGCAGTTGCCTGCCTGCCAGCATGTGTGTCAGGCATGAAGCGTATACTGTGCCCACTTGCCCAGTGCCACCACTCATATCTGGTGTAACAGTAGTGTACATTTAAAAAAAACAACACTTTTTTAACTGTGAAATAATAGCAGTCAGTTTCCTTCACACGTGTGCGTTTCAGGGCCTGCCAGGGCACAGTGTCACACCAGTGCAACTCATATCTGTTGTAACAGTAGTGTACATTTAAAAAAAAACAACACTTTTTTGACTGTGAAATAATAGCAGTCAGTTTCCTTCACACGTGTGCATTTCAGGGCCTGCCATGGCACAGTGTCACACCAGTGCAACTCATATCTGGTGTAACAGTAGTGTACATTTAAAAAAACAACACTTTTTTGACTGTGAAATAATAGCAGTCAGTTTCCTTCACACGTGTGCGTTTCAGGGCCTGCCAGGGCACAGTGTCACACCAGTGCAACTCATATCTGGTGTAACAGTAGTGTCCATTAAAAAAAAAAACTAGAAATTTGACTGTGAAATTATAGCAGTCAGTTTCCTTCACATGTGTGCATTTCAGGGCCTGCCAGGACACAGTGTCACACCAGTGCAACTCATATCTGGTGTAACAGTAGTGTACAATTAAAAAAAAAAAAAAAAACTTTTTTGACTGTGAAATAATAGCATTCAGTTTCCTTCACACGTGTGCATTTCAGGGCCTGCCAGGGCACAGTGTCACACCAGTGCAACTCATATCTGGTGTAACAGTAGTGTACATTAAAAAAAAACCTAGAAATTTGACTGTGAAATAATAGCAGACAGTTTCCTTAACACGTGTGCGTTTCAGGGCCTGCCAGGGCACAGTGTCACACCAGTGCAACTCATATCTGGTGTAACAGTAGTGTACATTTTAAAAAAACAACACTTTTTTGACTGTGAAATAATAGCAGTCAGTTTCCTTCACACGTGTGCGTTTCAGGGCCTGCCAGGGCACAGTGTCACACCAGTCAACTCATATCTGGTGTAACAGTAGTGTACATTAAAAAAAAACTAGAAATTTGACTGTGAAATAATAGCAGTCATTTTCCTTCACACGTGTGCGTTTCAGGGCCTGCCAGGGCACAGTGTCACACCAGTGCAACTCATATCTGGTGTAACAGTAGTGTACATTTAAAAAAAAACAACACTTTTTTGACTGTGAAATAATAGCAGTCAGTTTCCTTCACACGTGTGCGTTTCAGGGCCGGCCAGGGCACAGTGTCACACCAGTGCAACTCATATCTGGTGTAACAGTAGTGTACATTTAAAAAAACAACACTTTTTTGACTGTGAAATAACAGCAGTCAGTTTCCTTCACACATGTGCGTTTCAGGGCCTGCCAGGGCACAGTGTCACACCAGTGCAACTCATATCTGGTGTAACAGTAGTGTACAATTAAAAAAAAATACACTTTTTTGACTGTGAAATAATAGCAGTCAGTTTCCTTCACACATGTGCGTTTCAGGGCCTGCCAGGGCACAGTGTCACACCAGTGCAACTCATATCTGGTGTAACAGTAGTGTACATTAAAAAAAAAAACTAGAAATTTGACTGTGAAATAATAGCAGTCAGTTTCCTTCACACGTGTGCGTTTCAGGGCCTGCCAGGGCACAGTGTCACACCAGTGCAACTCATATCTGGTGTAACAGTAGTGTACATTTAAAAAAAAACAACACTTTTTTGACTGTGAAATATTAGCAGTCAGTTTCCTTCACACGTGTGCGTTTCAGGGCCTGACAGGGCACAGTGTCACACCAGTGCAACTCATATCTGGTGTAACAGTAGTGTACATTTAAAAAACAACACTTTTTTGACTGTGAAATAAAAGCAGTCAGTTTCCTTCACACGTGTGCGTTTCAGGGCCTGCCAGGGCAGAGTGTCACACTAGTGCAACTCATATCTGGTGTAACAGTAGTGTACATTTAAAAAAAACAACACTTTTTTGACTGTGAAATAATAGCAGTCAGTTTCCTTCACACGTGTGCATTTCAGGGCCTGACAGGGCACAGTGTCACACCAGTGCAACTCATATCTGGTGTAACAGTAGTGTACATTTAAAAAAAACAACACTTTTTTGACTGTGAAATAATAGCAGTCAGTTTCCTTCACACGTGTGCGTTTCAGGGCCTGCCAGGGCACAGTGTCACACCAGTGCAACTCATATCTGGTGTAACAGTAGTGTACATTTAAAAAAAAAAACTAAAAATTTGACTGTGAAATAATAGCAGTCATTTTCCTTCACACGTGTGCGTTTCAGGGCCTGCCAGGGCACAGTGTCACACCAGTGCAACTCATATCTGGTGTAACAGTAGTGTACATTAAAAAAAAACCTAGAAATTTGACTGTGAAATAATAGCAGTCAGTTTCCTTAACACGTGTGCGTTTCAGGGCCTGCCAGGGCACAGTGTCACACCAGTGCAACTCATATCCGGTGTAACAGTAGTGTACATTTTAAAAAAAACAACACTTTTTTGACTGTGAAATAATAGCAGTCAGTTTCCTTCACACGTGTGCGTTTAAGGGCCTGCCAGGACACAGTGTCACACCAGTCAACTCATATCTAGTGTAACAGTAGTGTACATTAAAAAAAAAAAACTAGAAATTTGACTGTGAAATAATAGCAGTCAGTTTCCTTCACACGTGTGCGTTTCAGGGCCTGCCAGGGCACAGTGTCACCCCAGTGCAACTCATATCTGGTGTAACAGTAGTGTACATTTAAAAAACAACAACACTTTTTTGACTGTGAAAAAATAGCATTCAGTTTCCTTCACACGTGTGCATTTCAGGGCCTGCCAGGGCACAGTGTCACACCACTGCAACTCATATCTGGTGTAACAGTAGTGTACATTAAAAAAAAAATAGAAATTTGACTGTGAAATAATAGCAGTCAGTTTCCTTCACACGTGTGCGTTTCAGGGCCTGCCAGGGCACAGTGTCACACCAGTGCAACTCATATCTGGTGTAACAGTAGTGTACATTTAAAAAAAACAACACTTTTTTGACTGTGAAATAATAGCAGTCAGTTTCCTTCACACGTGTGCGTTACAGGGCCTGCCAGGGCACAGTGTCACACTAGTGCAACTCATATCTGGTGTAACAGTAGTGTACATTTAAAAAAACAACACTTTTTTGACTGTGAAATAAAAGCAGTCAGTTTCCTTCACACGTGTGCGTTTCAGGGCCGGCCAGGGCACAGTGTCACACCAGTGCAACTCATATCTGGTGTAACAGTAGTGTACATTTAAAAAAACAACACTTTTTTGACTGTGAAATAAAAGCAGTCAGTTTCCTTCACACGTGTGCGTTTCAGGGCCTGCCAGGGCACAGTGTCACACCAGTGCAACTCATATCTGGTGTAACAATAGTGTACAATTAAAAAAAAATACACTTTTTTGACTTTGAAATAATAGCAGTCAGTTTCCTTCACACATGTGCGTTTCAGGGCCTGCCAGGGCACAGTGTCACACCAGTGCAACTCATATCTGGTGTAACAGTAGTGTACATTTAAAAAAAACAACACTTTTTTGACTGTGAAATAATAGCAGTCAGTTTCCTTCACACGTGTGCGTTTCAGGGCCTGCCAGGGCACAGTGCACACCAG
The DNA here is from genome assembly GCF_027579735.1 of Bombina bombina. NCBI lineage: Eukaryota > Metazoa > Chordata > Amphibia > Anura > Bombinatoridae > Bombina > Bombina bombina. The sequence continues at coordinate 539,836,198 of NC_069504.1, read as the reverse complement.
TGCAACTCATATCTGGTGTAACAGTAGTGTACATAAAAAAAAAAAACTAGAAATTTGACTGTGAAATAATAGCAGTCAGTTTCCTTCACACGTGTGCATTTCAGGGCCTGCCAGGGCACAGTGTCACACCAGTGCAACTCATATCTGGTGTAACAGTAGTGTACATTTAAAAAAAAAAACTAGAAATTTGACTGTGAAATAATAGCAGTCAGTTTCCTTAACACGTGTGCGTTTCAGGGCCTGCCAGGGCACAGTGTCACACCAGTGCAACTCATATCTGGTGTAACAGTAGTGTACATTTTAAAAAAACAACACTTTTTTGACTGTGAAATAATAGCAGTCAGTTTCCTTCACACGTGTGCGTTTCAGGGCCTGCCAGGGCACAGTGTCACACCAGTCAACTCATATCTGGTGTAACAGTAGTGTACATTAAAAAAACAACACTTTTTTGACTGTGAAATAATAGCAGTCAGTTTCCTTCACACGTGTGCGTTTCAGGGCCTGCCAGGGCACAGTGTCACACCAGTGCAACTCATATCTGGTGTAACAGTAGTGTACGTTTAAAAAACAACACTTTTTTGACTGTGAAATAAAAGCAGTCAGTTTCCTTCACACGTGTGCGTTTCAGGGCCTGCCAGGGCACAGTGTCACACTCGTGCAACTCATATCTGGTGTAACAGTAGTGTACATTTAAAAAAAACAACACTTTTTTGACTGTGAAATAATAGCAGTCAGTTTCCTTCACACGTGTGCATTTCAGGGCCTGCCAGGGCACAGTGTCACACCAGTGCAACTCATATCTGGTGTAACAGTAGTGTACATTAAAAAAAAAAAACTAGAAATTTGACTGTGAAATAATAGCATTCAGTTTCCTTCACACGTGTGCATTTCAGGGCCTGCCAGGGTACAGTGTCACACCAGTGTAACTCATATCTGGTGTAATAGTAGTGTACTTTTTAAAAAAACAACACTTTTTTGACTGTGAAATAATAGCAGTCAGTTTCCTTAACACGTGTGCGTTTCAGGGCCTGCCAGGGCACAGTGTCACACCAGTGCAACTCATATCTGGTGTAATAGTAGTGTACTTTTTAAAAAAACAACACTTTATTGACTGTGAAATAATAGCAGTCAGTTTCCTTCACACGTGTGCGTTTCAGGGCCTGCCAGGGCACAGTGTCACACCAGTCAACTCATATCTGGTGTAACAGTAGTGTACATTAAAAAAAAAACTAGAAATTTGACTGTGAAATAATAGCAGTCAGTTTCCTTCACACGTGTGCGTTTCAGGGCCTGCCAGGGCACAGTGTCATACCAGTGCAACTCATATCTGGTGTAACAGTAGTGTACATTTAAAAAAAAAACAAGACTTTTTTGACTGTGAAATAATAGCAGACAGTTTCCTTCACACGTGTGCGTTACAGGGCCTGCCAGGGCACAGTGTCACACCAGTGCAACTCATATCTGGTGTAACAGTAGTGTACATTTAAAAAAACAACACTTTTTTGACTGTGAAATAATAGCAGTCAGTTTCCTTCACACGTGTGCGTTTCAGGGCCTGCCAGGGCACAGTGTCACACCAGTCAACTCATATCTGGTGTAACAGTAGTGTACATTTAAAAAACAACACTTTTTTGACTGTGAAATAAAAGCAGTCAGTTTCCTTCACACGTGTGCGTTTCAGGGCCTGCCAGGGCACAGTGTCACACTAGTGCAACTCATATCTGGTGTAACAGTAGTGTACATTTAAAAAAAACAACACTTTTTTTAATGTGAAATAATAGCAGTCAGTTTCCTTCACACGTGTGCATTTCAGGGCCTGCCAGGGCACAGTGTCACACCAGTGCAACTCATATCTGGTGTAACAGTAGTGTACATTAAAAAAAAAACCTAGAAATTTGACTGTGAAATAATAGCAGTCATTTTCCTTCACACGTGTGCGTTTCAGGGCCTGCCAGGGCACAGTGTCACACCAGTGCAACTCATATCTGGTGTAACAGTAGTGTACATTTAAAAAAAACAACACTTTTTTGACTGTGAAATAATAGCAGTCAGTTTCCTTCACACGTGTGCGTTTCAGGGCCTGCCAGGGCACAGTGTCACACCAGTGCAACTCATATCTGGTGTAACAGTAGTGTACATTTAAAAAAACAACACTTTTTTGACTGTGAAATAAAAGCAGTCAGTTTCCTTCACACGTGTGCGTTTCAGGGCCTGCCAGGGCACAGTGTCACACCAGTGCAACTCATATCTGGTGTAACAGTAGTGTACATTAAAAAAAAACCTAGAAATTTGACTGTGAAATAATAGCAGTCAGTTTCCTTAACACGTGTGCGTTTCAGGGCCTGCCAGGGTACAGTGTTACACCAGTGCAACTCATATCTGGTGTAACAGTAGTGTACATTTTAAAAAAACAACACTTTTTTGACTGTGAAATAATAGCAGTCAGTTTCCTTCACACGTGTGCGTTTCAGGGCCTGCCAGGGCACAGTGTCACACCAGTCAACTCATATCTGGTGTAACAGTAGTGTACATTAAAAAAAAAACTAGAAATTTGATTGTGAAATAATAGCAGTCAGTTTCCTTCACACGTGTGCGTTTCAGGGCCTGCCAGGGCACAGTGTCACACCAGTGCAACTCATATCTGGTGTAACAGTAGTGTACATTTAAAAAAAAACAACACTTTTTTGACTGTGAAATATTAGCAGTCAGTTTCCTTCACACGTGTGCGTTTCAGGGCCTGCCAGGGCACAGTATCACACCAGTGCAACTCATATCTGGTGTAACCGTAGTGTACATTTAAAAAACAACACTTTTTTGACTGTGAAATAAAAGCAGTCAGTTTCCTTCACACGTGTGCGTTTCAGGGCCTGCCAGGGCACAGTGTCACACTCGTGCAACTCATATCTGGTGTAACAGTAGTGTACATTTAAAAAAAAACAAAAAAAAAACAATTTTTTGACTGTGAAATAATAGCATTCAGTTTCCTTCACACGTGTGCATTTCAGGGCCTGCCAGGGTACAGTGTCACACCAGTGCAACTCATATCTGGTGTAACAGTAGTGTACATTAAAAAAAACCTAGAAATTTGACTGTGAAATAATAGCAGTCAGTTTCCTTAACACGTGTGCGTTTCAGGGCCTGCCAGGGCACAGTGTCACACCAGTGCAACTCATATCTGGTGTAATAGTAGTGTACTTTTTAAAAAAACAACACTTTTTTGACTGTGAAATAATAGCAGTCAGTTTCCTTCACACGTGTGCGTTTCAGGGCCTGCCAGGGCACAGTGTCACACCAGTCAACTCATATCTGGTGTAACAGTAGTGTACATTAAAAAAAAAACTAGAAATTTGACTGTGAAATAATAGCAGTCAGTTTCCTTCACACGTGTGCGTTTCAGGGCCTGCCAGGGCACAGTGTCACACCAGTGCAACTCATATCTGGTGTAACAGTAGTGTACATTTAAAAAAACAACACTTTTTTGACTGTGAAATAAAAGCAGTCAGTTTCCTTCACACGTGTGCGTTTCAGGGCCGGCCAGGGCACAGTGTCACACCAGTGCAACTCATATCTGGTGTAACAGTAGTGTACATTTAAAAAAACAACACTTTTTTGACTGTGAAATAAAAGCAGTCAGTTTCCTTCACACGTGTGCATTTCAGGGCCTGCCAGGGCACAGTGTCACACCAGTGCAACTCATATCTGGTGTAAGAGTAGTGTACAATTAAAAAAAAATACACTTTTTTGACTGTGAAATAATAGCAGTCAGTTTCCTTCACACATGTGCGTTTCAGGGCCTGCCAGCGCACAGTGTCACACCAGTGCAACTCATATCTGGTGTAACAGTAGTGTACATTTAAAAAAAACAACACTTTTTTGACTGTGAAATAATAGCAGTCAGTTTCCTTCACACGTGTGCGTTTCAGGGCCTGCCAGGGCACAGTGTCACACCAGTGCAACTCATATCTGGTGTAACAGTAGTGTTCATTTAAAAAAAAAACTAGAAATTTGAGGTCATGGTGCTGTGATTCCCTTTGGCCCTAGAATAATGCCCATTGTTCAGAGGCCACGTACCCTGAACTCGAAAAGTTCTGAGGACATAGTTGACTGGCTAACACAGGACACCAAATCTTCTACAGCTTCCGCTCGTAACCTTGACGCACCATCCTCCTCCAGCTTAGCTTCAGGCACCTATCAAGTTACCACTCGCCCGCCTGCCACCACCACCAACACTAGCACCACAGCCGCTTTACTTGATCTGTCAGAGGAGTTATTTACACATCAGTTGGAAGAAATGAGTGATGCGCAACCATTATTGCCAGAGGATGTAGATAACAGGGATATGTCTCAGTCAGGCACCATTACACACATGGACGTACGGTGTGATGATGATGATGTTGTACCCGCTGCTGCTTCCTTTGCTGAGTTGTCAGATACAAGTGAAGCGGTTGATGATGACGATGCGTCCGTGGATGTCACGTGGGTGCCCGCTAGAAGAGAAAAAGAACAGGGGGAAAGTTCAGATGGGGAGACAGAGAGGAGGAGGAGATGAGTTGGAAGCAGGAGGAGGTTGTCGCAAGGAGCTAGTGGCACAGTCAGACAGCATGCATCGGCACCCGGGGTCAGCCAGACAGCACGCCAATCAACGCATGCTGTTGCCACCACCAGAATGTCATCATTGCAGAGCTCAGCAGTGTGGCATTTTTTTTGTGTGTCTGCCTCTGACAACAGCAATGCCATTTGGAACCTGTGCCAAAAGAAACTGAGTCGTGGGAAGTCCAACACCTACCTAGGTACAACTGCTTTGCGAAGGCACATGATCGCACATCACAAACGCCTATGGGATCAACACATGAGTAGAAGCAGCACACAAACTCAAAGCCGCCATCCTCCTCCTGGTCCAGCATCTTCAGCCACGTCAACCACTGCTGTCCTCCTTGCCCCCTCTCAACCATCCGCTACTCCGTCTCTCGCCTTGAGCAGTTCCTGCTCATCTGCCCACAGTCAGGTGTCTGTCAAGGACATGTTTGAGCGTAAGAAGCCAATGTCACAAAGTCACCCCCTTGCCCGGCATCTGACAGCTGGCTTGTCTGAACTCTTAGCCCACCAGCTTTTACCATACAAGCTGGTGGAGTCTGAGGCGTTCCAAAAATTTGTAGCTATTGGGACACCGCAGTGGAAGGTACCCGGCCGAAATTTCTTTGCACAAAAGGCAATCCCCAACCTGTACTCGATTGTGCAAAAGGAAGTAATAGCATGTCTGGCACACAGTGTTGGGGCAAGGGTCCATCTGACCACTGATACCTGGTCTGCAAAGCATGTTCAGGGCAGGTATATCACCTACACTGCGCATTGGGTAAACCTGCTGACGGCTGCCAAGCAAGGAATGCGTGGCTCTGCAGAGGAGTTGGTGACACCGCCACGACTTGCAGGCAGGCCTGCTGCCACCTCCTGTACTCCTCCTACTCCATCCTCTTCCATAACCTCCTCGGCTGAGTCCTCTTCTGCTGCTGCGTCTTGATCCACATCAACGGAACCCCCCAGCTCCCCAGGTACTATTCCACATCCCGGATACGGCAGTGTCACGCAGTCTTGGGGTTGACTTGCCTGAAAGCAGAGAGTCACACCGGACCAGCACTCCTGTCCGCCCTGAACGCACAGGTGGATCAGTGACTGACTCCGCACCAACTGCAAATCGGCAAAGTGGTTTGTGACAATGGAAGAAATTTGTTGGCGGCATTGAATTTGGGCAAGTTGACACATGTGCCGTGCATGGCACATGTGTGTAATTAGATCGTACAACACTTTGTGCATAAGTACCCAGGCTTACAGGACGTCCTGAAGCAGGCCAGGAAGGTGTGTGGCCATTTCAGGCGTTCCTACATGGCCATGGCGCACTTTTCAGATATCCAGCGGCGAAACAACATGCCAGTGAGACGCTTGATTTGCGACAGCCCGACACATTGGAATTCAACACTCCTAATGTTTGACCGCCTGCACCAACAAGAAAAAGCTGTTAACGACTATTTGTATGACCGGGGTGCTAGGACAGCCTCTGCGGAGCACCCCGGTCTGGATGCTCATGTTCAATGCCTGTAGGCTCATGCGTCCTTTTGAGGAGGTGACAAACCTAGTCAGTCGCACCGAAGGCACCATCAGCTACATCATACCAATTGTTTTCTTCCTAGAGTGTGCCCTGCGAAGAGTGCTGGATCAGGCCGTAGATGAGCGTGAAGAGGAAGAGGAAGATTTGTGGTCACCATCACCACCAGAAACAGCTTTATCAGCATCGCTTGCTGGACCTGCGGCAACGCTGGAAGAGGATTGTGAGGAAGAGGAGTAAGAGGAGGAATGTGGCTTTGAGGAGGAGGAGGAAGACCAACCACAACAGGCATCCCAGGGTGCTCGTTGTCACCTATCTGGTACCCGTGGTGTTGTACGTGGCTGGGGGGAAGAACATACCTTCAGTGAGATCACTGAGGACGAGGAACGGGACATGAGTAGCTCGGCATCCAACCTTGTGCAAATGGGGTCTTTCATGCTGTCATGCCTGTTGAGGGTTCCTCGTATAAAAAGGCTGAAGGAGAACGACCTGTACTTGGTGTCCACGCTACTAGACCCCCGGTATAAGCAGAAAGTGCCTGAAATGTTACAGAATTACCGCAAGTCGGAAAGGATGCAGCAGTTCCAAAATAAATTAAAAAGTATGCTTTACACAGCGTATAAGGGTGATGTCACAGCACAACGGGAATCTAACAGGAGAAGAGGTGAAAGTAATCCTCCTCCTCCCACGACCACGCCGGCAAGGACAGGACGCTTTACAGATGTGTTGTTGAGGGAGGACATGCAGAGCTTTTTAAGTCCTATGCATCGCCACAGACCTTCGGGGTCCACCCTCAGAGAACGACTCGACCGACAGGTAGCAGACTACATCGCCTTAACTGCAGATATCGACACTCTGAGGAGTGATGAACCCCTTGACTACTGGGTGTGCAGGCTTGACCTGTGGCCTGAGCTATCCCAATTTGCTATAGAACTTCTGGCCTGCCCCGCTTCAAGTTTCCTGTCAGAAAGGACCTTCAGTGCAGCAGGAGGTATTGTCACTGAGAAGAGAAGTCGCCTAGGTCAAAAAAGTCTAGATTACCTCACCTTTATTAAGATGAATGAGGGATGGATCCCGAAGGGACTGACAGTGGGCGATACATTCGACTAAAAAAGGCCTGATGAGATGAGATGAGAAAAATGGTCCACACGCTGCTGTATTTTATCTCTGAATGCCGGATGACTTGCGTGACTTATCCGCCACCAACAAGGGTTCAAGCCGCAATGTTTTAGGGAACTTTCTGCCTGGGAAACAAACATCAATTTTTCTGGCGACTGCTACAGCAGCGGCTGCAACAATACCTAATTTTTCAGGCATGTGTACATGCCTAATTTTTCTGGCCTCTGGTGCTGCACTGTGGCTTCAAAAAACAAACAAAAAAAAAAGGCACATAACAGGGATTAAACTGATAGGAATAGTACTACTTAACACACCACTCCTATCTGGTGGCACATTAGATTGCATGTGCAGTGCCCCAAATTTGAAGTAGGAGGTCCGACCAAGCATCTTTTTTCATCTCCCGGTTCCTAAAATCGATGCCATATACACGTCCCCTCATAGGGGACGTAACAGGAATTAAACTGATAAGAATAGAACTACTTAACACACCACTCCTATCTAGTGGCACATTAGATTGCACATGCAGTGCCCCAAATTTGAAGTAGGAGGTCCGACCAAGCATCTTTTTCCATCTCCCGGTTCCTAAAATTGATGCCATATACACGTCCCCTGATAGGGGACGTAACAGGGATTAAACTGATAAGAATAGTACTACTTAACACACCACTCCTATCTGGTGGCACATTAGATTGCACGCGCAGTGCCCCAAATTTGAAGTAGGAGGACCGACCAAGCATCTTTTTCCATCTCCCGGTTCCTAAAATCGATGCCATATACTTGTCCCCTGATAGGGGATGTAACAGGGATTAAACTGATAAGAATAGAACTACTTAACACACCACTCCTATCTGGTGGCACATTAGATTGCACGCACAGTGCCCCAAATTTGAAGTAGGAGGACCGACCAAGCATCTTTTTCCATCTCCCGGTTCCTAAAATCAATGCCATATACACGTCCCCTGATAGGGGACGTAAGAGGGATTAAACTGATAAGAATAGTACTACTTAACACACCACTCCTATTTGGTGGCACATTAGATTGCACGCGCATTGCCCCAAATTTGAAGTAGGAGGACCGACCAAGCATCTTTTTCCATCTCCCGGTTCCTAAAATCGATGCCATATACACGTCCCCTGATAGGGGATGTAACAGGGATTAAACTGATAGGAATAGTACTACTTAACACACCTTATAATAACGCTGAGAAAGGCAATGCAGAGAGTCAACAACGCCTATGATGAAAGGTACACCATTTCTACCATTCCTCCACTTACGGGGCATCAGCATCACCTTCATCACCCTGCGCCCCTCCAGCTGCGGCTTCATGCATTGCCTCTAACCGCAGTCAAGCGATGAAGCCGCAGCTGGATACGCATGGTGTCATGCATCCTTCCCAGCAACTGATTGGAACTCAGTATGGTTTGCTCAATCCGAGCTAGAGCCTCTAGCGTTAACCATGCTGAGTCACAATCTAAACAAAAATAAATATTACAAATTAATAATAATTACAGAACATACGGCTAGATTCTGAGTTTTGCGGTATAAGTGAAAAAGCAGCGTTATGGCTCTTTTTCACTACCGCTGGTATTACGAGTCTTGCAGGTTTAGCTGCACCGCAAACTTTTTTGGCCAGAACGCAACGTGACAACCGCAGCTTTCCAAAAGTCCTTTTTCAATGGGACTTCCATAGCGCCGGTATTATGAGTTTACCTGTCCAGCCAAAAAGTGAGCGGTACACCCTAAAACTACAAGATCCATATCTTAAACTGAAAGTCAGTAGTTATGGCTTTTATGTTACAACGCCATAACATAAAACTCATAACTAAAGTGCTAAAAAGTACACTAACACCCATAAACTACCTATTAACCCCTAAACCGAGGCCCTCCCAAATCGCAAACACTAAAATAAAATTATTAACCCCTAATCTGCTGCTCCGGACATCGCCGCCACTAGAATAAACATATTAACCCCTAAACCGCTGTACTCCCGCATCGCAAACATTAGTTAAATATTATTAACCCCTAATCTGCTGTCCCTAACATCGCCACAACCTACATTACTGTTATTAACCCTTAATCTGCCGCCCCCAAAATCGCTGCTATACTAAAGTTATAAACCCCTAACTCTAACCTTAAGTCTAACTCTAACTCTAACACCCACTAACTTTAATATAATTAAAATAAATTTAAATAAAAATTAATATCATTAACTAAATAAATCCTATTTAAAACTAAATACTTACCTATAAAATAAACCCTAAGCTAGCTACAATATAACTAATAGTTACATTGTATTTATCTTAGGTTTTATTTTTATTTCACAGGTAAGTTTGTATTTATTTTAACTAGGTAGAATAGTTAGTAAATAGTTATTAACTATTTACTAACTACCTAGCTAAAATAAATACACATTTACCTGTAAAATAAAACCTAACCTGAGTTACACTAACACCTAACATTACAGTACAATTAATTAATTTACTAATACAATTAAACTAAATTACAAAAAAACAAACACTAAATTACACAAAATAAAAAATAAATTATCAAATATTTAAACTAATTACACCTAATCTTATAGCCTTATCAGAATAAAAAAGCCCCCCAAAATAAAACAAAACCCTAGCCAAAACTGAACTGCCAATAGCCCTTAAAAGGGCCTTTTGCGGGGCATTGCCCAAATAAATCAGCTCTTTTACCTGGAAAAAACATACAAACAACCCCCCAACAGTAAAATCCACCACCCACACAACCAACCCCCCAAATAAAAAACTATCTAAAAACCTAAGCTCCCCATTGCCCTGAAAGGGCATTTGGATGGGCATTGTCCTTAATAGGGCATCCTAAGCTAAAAATAAAACCTAACCAATTAACCCTTAAAAAAAAACTAACACTAACCCCCGAAGATCCACTTACAGTTTTTGAAGACCCGACATCCATCCTCAACGAAGCAGCAGAAGTCCTCAACGAAGTGGCAGAAGACTTCATCCAAGTGGGCCGAAGTCTTCATCCAACCGGCCAGAAGTCTTCATCCAGGCGGCATCTTCTATCTTCATCCATCCAGCGCGGAGTTACTCCATCTTCAAGACATCCGGCGCGGAGCATCCTCTTCGACGGCTCTTCTCAAATAGGATCCTTTAAGTGACGTCATCCAAGATGACGTCCCTTGAATTCCGATTGGCTGATAGAATTCTATCAGCCAATCGGAATTAAAGGTGAAAAAATCCTATTTAGACCGCTGCTTCATAACAGCCCTTCAAGTTCCATTTGGAGCTTGATAAATGGGCCTCTAAATATGTTGTTCAGATAAACCATTAAGATATTAAGAAAAATCAAAACCCTATCAATCTTGAAAAAAAATCTTTCTTTGGTTTATAAAACACTGTGAAAAGGGCGGTGAAAACAAATCCAAAATATTGGCATATATACATAATAGATATCCAAGTTCCAACATTTAGCCAATATCATTTAGATATTAAAAAATGTGGATGTTGATTTCAAAAACTGAAAATCGGAATGATTTACATTAATCAAATAAAGAAAAGGTTTATAAAAAACATTTTCTATTTGAAATCAATTTATGTATAATTAGATCAGTATAATGTCCCTTTAAGAATGTATGTTCTAATGTTGGTTTGTAATGATACTTACATCGGTGGCTGGGAAAGACAATCTGACACCAAGGACAATGAAGGTGGGGATTAGGGTAAAGGTGTTGTTGGGGAGGGATGGGGCGAAGGGGAGGGATGGTGCGAGGTGGGGGATTGGGTTCCTTCTCCGGTGGAGCCTGCACAGCTGGGGAGTCATGGGCTTGGGGATTTGGTGGCTGTGCAGGTGGGGTGGAAGCAGGACGGGCAAAACGGAGAGAGCGGGGAGGGAGGACAAGGATTTTGGGGGAGGAAGGGCCGGGAGAGGGGTCAGGACTGGAAAGGCCGGGAGAGGGGTCAGGATGGGAAGGGCCGGGAGAGGGGTCAGGATGGGAAGGGCCAGGATGCTGATGCCCAGTAGTAGAAGTTCCATCTGAAATATATAATACAATTTTATAAATACATATATTATATGAAAATATATTAATATCTTGAGAGAAATCAATATTCACCATCATTTGAAATCTGTATTGTTGTTCTCATTAAATATTTATACAAAGTCACAATAATGACTATGTTTAAAGGTATTGATTGATTGGAATCAAGTCTCATAATAATAATATTTAATTGATTCTTGAAACTCTGATTGTTCAATGGTATTTTTCATGGAACATTTGATCAATACATCAAAAATATATTTTTCAAAGTCAACATTATGTGCTAATCTTTATAATTTTATAATATGATATTTATCTTTTTGATAATATATCAGTATGCATGTATGCATTTGAGATTGAAATGCCATAGAGTTCTTTTAGACACATGCACGTGGATTGACTTTGGATACTCCAACAATTGGATAATATGGAAGTGTGTAATATGATCAAATCTAAATGGCCACTCCACATAGCCTTTGAAACAAGGTAATCACTGATTACAATATAGGTTCTGGAGTGAGCGCCAAAGGCAGAGGTGGCTCAAAACAATTATCTAAAAAATATTTAATACATAGTCTAATAAACAAAATTAAAAATCATGGATCCATGCATACAAAGTACAATATACAGTAAACACAGTAGTATAGGTTAAAAGATGGATAGATAAGAACAAAGCATATATTGTGTCAGGTTGAATAAATAATTGTGTCTGATACAGCTGTATAAGTGATAAAAAACAATATCAATTAATGACAAAAAGATAATGATGAAATGGCTATGTTCAAATTGATTATAAATAAATGTCCAAAAGGTGAAACAGTCCAGTGGACGTATCCAAAACAATGTCTATAACTAAAAAGTCCAATAAAAAGTCATTTGTGGAAAATAATGTGTCCTGAGTGGTTATAGTGTTCAGTGTGCTAAAAACAATCCTTGTGATGTAGACTCCAATTAAAAAAACAAATAAAAAATCCCCAAAAAATCCAAAAGTGAAAAAAATGAAAAAAATGTGAATACAAAAATGTGAGTACAAAAAAAGCAAAACACAGAGTTGTCGTGATTTCTGTGATCAAAATCAGTTGTGATGAAGGATGTTAAGACAGGAAGTGATTCCTGAGTGATAACTTGCATAAAATCCCATAAAAATACAATTAAAAAACCTGCAGGTCTTGTTGTAGACAGAGCTGGAGGGACAATGTTCCTAGTAGTGATTACAATATAGAGTAAGATGATTGCCTTTGTAATCTTAAATAGAATTATTTTAAGCTTGATGATTCAATCAATTACTATTCAGAATCTATACACGGTAGATACTACCGTTCATATTAAATATTAAGAATAGAATGGTATCTATCTGACATTACTTTTACAGAGTATGTTTTGTGAATATCTCTTTTACTTTAGGATTAAATGTATGTCATCCCAATATTAATAGACACATTCAGAATTGCATTTTCTAGGTTAAAGGAATATTAATGTTTGTTTGAGTGAAATGGACACTCTAAACATAAATCCTTTGCAAATCCCTTTACATATCATACATCATGAAATTAAATCAATGAATTTCAACACGATTATGTTTTATGTATACTTAGAAGTGGCTGAAAAGCTCAGAACAGTGATGACATAATGAGATGGTCTGCATCTAGGCACTCAGATGAATAGCAATGACTGTCTGTACAATCATAAGATGATTATTGGGGATTTGGAGGTAATATGCATGTGACATCATGATGCCATTCATGACAATTTATACATAAATAGGAAAATAAATAAAAAACATATGTTCATGCTGCATGATATAGAAAGGGGGACAGTACTGTATTGAAACAATAATGGAATAATATATTTTAAAGGGACAAAGCTGTAGACTTTATTTTTCTTTAATAGTATGATTTGGAAAGAATAATACCTGTTAGATTCATGTTATATATATTTGATGTACCATCAGAATAGGAGGGAGCCACTTCCTCCTCCATCACACATGTTGTTACATCAATATCTGTAAAACATAATATGTTGTGTACAGGTTAAAATAAAATATTATAACATGTGTTACTGGTGCTCAAGGGCACACATCAATGTTGCATTAAAGAGATACTAAACCAAAGTTAGGAATTTCATAATTTTGATGGAGCATGCAAATTAAATTAAATATATAATTATCGATGATTACTAATTAAATGTGATTGTCTGTATTTTGAAAATCAGGAAAAAAGCATAGTACATGGAACATTTTATAGTTCTCATGTGTGTATCGCTTGATGATTGTTGTCTACATTTATACAAAATATCAAAATGTGCTAGCCATGTTCTGAAGCACAAAGGTGTACACTAAGAGGCTTTGAGATCTTAATATTAAAATAACAAAAAATAAATATATATATATATATATATATATATATATATATATAATTAGAGGAGTCCATTATAAGTTTTATTTAAATGGAATGCTGCATTATAATCATGATCAGAATATTTTTTAAAAAGACACCTTTAATGACATATGAATGAGTCAATGGACTTACCAGAACCCTGCAAAGGCAGGTCTGTGTCAGTGCTGGATCCCAGGTCTGTCACAATAACTAGATCTATTAATGATATAAATAAATATTATGTAACTCAATTTGTACATCAACTTTAAATATACATATTTGGTATTCAAAAATAACATTATTCTAAAATATTAGAAATAATATCTTTCGAAATGTGAAGACTAGACCACTAATATGAAAAATAAATTAATTCGTTTATCAAGGCGAGTGGAAAGAAAATTATGTCTTTCACATATGTCCGATTTCTTAAAATATTAGACAGTCAATATGTATCATATTAATCTATGGCATATCTACAATTAACTATTGGTCCCTCTTTGTAAAAGAATCCAGACAGACAACACTTTGAATAACAACTGTTGACAACGAGAGCATAATACATGTGGTACATATATACATTTGTGCAATGTACAGTAATCTGATTTCTGACACAGCACATATTGATCACAATGCAAGGCATAAGATATAATTTAAACTATGTCATCATGGTGCTGTTAGAATTTGCTTATATATGAAGGTAGTCCGAGAGTGAAAGATGTGATTTAAATCACAGTATTGTTTTGTCAAAACAGTGTAATGATTACTAAAGATATTGTTTATCTATAGATACATTCAATACCAATATTTGAGAATGTCACTCAAAAGGAATTGGCTATTCTATATGTTGATGTAATGAATCAGAGAGAGCATGCAATTTCTAAAATATATATAATTTCCTCCTATCATCATGAATATGTAATTCTCCTTCTCTCTTAATGATAAGAAGAAAATATCAAAGCATATGAGATGTATATTTATACAGGGAGTGCAGAATTATTAGGCAAGTTGTATTTTTGAGGATTAATTTTATTATTGAACAACAACCATGTTCTCAATGAACCCAAAAAACTCATTAATATCAAAGCTAAATAGTTTTGGAAGTAGTTTTTAGTTTGTTTTTAGTTATAGCTATTTTAGGGGGATATCTGTGTGTGCAGGTGACTATTACTGTGCATAATTATTAGGCAACTTAACAAAAAACAAATATATACCCATTTCAATTATTTATTTTTACCAGTGAAAACAATATAACATCTCAACATTCACAAATATACATTTATGACATTCAAAAACAAAACAAAAACAAATCAGTGACCAATATAGCCACCTTTCTTTGCAAGGACACTCAAAAGCCTGCCATCCATGGATTCTGTCAGTGTTTTGATCTGTTCACCATCAACATTGCGTGCATCAGCAACCACAGCCTCCCAGACACTGTTCAGAGAGGTGTACTGTTTTCCCTCCTTGTAAATCTCACATTTGATGATGGACCACAGGTTCTCAATGGGGTTCAGATCAGGTGAACAAGGAGGCCATGTCATTAGATTTTCTTCTTTTATACCCTTTCTTGCCAGCCACGCTGTGGAGTACTTGGACGCGTGTGATGGAGCATTGTCCTGCATGAAAATCATTTTTTTCTTGAAGGATGCAGACTTCTTCCTGTACCACTGCTTGAAGAAGGTGTCTTCCAGAAACTGGCAGTATGACTGGGAGTTGAGCTTGACTCCATCCTCAACCCGAAAAGGCCCCACAAGCTCATCTTTGATGATACCAGCCCAAACCAGTACTCCACCTCTACCTTGCTGGCATCTGAGTCGGACTGGAGCTCTCTGCCCTTTACCAATCCAGCCACGGGCCCATCCATCTGGCCCATCAAGACTCACTCTCATTTCATCAGTCCATAAAACTTTAGAAAAATCAGTCTTGAGATATTTCTTGGCCCAGTCTTGACGTTTCAGCTTGTGTGTCTTGTTCAGTGGTTGTCGTCTTTCAGCCTTTCTTACCTTGGCCATGTCTCTGAGTATTGCACACCTTGTGCTTTTGGGCACTCCAGTGATGTTGCAGCTCTGAAATATGGCCAAACTGGTGGCAAGTGGCATCTTGGCAGCTGCACGCTTGACTTTTCTCAGTTCATGGGCAGTTATTTTGCGCCTTGGTTTTTCCACACGCTTCTTGCGACCCTGTTGACTATTTTGAATGAAACGCTTGATTGTTCGATGATCACGCTTCAGAAGCTTTGCAATTTTAAGAGTGCTGCATCCCTCTGCAAGATATCTCACTATTTTTGACTTTTCTGAGCCTGTCAAGTCCTTCTTTTGACCCATTTTGCCAAAGGAAAGGAAGTTGCCTAATAATTATGCACACCTGATATAGGGTGTTGATGTCATTAGACCACATCCCTTCTCATTACAGAGATGCACATCACCTAATATGCTTAATTGGTAGTAGGCTTTCGAGCCTATACAGCTTGGAGTAAGACAACATGCATAAAGAGGATGATGTGGTCAAAATACTCATTTGCCTAATAATTCTGCACTCCCTGTATATTCTGCACATGTGTAAAAATGTGTTAGTGTTGTCTAAATGTAGCCACCAACTGTCAAGCACTACCCAGGTGAAAAATACAAAATGGGCAAGACCATAATGTTACATTCAAATAAAGATAGCAAGAATCAGATGAATATCTTTGAATACTACTAAATTGTGATTTGGATTACAATAGAATTCAATCTCTGAACCGTGATTTCTCTTTTTAAATACACTTGAAATCGAATTAGAGGATCCATGTTAATATAGATCAATGTGAATGGATTAGGCAATGTTATGTCCAAATTTTTAAGACAAAAGTAAAGTATAATAAGACATACCAGACTGTGACAAACCTGCGCCAGAGGGTCCAGCACCAACATCCATCTCTGTAAAATATTCAATCAGGATTGTATATCATTAATACAAATCAGAACTTTGACACGAACAATCATACATTGTTTTTCAAATTGACAAAGTTAAACATTCTAATTTTCACGTGAGTTCATGGTTTTCAAAAATGTATTTATAAATAAAGAGATCAAGTATATTTTTTTCAAGCTTTTATGTTGTTGACTGTCTCTTTAAGTCATTTTATGTCTTCTTACATTGTCATCAATTGTTAGACATTTAGCGGACATTTTTTCTATTTATATTGCTAGTATAGCTTTTGTAATTTATAAGATTGAAAATCAGGATACTGTATTCTTCACATTTATACTAATTAATGTATAGATTTGAAAACATGCCTAAAGTAATGCCACTGTTACAGCAAACTCATGTTCACGTCTCTGTGCAATTATAGCTTACATGAACATTGCATAATAATTAAAAGCATAATTGTGCATCCGTGATTATGAATTGATCTGGAACTAGTAGTGTCATGAGTATAATTTGTAAAGCTTTAGAATATATTTACAATTGTGTGTATCATGATATTCCAATAGGATCATTGTAAAGATTGAATAATACAAATTAATATTTCTAACTTTTGTATGAATCGATATTCAAGGTATGAAATTGCGGAGGATAGGGATTTCACGGATGCACAATTCCATTTTTGCTCTGTGACGCAAATTTGGGAGAGCGCAATAAAAAGCATTATTCCTATTTGATATGTGACAAATGTAAATTCAGATGTCTACCATCATATGTAATGTCTGTTGGGAGAGCTATATAGGTTGAATATATGACTATATACACATTGCTTAAATATATACTCAAATATTAATACATTATATGAAGTCTGATATTTACCTGGATCAGCCTCTGTGGTGCCTTCTCCCAGGTCACCGATTGGAGCTGCACTGGCCTCCAGGTCGGGAGTTTCAGAGCCAGCAGCTGGGGCCTGTGAAGGAGCCGAGGAGCGTGCGGAAGCAAATCTGCAGGGGAAACGGAGATTGAGGAGGGCGCATAAAGTCTCCTCGTAAGGTTGAAGGAAAAGTTTCCTTGGGGGTGGATCCTGATTTCCACCTCTCCAATGGGCTTTTGCCCACTCCCTCATGTGGTGGACTTTATTGCGAAGCCACAACCTAATATCCCTGAATCTCCGCATGATTTGATCTGAGGTCCTCTGGACGTCTTTCACCGAATTCACAGAAACGGTGATAGACACTCAGAGGGCCCTCTTAATCTCCGGCTTCATCGACCCCTTCTGAGTCCCAAACAGCTGCGGATACAACTCCTCAACTGCGTTGACCAGTGCAGTACTTTCTGCCAGTGTAAACCTGGGAGATATCCTGTTGGTTTTCGGGAAATATATTATATATAAAGTGTATGGAAGTACACCAACAGGCAGAGAACTGACAAAAATGGTAACGTGTAATGGACTTTTATAAGGGGAAATAAACATGAGATGCACCATGGGACATGGTATCTGTACATCTGATTGGATAAAATACTGCAATTTTGTTAGCATGTCTGTGAGGCCATACTGAGTCAAGTCATGTTTGTGCGATGATCTCTGATTGGCCGTTACTTAATGTTTCATGAATTCATATCTTTGTAACTTCCATACACATACCTCCTGGGGGTGCTGTTACTACATTTGACATGTAGAATAAATTAGAATTTATGAGCATGGTATGCGTATATATGTGACGCATATATAATATACGGAATCCGTTTAATATTAATATTGTTGGTTGACATTTGAACTGGATTGTATTTTTACTCACTATAGTAAATATAATTGTCACATTAGTAAATGTTTATTACACATTTGGATGTTTAATATTGATCAAGTTCTTTAATAAAAGTTTACAAATATCTTAGATTCAAATAAGTAAAGATTGTATGTATCCATTGTTTATTCAATATATATCGTGACTCATTGTGAAGTATTGACAGTGCTCTATTAAATGTAATTCCAATCCCAACAATGCACATCGATTGTGTGCTAGGGCGTGAAATTATATTCGATTTTACATAGATCTGAATCTCGTGTTGAAAGATACGTTTACCACGCTATATTTCAATAATGGTGAAATGCATAATTTGTATTTATAATGGACGTTACTTTGAGAACTATAAAGGGAATTTTTTAAATTTGAAAATCAACGTTTATGTTCCTTGATTTTAAATAAAAAAATCGAGCATGCATTTGTCTGAAATGCTCACATATAATTTTTATTTTCAAGGTGTCTTTATTGTTAAGGAGCAGATATGCAATAGTGTGATGTATCTAAAGACATCTGTCTAACCATTGCAACTATGCATTGTTGCCCACCCACAAATAAGTAGATATCTCCCAGTAATGCTTTGCTGCTCATAAGCCTATGCATATAGTTTGTGCAAACTTAAGATAACATGATAATAACCCATATGTGCTTATTAAAGTCCATTTTATTTTAGATTCAAATCTGCTCTGTCTGAATCATGGAAGATTAACTTATGGTTGCATTTCCCTTTCACTACAAATGAAATAGCTATTAACTCTAACTAAATAGTTGCCATAATAGCCAATATTCTAATAGTAAATATGCAATGGCATTTTTTAAAAATAAATATGCAGTCATGTCTAAATATGAAAATATATTTAAATAGCTGAGTGTATACCCTGTGAAAGGTTAGATACATTTAAACGGTCAGTAAACCAAAAATAGATATTTAGTTTAATAAACATTACGGCATACTCAAGCCTGTTTTATTAATATACATTTGACCTGTGTGAGGATGTTGTATGTAAACTGTCCACATATCTCCTTCCTTTGATGGAGATTGGAATGGTTCAGTGCAGACTCTTAAAGGGACAGTATACTCTAATCTTTGGATCACTTAATGCGTTTGCAATTACTTATTATTTTATTAGCAGCAGAGTATATCATGTATGAAATTATTTTTTTCCTGTTTGTCTATAAATTATTAGGAAGACACAACAAAATTAGATTTTCTTACCTTGTAGCTATAACCTGATCTCCTAACTTTATCCCACTGTTTACATATACATACTTCTTATATCTGCAAAATAATCAACATCAATTTTTAAATATTGTATTAACTTATATATGGTATGCCCCACTGGGAGTGAAATATCTTATAATGGCTGTGTTTACACAGATTTGCCTTAAGGACAAAAACATTATGAATAGCTGGAGATACCATAGGAGAAATAAACTATTTGAAAATAAAAATGAATGGTAATACTTGTAAACAATTTCATACACTCCAGCAGGTAAAGAAGATAATTGTGAGAAATTATACGTTGAAATATCTATAAGTTAACTGTCCCTTCAAATTACTCCACTAGATTGAAAAGTCATCAATATAGCATACAATAACTAGCTTTGTCTAAATGTGAAATAAACATAGCTATCATGTTTTCTTTAAAGATCATTTAATCTACCTAGGCTACCTTGCAAATAATGATAACATAATAACTAAGCTATATTTATTTTAAAAATATGTTAAAGAATATTTTGAAAAAATATGATAGATATTAGAATGTGAATATATATATATATATATATATATATATATATAAACTACACTGTCCTGTTAATCTAACAAGTCCACCCTATACATTTCTTATGACATGACATGACCAAAGTTGTTAGGTAGACTTTATACTCCATAGCCTCATCATTAACATTTTAGAAAATGTACATCTCCAAATCACACAACCAAAAATTAGATGGCTGTATCTAACTCCACCTTCACTTTTCTAAGATACAAGATTTTAACACTCATTATCTGCTTGAGCTGTATTGATATTTTATTTTTTTTCTTAAAATTTCAACTGTATTATATTTAATATCAGACATGTGCTTGTAAAAAAGATACTTTAACAAACAGTTATGGGAGTAATATTTTGTTTACATGTCCTAATATTCAAAAGGATGTAATTCTTATTATCTTACTTGGATAGATAAAATGTATATATATATATATATATATATATATATATATATATATATATATATATATATATATATATATATATATATATATATATACATATATATATATATATATATATATATATATATATATATATATATATATATATATATACAGACAGACAGACAGACAGACAGATAGATAAATATTATTTAAATAAATAACTAAAAAAAATAATTTAAAAAAAAATCTAACAAGAAATCTATATTCGTTTTGAAATTCATCAAAAATGAAAATCTGTAAGGAAAAAATAAATAAATAAAGATTAGAATATGAAATCAATTATGTTATATAATGAACACATGACTAAACAAATTTTCAGTAAATCGAATAATTTAAAATTCATGTTCTGTCTATGCTCTAATGTTTTGATATCAAAGCCAGGTTCAGAATGGAGAGCGAGATCTATATCCATCTATATCTATCTACACATAATTTAACATTAATCACACTAAATTGTCTAATCAAGAGTTGACTTACTTATTAACATTTAAAATTAGACAAAATAAATGCCTAATAACCAATTTTTATCAAATATTCATAATTATTCAATTGTATGAAGGACATAATTGAATGTAATATTTCCTGTCTCTTAAAAAACTAATATACCAAAATGTCAAATATGAAATGTATCCCTTTATCTGTCTGATTGATCACAATCAGAGTGCTCTCTAGAACAAAGTAGGGGGAATGTATATTCAATAAATGTCTTCAAAAATAGGACATGTTTAAAATTGTCTGACACATTCAATATATTATGAACTAGTTGCACATTATTTCTCCTATGCTTCTTAAAAGCATGCATTGGATGTATGGTCTTTAAAAGTCGATTCTATTGAAAATATCAGTTTAACTTCATTATGTGTCATATTCATCACTTTCCAAATAGAGTATTGTGAAATGCCATCTAAAAGAAATGAGGAAACATAAGTGTTTCCCATAGGATGTTTCCTGCATCCCCAGTCTTGTTCCATAGAATAATGGAATAATCTGCCGCCCTGACACCGCCACCTACATAATGTTATTAACCCTTATCCCGCTGCACCCGGAGCGCACCGCAACTAAATAAAGTTAATAACCCCTAAACCCCTGGCCTCCCACATCACTACCACTTACTAAACCTATTAACCCCTAAACCACCAGCCCCCCACATTGCCATAAACTAAATTAACCTATTAACCCCTAAACCTAACAACCCGCTAACTTTATATTAAATATTAACTCATCCCTATCTTATAATAAATTAATTCTTACCTTTAGAATTAAAATAAACTATATTAAAATTACTAATTAACATACCCTAACTATTATACTAAAATTACATTAAACTATATTAAACCAATAATTAACCTACCCTAACTGTTATACTAAAATTACACTAAACTATATTAAACTATTAATTAACCTACCCTATTATACTAAAATTACATTAAACTATATTAAACTAATAATCTACCCTAACTTTTATACTAAAATTACATTAAACTACAAATTAAATTAACTATATTATATAGTTAAAAACATAACCCTACTCAAATAATTTAAAGCTACTATTAAATATTACAAAGTTACAAAAAATTAACAACTAAGTTACACAAAATAACAAACACTAAGTTACACAATTAAAAAATAAATTATCAGATATTTAAACTAATTACACCTAATCTAAGAGCCCTATGAAAATACCCCCCCCAAAAAAAAAAAAAATTAAAAAAAACCTAGCCTACAATAAACTACCAATGGCCCTTAAAAGGGCCTTTTGCAGGGTATTGCCCCAAAGAAATCAGCTCTTTTACCTGTAAAAATACAAATACCCCCCCAACAGTAAAACCCACCACCCAAATAAAAACCTAATCTAAAAAACCTAAGATCCCCATTGCCCTGAAAAGGGCATTTGAATGGGCATTTAGCTCTTTTTCCTTGCCCAAACCCTAATCTAAAATTAAAACCCACCCAAACCCTTAAAAAAAACCTAACACTAACTCCTGAAGATCCACTTACAGTTTCTGAAGGCCCGACATCCATCCTCAACGAAGCGGCAGAAGTCCTCAGCGAATCTGGCAGAAGAAAGCTCAATCCTATTGGCTGATTGAGCTCGCATTCTATTGGCTGATTGGAATAGCCAATAGAATGTGAGCTCAATCCTATTAGCTGATTGCAACAGCCAATAGGATGAAAGCTCAATCCTATTGGTTGATTGCAACAGCCAATAGGATTTTTTCGACCTAAATTTTGATTGGCTGATAGAAATCTATCAGCCAATTGGAATCTGAGGGACGCCATCTTGGATGATGTAATTTATAGAAACATTCATTGTTGAAGAAGACGTCGGAAGAAGAGGATGCTCTGCACCAGATAACTTGAAAATGGAGCCCCTCCGCGCCGGATGGATGATGATAGAAGATGCTGTCTGGATGTATACTTCTGCTGGCTTGGATGAAGACTTCGGCCTGCTTGGATGAAGACTTCTGCTGGCTTCGCTGAGGACTTCTGCCGCTTCGTTGAGGATGGATGTTGGGTCTTCAAAAACTGTAAGTGGATCTTCGGGGGTTAGTGTTAGGTTTTTTTAAGGGTTTATTGGGTGGGTTTTAATTTTAAGTTAGGGTTTGGACAAGGAAAAAGAGATAAATGCCCTTTTAAGGGCAATGCCCATACAAATGCCCTTTTCAGGGAATTGGGGAGCTTAGGTTTTGTAGATTAGGTTTTTATTTGGGGGGTTTGGTTGTGTGGGTGGTGGGTTTTACTGTTGGGGGGGTATTTGTATTTTTTTTACAGGTAAAAGAGCTGATTTCTTTGGGGCAATGTCCCGCAAAAGGCCCTTTTAAGGGCCATTGGTAGTTTATTTTAGGCTAGGGATTTTTTTATTTTGATAGGGTTTTTTTTATTTTCATAGGGCTCTTAGATTAGGTGTAATTAGTTTAAATATTTGATAATTTATTTTTTATTTTGTGTAACTTTGTGTTTGTTATTTTGTGTAACTTAGTTGTTAGTTTTTTAATTTTTAATAGTATATTTAAATTATTTGAGTAGGGTTAGGTTTTTAACTATATAATATATTTAATTTAATTTGTAGTTTATTGTAATTTTAGTATAACAGTTAGGGTAGATTAATTATTACTTTAATATAGTTTAATTTAAATCTAAAGGTAAGTTTTAGTTTATTATAAGATAGGGATGAGGTAATATTTAATATAAAGTTAGGGGGTTGTTAGGTTTAGGGGTTATTAGGTTAATTTAGTTTATGGCAATGTGGGGGGCTAGTGGTTTAGGAGTTAATAGGTTTAGTAAGTGGTAGTGATGTGGGAGGTCAGGGGTTTAGGGGTTAAAACATTTATTTAGTTGCAGTAGGCTCCGGGAGCAGAGGGATAGGGGTTAATACATTTAGTTAGTTGCGGCAGTGTCGGGGAGCGGCGGAATAGGGGTTAATAAGTTTATTAGAGTTGCGGTGGGCTCCGGGAACAGAGGGATAGGGGTTAATAACTTTATTTAGTTGCGGCGGTGCCGGGGAGCGTCAGGATAGGGGTTAAACAGTTTAGTATAGTGGCGATGTTTAGTGACAGTATATAAATAAAGCTGGGAAAAAGCTGAATAGCAGTGAGATCGATGACTGTTAGTTAACAACAGTCCACTGCTCATCACCCCGTACTTGGTGCACGGCTTTTTGACAGCTTTTTATATAAATAGAGCGTATTCAGGTCAGCGGCCGCAATGTTAGGCAATGTCAGGCGAGCGTATTGGTGCCGTCGAATGCAAGTAAGTTGACGGCTTGATAAGTAGGCCACATTGTGTCTACTTACCATCTGATGTTGTTTTCAAAAATGAGGTGGCAAAGTCATTACAGGAGCCAATGCCAGAATTATCTGATGTATAAATTACTTATGATAATAAAATATATTTTTTAGATTGCAATTATCATTTCTTGAACAATCCTAACATGTTCGCACAATTCTACTTTCAATTTCCTAAAAGTCTCACATATTCGCAATGCTCCTTTATAACATATTATTTACCGTCTAAAGTGGCGGTTGATGATGTTGTCT
Organism: Bombina bombina; assembly: GCF_027579735.1. Classification (NCBI taxonomy): domain Eukaryota; kingdom Metazoa; phylum Chordata; class Amphibia; order Anura; family Bombinatoridae; genus Bombina; species Bombina bombina. The sequence continues at coordinate 539,811,615 of NC_069504.1, read as the reverse complement.
CTGACATTGACCCCCTCATCCTGGATTGGCCCCTCTAGAACTAGGTTGTCCTCCTCATCTTGAAGGAGGTCTTGGGGCACCTGGATGGCCTTCAGCATCCCAGCCCGCTGAGCTATGTTATGCAGGACGCTACAGGCTATAACGATCTTTGCCACCTTACTATGGCTGTATTGGAGGGCTCCTCCAGACCTGTCTAGGCATCGTAATCTCATTTTGAGGAGCCCAAACATCCGCTCCACTACAGCCCTAGTCCGCTTATGCGCCCAATTATAGCACACCTGGGCGTCGTCAGCCGGGTTACGTATAGTCGTAATGAGCCAAGGCCTGCTCATATAACCCAAACCACCTATAAATAATGAACATGACAAAATGTCAATATTACAAATACCTTACAAATTAAGATATGAAAATACATTTAAATACAATGATACAATGCATTTGTGTATACGAAAATCTCCTAAACTAGACATTTGCGGAAATTGTCAAATAAATGGTTAAAGCGAATCCTATTTCTGCCACATATCTGTTTGTTTCTAATACTAAACATTTGCTGAAAGACAAAAAATGGTTAAAGCGCATACTATATCTGCCCATTTAAGCTATGACCTGCTACATATCTGTTTGTTTCTAAAACTAGACATTTGCTGAAAGAGAGACAAATAAATGGTAAAAGCGCATCCTATATCTGCACATTTAAGCTATGACCTGCTACATATGCGTGTTTTGCTAAAACTAGACATTTGCTGAAAGAGAGACAAATAAATGGTTAAAGTGCATCCTATATCTGCACATTTAAGCTATGATCTGCTACATATGCGTTTTTCACTAAAACTAGACATTTGTTGAAAGAGAGACAAAAAATGGTTAAAGCGCATCCTATATCTGCAAATTTAAGCTATGACCTGCTACATATCTGCTTGGAGCTAAAATTAGACATTTGCTGAAAGAGAGAGAAATAAATTATTAAAGTGCATCCTATATCTGCACATTTAAGCTATGTCCTGTGCTACATATCTGTTTGGAGCTAAAACTGGACAATTACTGAAAGAGACAAATAAATGGTTAAACCACATCCTATATCTGCACATTTTGCACATTACACAAACACAACTGTTTTTAAACATTACAGTGGCAATTGTCTAACTTCTGAACCGTGCTGTGCACAAGTACTCACCAATGAGCCACCCACGGGGAAACTGTCTGTCCTCAAACTGCTGCCAGAGTGAGGACTGCCTGCACACCTGCATAATCCGCATCCGTGAGTCACAAACAAACTACACGTTGAGACTGAAAATGTTTGTGATTTCGGAAGGGACGATCATCTGCTGGAGCATGCAGTGCTATGTGGGTGCAATCTATTGCTCCCAAGACATTGGGCATTTAAACTATTGCATAAAATTCCCTCTTGATGCGCCTCCAATTGTCATCATTTTGAGGGAATCCTATGTAAAGCTTACAAACTCGTACCATGGCATCCAGAAACTTGTCAAAAACCACCGAGAATATACCCTGAGAAAACCCATGCATGTACCCCTCTGAGGATTGAAAATGGTCTCATGCCAGGGATTGCAGTTCGCATACATTTACATGGCTCCAGATGAGGTTTAAGTACTTCGTAAAGGCCCATAAGTTGCTCTCGATTGAGCCTATACTTGTCATAAACCTCAAAGTCGCTCATGTTCTCTGAGGTGGGCCTCACTCTTTCAACACAAGGACCTCTGATCAGACATTCCCCACACCTCTCTTGGAGACGCAGAGCCCGCCTGATTCTGTTAAACAAAACTTGTTCAACAGCACCTGCACAAGCTAACTGCGGATCATCTATATTTGCCAAGCCAAGCAGCACAAAGCCAAACAGCAGAGCAAACACTAATATTGTAGTATTAAGTGAGAAACTGATTAAAGGGGTGGTATAGTCCTAATGCTGTAATCTGTATGGTTGAAACGTCGAATGATGTCATCATATTAGCAACATACCTGTCTAGTTTGCAAATCTTCATTGTGTTTTTGTATTTTGCAACATTCTTCTTGTGTGCTGATTAAAAAGATAAATGTGTGTTTTATCTGGTGAGCCCATGTAGATATGCTATTCATCCAAGCATTTGACTTGAATAAATGAAATGCTATAATAGACATAAATGAGAGAAGTGTTTAAAATTGCCAACTGCTTGTGAATAATGAAATCTTACAAAGTATTTTTTCTGTCCATTTGAATATGATTTAATTCATGAAACCAATTTTGTATTGTTGATGATAGAATTGATGGTGATTTACAGTTGATGTAATGTAATTTCGTAAATGAATTTGATGTTGTAGTGTTGTTCACACAAGTAAAAGCCATAACTCCAGTGTGAAATAGTCTATTTCTTGATCTATTTGTCATAGCGGGACCAAAGCAAGAATGAATGAATTAGCGCCACAATTGTAACGCTGCTATTATGAGTTTTAAAGGATAAAAATATCTTGTGCGTTAGTGAGATCTTCCGGTCGCATGCACGAGCACGTATTCCCCATATAAGTCAATGGAGGCTAGAAATTACCTTAAAAAAACTTCCAACACTTGTGTTGAGTGTAAAGTGAGTGACGTCATGTCCTTCTGTGAAAAAGTAGCTAAATTGTGTTCATTTCATATTTAAAAAATGTTTTGTGTACGTAATATGCTGTATATTGTTTAGTGTATGTTCACGTATGTCTATGTAAGTCAATGTAAAATGGATTTGTGTGCATTTTTTTTCAAACACCCGAGATCTCGTAACTTTTATCCGTTATATTTAAAAAAAAAAATTGAAAAATAAAAATTGTATAGTGTTTGTATGAGTGTAAGTGTACTTTGTATGATATTTTGGAAATGATTCATGATTTTTTTTGGTATCGGTATATCAATAACTACTGGGTCTTTATGAGCGTTAGGGATTTGAGCGTAGATGGGGATATTTGTGGCGCTACGGAAACTTGTAATAGCAGCGTTAGGGAAAATGAAGCGTTAGGGGCCATAACGTAATTCATAATATAGCTGTATGTTTTTAAATGGTATCTATTTTACTCCCTTTGTAGGGTAAAGGAGTTTTAGGTTAGGTTACATTGTGTAAGCATTTAGATAACAGGATATATGCTCAGTATTTGTTATTTGAAGATACAAAGTAGCGGGGTCATAATTTACAATTTATAAAAAGTTTAAATCCAGTAAAAAGAATATTAAAAGTATTTTGCATAGAAATTCATAGTAACGTTTTTGTTTTTAGTTTGTGTCAAATGGAAATGAAGCTTTAGCAAAAAATAGAACTAAAAATTATTTAAAACAATACTTGTGAAAGTTGCAACGAAAAAGCGATAATAGCTAAAGAAAAAAGAGTGTACAGTCAGTCCATCCTGGCAACCTAAAATATGTATTCAGATGGCTTTGCAGTGGTGCAGATAGAAATAGATTGCAATCGTTAACTAGGAAATTTGCAGCTAAGCAAGCTCCTTAGAAAACAAAATTCTTATAATGCAAGTATAGTTTGTGAGTGAGGCTTAGGCCTCTATTTATCAAGCTGTCTACTTACCTGCATTCGATGGCCCCAATACGATCGCCTAAGTTCGCCTAACATCACCGCCGTGGCTCTGAATACGTTCGCCAAATTGATCAAGAAAGCTGTCAAAAAGCCGCGCACCAAGTACGGAGCGATGAGCAGTGGACTGTTGTTAACTAACAGTTATCGATCTTATTCGCAGCTTTCTTGCTATACTGTCACTAAGCACCCACACTATACTATACAGTTTTAGCCCCTAAACCGCTGCTCCCGGAGCCCCCCACAACTAAATAAACTGATTAACCCCTAAACTGCCGCTCCCGGACCCCGCCGCCACCTACATTATACCTATTAACCCCTAATCTGCCGCTCCCTATACCGCCACCACCTACATAAAGTTATTAACCCCTATCCTGCCGATCCCGGAACCCGCCGCAACTAAATAAAATGTTTAACCCCTAAACCGCCGCTCCTGGAGCCCGGCGCCACATACATTATACATATTAACCCCTATCCTGCCCCCCTACACCGCCGCCACTATAATAAAGTTATTAACCCCTAAACCTAAGTCTAACCCTAACCCTAACACCCCCTAACAAATATAATTTAAATAAATATAAATAAAATTACTACAATTAACTAAATTATTGCTATTTAAAACTAAATACCTGTAAAATAAACCCTAAGCTAGCTACAATATAACTAATAGTTACATTGTAGCTAGCTTAGGGTTTATTTTTTATTTTACTGGCAACTTTGTATTTATTTTAACTAGGTTCAATAGTTATTAAATAGTTATTAACTATTTAATAACTACCTAGTTAAAATAATTACAAATTTACCTGTAAAATAAAACCTAACCTATGTTACAATTATACCTAACACTACACTATAATTAAAATAATTAAATAAATTAAATAAAATTAAATAAAACAAACAAAAGTACAAAAAAAACCCAATAAATTACAGAAAATTTAAAAAAATTACAAGAATTTTAAACTAATTACACCTAATCTAAGCCCCTAATAAAATAAAAAAGCCCCCAAAATAATAAAATTCCCTACCCTATACTAAATTACAAATAGCCCTTAAAAGGGCCTTTTGTGGGGCATTGCCCCAAAGTAATCAGTTCTTTTACCTGTAAAAAAAGAAATACAACCCCCCCAACATTAAAACCCACCACCCACACACCCAACCCTACTCTAAAACCCACCCAATCCCCCCTTAATAAAACCTAACACTAACACCTTGAAGATCACCCTACCTTGAGCCGTCTTCACCCAGCCGGGCACAAGTGGACCTCCAGAGGGGCAGAAGAGGACCTCCAGAGGGGCAGAAGACTTCATCCAGGCGGCATCTTCTATCTTCATCCATCCGGAGCGGAGCGGGTCAATCTTCAATCCATCTGATCAATCCATCTGCAATCAGCCAATAGGATTTTTCCTACCTTAATTCCGATTGGCTGATAGAATCCTATCAGCCAATCGAAATTCAAGGGACGCCATCTTGGATTTTAATTTTAATTGTAGTTAATTGTAGTTAGTTTAGGTAATTTATTTAAATATAGTGTAGTGCTAGGTGTAATTGTAACTTAGGTTAGGTTTTATTTTACAGGTAATTTTGTATTTATTTTAGCTAGGTACTTATTAAATAGTTAATAACTATTTAATAACTATTGTACCTAGTTAAAATAAATACAAAGTTGCCTGTAAAATAAAAATAAACCCTAAGCTAGCTACAATGTAACTATTAGTTATATTGTAGCTAGCTTAGGGTTTATTTTATAGGTAAGTATTTAGTTTTAAATAGGAATAATGTATTTAATTATAGGAATATTTATTTAGATTAATTTAAATAATATTTAAGTTAGGGTGTGTTAGGATTTAGGGGTTAATAAAATTAATATAGTGGCGGTTGTGTGTGGGGGGGGGGATTAGGGGTTAATAAATATAATGTAGGTGGTGGCGGGGTCCGGGAGCGGCGGTTTAGGGGTTAATAACTTTATTTAGTTGTGGCGGGGTCCAGGAGTGTCAGTTTAGGGGTTAAACTATTTATTTAGTTGCAGCGGGGTCCGGGAGCAGCGGTTTAGTGGTTAATCAGTTTATTAGAGTGGCAGTGGGCTCCGGGAGCAGCGGTTTAGGGGTTAATAAGTAGAATGTAGGTGGCAGCGGTGTAGGGGGGGCAGATTAGGAGTGTTTAGACTCTGGGTACATGTTAGGGTGTTAGGTGTAGACATTTCCCATAGGAATCAATGGGATATTGGGCAGCAGCGAACATGAGCTTTCGCTGCTGTCAGACTCCCATTGATTCCTATGGCATCTGCCGCCTCCAGGGCGGCGGATTGAAAACCAGGTACGCTGGGCCGGAAAAGTGGCGAGCGTACCTGCTAGTTCTTTGATAACTAGCAAAAGTAGTCAGATTGTGCCGAACTTGCGTTCGGAACATCTGGAGTGACGTAAGCATCAATCTGTGTCGGACTGAGTCCTGCTGATCGTATGTTACGTCACTAAATTCTACTTTTGCCAGTCTCTAGCCTTTGATAACTAAGGCAAATCAGGCTCGCCACAAATACTCTGCGGAATTCCAGCGTATTTGCGGTTGACAGCTTGATAAATAGAGGCCATAGAGTCAAATATTTAAAATTAAATATAAAATCATGCCTTTTGTAGATATTGGTGTCCTGAAGTAACTTTTCCTACAGATTCCCTTAGCTGTTCAGAACATTATGTAGTCAACATATATATGTAAATGTACCTATACATATTTAAATGTGTGCCTTGTTCGCTGCATACCATTATCCAATTGGGAAAAATGGAGCTTTAATGAATCAATACCATGTATGTTGATAAATCTATAGAACGTCTCTGGTGGCTCTTTTGGAGAGTTTAACATATAAAAGGTATAAGGTAAACAACTGTTTAGAAATAGCCGTGAAATAGGGTTAAAATTGTCTAAAATGGCATTTTGAGTGCCTAGAGGTGTTGAATTGAATAAGCTTCATCTGGGCTCCAAAAGCTGTTGAAAATTGACTTGAAAATGCATTATGGTCGCTGAGAACTTTATGACTCCATAGGGAAAATAAGGCTTTTATAGAGGATCCAAAATATCAGGTGAAAACTAGCTATTGTGATCGTGCTGAATGGAAAAGTAGCCATTTTCCGCCTGGTTATTTGGTATGATTTTTGTTTTCTTAACCTATACTGAAATCATTCTTTAAAGCAATTAACATTTAATCTTTTTCAACTTTTCTAAATGTCTTTATTCTATGTGTATTTCTTTTAAAGTTTACTGTTTTTATACTGCTTGTAAATCTCTGTCCTGTCTCTTATTGTTTTATGTGCATCATTATTTGTAAAGCTAGTTACTGACAGTAGGGGTTGAAGAACATATATTTAGAAATGAATCCTATACCTAATTTAATTTTTGATATCAGTACCAAAATGTTTCTGTTGTGTTTTATAACATTACAGTATTATGAGTTTGTAAAGTTGTAGTGTAGCAGAAAAAGAAATATTTGTACACTCAGGTTCTAGTTTGCTGTGATGGAAATAAAAACAGTTTAGAATTGTATACATAAAGGATCAGATTACAAGAGAAGTGCAAAATTGCCTTTCTCTTTCACGATATTTGTGTTCCATTCCTAATACCAGCGGACACAAATGTGTGCTGGTATTATAAGTTAAGCGCAATGCGAAATGACCTTGCATTTGCATTGCCTGTAAGCACTCCCATAGGCTCCGATGGGATTCTCACGCTGATGCCGATAGACATGGCACAGAACCTGCCGCAGCTTTGGACAGCAAACTATAAATATATATGTATATGAATATATACATATCTATATGTAAGTGTTTATATGTGTATATACACATATTAACACATACATATATACAGTGAGTGCAGAATTATTAGGCAAATGAGTATTTTGACCACATCATCCTCTTTATGCATGTTGTCTTACTCCAAGCTGTATAGGCTCGAAAGCCTACTACCAATTAAGCATATTAGGTGATGTGCATCTCTGTAATGAGAAGGGGTGTGGTCTAATGACATCAACACCCTATATCAGGTGTGCATAATTATTAGGCAACTTCCTTTCCTTTGGCAAAATGGGTCAAAAGAAGGACTTGACAGGCTCAGAAAAGTCAAAAATAGTGAGATATCTTGCAGAGGGATGCAGCACTCTTAAAATTGCAAAGCTTCTGAAGCGTGATCATCGAACAATCAAGCGTTTCATTCAAAATAGTCAACAGGGTCGCAAGAAGCGTGTGGAAAAACCAAGGCGCAAAATAACTGCCCATGAACTGAGAAAAGTAAAGCGTGCAGCTGCCAAGATGCCACTTGCCACCAGTTTGTCCATATTTCAGAGCTGCAACATCACTGGAGTGCCCAAAAGCACAAGGTGTGCAATACTCAGAGACATGGCCAAGGTAAGAAAGGCTGAAAGACGACCACCACTGAACAAGACACACAAGCTGAAACGTCAAGACTAGGCCAAGAAATATCTCAAGACTGATTTTTCTAAGGTTTTATGGACTGATGAAATGAGAGTGAGTCTTGATGGGCCAGATGGATGGGCCCGTGGCTGGATTGGTAAAGGGCAGAGAGCTCCAGTCCGACTCAGACGCCAGCAAGGTGGAGGTGGAGTACTGGTTTGGGCTGGTATCATCAAAGATGAGCTTGTGGGGCCTTTTCGGGTTGAGGATGGAGTCAAGCTCAACTTCCAGTCCTACTGCCAGTTTCTGGAAGACACCTTCTTCAAGCAGTGGTACAGGAAGAAGTCTGCATCCTTCAAGAAAAACATGATTTTCATGCAGGACAATGCTCCATCACACGCGTCCAAGTACTCCACAGCGTGGCTGGCAAGAAAGGGTATAAAAGAAGAAAATCTAATGACATGGCTTCCTTGTTCACCTGATCTGAACCCCATTGAGAACCTGTGGTCCATCATCAAATGTGAGATTTACAAGGAGGGAAAACAGTACACCTCTCTGAACAGTGTCTGGGAGGCTGTGGTTGCTGCTGCACGCAATGTTGATGGTGAACAGATCAAAACACTGACAAAATCCATGGATGGCAGGCTTTTGAGTGTCCTTGCAAAGAAAGGTGGCTATATTGGTCACTGATTTGTTTTTGAATGTCAGAAATGTATATTTGTGAATGTTGAGATGTTATATTGGTTTCACTGGTAAAAATAAATAATTGAAATGGGTATATATTTGTTTTTTGTTAAGTTGCCTAATAATTATGCACAGTAATAGTCACCTGCACACACAGATATCCCCCTAAAATAGCTATAACTAAAAACAAACTAAAAACTACTTCCAAAACTATTCAGCTTTGATATTAATGAGTTTTTTGGGTTCATTGAGAACATGGTTGTTGTTCAATAATAAAATTAATCCTCAAAAATACAACTTGCCTAATAATTCTGCACTCCCTGTATGTATATAATAATATACATATATATTCACAGTGATAACACAGTCCCAATAGACTGCAACGTAAAGGCACATCTGATCACTTTATAACTTATAATTGCTTTGTGTAGTAAATTTGATTTTATAAAAAAAGGTCATATTTTTTATTTTTAAAAAGGAAATGTACACTTTATTTGTGGGTGCAATTGGGGACATTTTTTTAATTAACCAGGGGTCTGCCCTCAGTTTAATTTTCCTACAGCAAAGTGCTACTGCTAGGTCAAGGTAGCATTAGCTAATATTGGCTGGTAATTTAATGTGCTCCACTTGTAATGTAGCCCAAAGTGATTTCATTCTGCAAGTATGCAGTGACTATCAAATTTTGAACAGATTAGCATTTTGAGGTATTGAGGTATTTGTTGCCTTTCACTACTTATTTTTTGTAGCTATTTTCCAATTGAGCCAGTGATATATGAATATGAATTTTGATTTGATATAAATATCTTTTAGTTGATTGTGTTGATCTATAAATTCCTGTGTATGGAACTCCAAGGCAATGTCAGCCAAAATTTTGCCCACTGGTATTGTATCCATCTTGTTTCAGGTGTTCTTCACTCTATTGTAGGTAGCTGGCTAAACTTATATGTGGATATATTCAACCACAGAAATTTTACATTAACATACCAACTTTGGGCTAGATTACAAATAGAGCAGACAAAAGTTAGTGCTGTTGAACGCTTACACCCCTCAAAGTAAATCAGTAGCTTTCCCATGTTTGTACTGGTATTACAAGTCGAAAGTATAAAGTTATCGCTTGAGTGAAAGGTGCACTAACATCTGGAAGTCGGATAACGCAGCCGCATTATTTCTCTTTCCACATAGACTTCTATTGGGGAACTCTAAAAAGCCTTTTCTTTGTTTTGATCAAGCCGTAACCCGAATGTGTGCTAGGCCAACTGTGCTAAAACTGAAGGTGAATTAAAAACGGTAAAATGGTTTATTAAAAACAAACATACAAATAAAACACTACTGACAAGTGCTAACAGGGTGTTAAAATGCCTAATGAAATGGCTGATTTAATCGCTGAGAAACGCGTTGCATACAACAGGGGTGTTTTATTTGCATGTTTGTTTTTAATAAATCGTATTTAACTACTTTAACTACTTATGACTTGCGCTATATACTCAATATACTGCTGGTGTCACAAAAACACCCCTCTCAGTTCAGATACTGGAAGTTCGGAGTTCCTGGGTACTGGGAGGCAGCAAGCTGATATGCTGTGAAGTATCACCATGCTTCTACTAGCACATGAAAGTGCAATTCACAAATGTGAGAACCTGTGATCCTTAGAATAAGGATTTGTCACATTATATGGTTGATACACACATGGGTACTTCTTTGTTGTTTGTTTTTGCAGAGTTTTTTTCAGTGGATATAAGAAGATAGCAGCCTGGGTGTATGAGAAGATAGTGGGACTATTGGACTGATTTATACCTGCATCTTTGGATTGGACACAACAATAGGACTATCTGTTCTTTTTGTGGGCTTTCTGTTATTTTTATTTTTATTGTATTTACCTCTCTCTATCAGGAGATTTGATTGATTAAGGTTGGTAAGACCCCTCCTAGTGATTTATATTTTAGATAGATAGACAGATATAGATATACACAATAAAATGTATATATTTGCAACTTGCATATATTATTTTTAGACAGTGCTGACTCATTCTGCTGCTTCACATTTTAACCACCGGCAAGGTATGAATGGTAACAAAAATAAAATAAAAGTAATCTTGGCTGTAACCTTCGATCCTACATATAAAAGTGCTCTAGCCTATACAACTTAATATACCAATCTGATCAGTGCTTATCACACATAAATTATAAGCTATAAACAATTAACAAGCAAATTACTCTGCAAATTCAATATGCAGATGATGAAAAAAAGGATATTTCCAATAGGAACACAAACACCTTAGAAGTCCCAGAGTATGCTTTTCCATTTAGTTTGGAGTATTTCCTGTGGCTGTACCTTACAGATGACTGCAATCACTGGCATTCAGTTAACGCTTAAACAAAGTTAAGCAACAAGGGAAAAAGAAAGGAGCGCAGGAAACATCTAAGTGTAGTATTACACACAAACAATAATTTAATCAAATACAGATCCAAGAATTCACACTCACATTCTTCTACCTAATACAAATGTTTATGAGTTATGTGTTTTGCATAAAAACAACCATTTTCAAAAATATGTGTTCCACAGTGTATACTGAATACCATCAATCCTAATTCGGTGTTCCCGGATCGTTCATCCACAGAAGCGTCAGTGTTTAAATGTACATACAGTAGATTTTTCGCAATGGAAATTCTCACCACTGAAAAGCTGGGAATACTGATATGACTTAACATGTGCATCTAACATGGAGGACATTGCTTTTAAAATTAGAAATTCACAATAATGTTTCCCCATTCAAATGCAGGTTACTCCCATGAAATCCCATGAAACGCCTATATATTTGTTATGTTTGCAATCTCTATTGTCAAAAAAGAACAAAGAAAACAAAAAAAAAACAATTATTAAACCTATAGGTGTTGTGGGGATGTGGCTATATTATAAATGTGTATACAATGTTTTATTTATATGTATTTTATTGTATTATGCTCTAATATGTATTTCAAGTCTTGTTGCGATTTTAAAAAACGTGGGTTTTTTTTCTGTTTTAATTTTTACCTTTCTTTAAGGAAGAAAACTTCATGTTTGTGATATTAATAATTTATAGAAGACAGTAGCTGCGACTTTCTAGTTTTACCAAAGTGGATTGTTTTAAACAAATAGCAAAAAATATATATATATATATATATATATATAGTATATACTGTATATGAATATATACATTTAAATGTGTGATGAGAGCAGGAAGTGATGTCACTAGTTTGGGGGCGGGGTTTAGGTCCGGTAGTCTGTGTCGCAGTTAGTTAGTGAAATCAACCTGACTAGATGTATGTTTCTGTGCTCTGTAATAAAATAGAGTTGTACCATCATTGCTGTGCCCTGCATATGTCCTGCATCTCATGACATGGTGTCAGAAGTTCTGGTCTGCGCTTCTGTTCCTGATCGATTGCAATGTCAAAGTTTACCCCACCTGAGTCTTTTGACTTCTCTCAGCCTGCAGCTTGGCCCACATGGCGTCAGCGGTTTCAGCGCTTCAGGATCACTTCTAAACTGAACAAGGAGAGTGGTGAAGTATAGGTTAATTCTCTTTTATACTCTATGGGGAAAGATGTGGAGCCAGTGTTCAATGCTTTTACTTTCCAAGAAGGGGAAGAATTTAACTTTGATATAGTTATGGATAAAGTGCCCACTTTGTGCCCAAAAGAAATGTGATTCATGAGAGAGCTTGTTTTCAAAAACGTAATCAGAGTGTGGGAGAATCTGTGGAGTCATTTGTGCGCAGCCTATATGAACTAGCTGAATTCTGTGAGTTTGGTGTTGCTAAAGAAGAGCAAATCAGAGACAGAATAGTTATTGGAATTGCAGATGCTGAAGTCTCACTGAAGCTACAGTTAGAGCCTGATTTAACATTAGATGGGGCTATTAGGATGGCGCGCCAGAGTGAACTGGTGAAAAAGCAAAGTGCTGATCTGAGGTCTGAGAGTATTGTGGATTAAGTGCAACAGTCCAGGAAAACTGCTAGTGAAAGGCACAGTATGAGCGGTAGATCTAAAATAACAGATAGACCTAGAAGTGGATGGGCGCAGCATGCCCGATGCACACGGTGCTACCGTGCCCATGATCAGAGTGTTATATGCCCGGCCAGAGATAAAAGATGCAGAAAATGTAACAGAATGGGCCATTTTGAAGTGGTGTGTAAAACTGAATACATTAAGGAGTTGCAGGTGGACAGTGACCAGGAGGGTCAAGAAGTGTCTTTTGTGGGGTCTGTTGTGGAACGGCCAAGCTCAGAGGAGGATTGTAAGGTTACTTTTATTGTAATGGGAGCCAAAGTTGATTTTAAGATTGACACAGGAGCAGATATCACTGTAATGTCTCTCGCTGCATTTATGAAACTGCCTCGACAGCCCCAGCTGGCAAAGGTTACTACAAATGTCCATAGTCCTGGTGGCCGAATTGATTGTGCGGGGAAATTTCTTGCCAGCTGTGAGTACAAGCAAAGGAAATTCACCATGTGGGTGCATGCGATTCGAGGTCAGTGTGTTAGCAATTTATTGAGCAGAAAAGCAGCCTGTGACTTGGGCCTCGTGGCCAGAGTGAATGAGATCTCCGAAGTTATGTTTGGCGAATTGGGCCTACTGAATTGCAAGCCAGTCCATATAGCACTTAAAAGTGACGCAGTCCCTTACAGTATTTCTACTCCCCGTAGAATTCCGTTCCTGCTCATGCCTCAAGTTGAGAAGGAGCTTATGCGCATGAAGTCTATGGGGGTTAATGAAGAGGTTGTTGAAGCGACTGATTGGTGTGCCCCCATTGTTCCTGTTGCAAAGAAAAACGGAAAGGTGAGCATCTGTGTGGACCTGAAAAGGTTGAATGAGGCAGTGAAGAGAGAGAGAGATTTGTGCTGCCGACATTAGAAGATATAGCTCCAATGTTGGCTGGGGCGAAGTTCTTTTCTACATTGGGCGCTTCTAGCAGCTTTTGGCAGATCCCCTTGGATCCAAAGTGCCACAAACTGACTACCTTTATCACACCGGTAGGTCGGTTTTGCTTCTGCAGACTCCCCTTTGGGATATCCTCTGCTCCTGAAATCTTTCAAAGGGAAATGAGTTCTCTCCTGAGTGACCACGTGGGCACGGCAGTCGTCATGGACGTCATTCTAGTGTATGGGTCTACAGCGGAGGAGCATGATCATCGCTTAAGCTGTGTGCTGCAGGCTATCAAAGAGTCTGGGCTGAAGTTAAATAAAGAAAAATGTCATTTTAGGAAAACTGAGTTATGTTACTTTGGGCATATCATTAATGGGGATGGCATCAAGCCAGACCCCGAGAAAATTTGTGCTATTGGACAGATGTGAAAGGTCCTTCTGATGTACATGAGCTGAGACAGATATTGGGCCTTGTGAATTATGTGGGCAAGTTTCTTCCTGATTTATCAACAGTTCTGCACCCTATCACAGAGTTGCTAAAGAAAGACGTTGCCTGGGTCTGGGGACCTTCACAAGAAAAATCTTTTAGGCAGGCCAAGTCCCTGCTGGGGTCTGCCCCAGTGCTGGGGTTCTACGACCCTTCTAAAAAGACTGTGGTTAGTGCTGATGCAAGCAGTTATGGGTTGGGGCTGCTCTCCTGCAGTTAAATGAAAATAAACTACAGCCCATCACCTACTGTACAAATTGAGAAAGAGTGCCTGGCTGCAGTTTGGGCCTGTGAGCGCTTTCAGCATTATCTAGTGGGTTTAGAGAAATTTAGTCTGGAGACTGACCATAAACCGCTAGTCCCTCTAATCAACTCTTATGATATCGACAAAACACACTTAAGATGCCAGAGACTTTTAATGAGGCTACTCAGGTTCAATGTTCAGGCAGTGCATGTGCTGGGGAAACAACTGGTTGTGGCAGATACACTATCCAGGCTCCTGCTGGCTGCTACTAAAGAATCCTCAACCGAATCTGATGTGAAAGTGTATGTTGATTCGGTTCTGGCCTCAAAGTCCATTTCTTCAAGGAAACTGGAAGAAATAAAGAAAGAGACATATTTGGACACAGATCTGTAAGAGGTTATAAGGTACATAAAAGATGGCTGGTCCGAGAGCCGGCCAGCCTGAATGTCTTTAAGTTCTTACCAGTCAGAGAGGTCACAGCTCACAGAGCTAGAGGGGTTGGTGCCATTCCAAGACCGCATTGTTATCCCTGTCAGCATGAGGAAGGAGATGTTAAACAGGATTCACGATGGCCACTTAGGCATTACAAAGTGCAGAGAAATGGCAGCTACAGCTGTGTGGTGGCCTGGGATCAGCTCCGACATTGCAAATCACGTGTCTAAATGTGCCTTTTGCCGGGAACGCCGGCCTACTCAGAGAAGGGAGCCCTTGATTTCAACTCCGCTGCCTGCGGGGCCGTGGCAGAAAATAGCTGCTCATTTGTGTGAACTGCACGGGAAAAAGTTCCTTGTTGTGATCGACTACTATTCCAGGTATTTGGAAATTGCACCTTTGAATGATATCACAAGTCAAGCCGTTATCATCCGTCTGAAGAGCTTGTTCGCCCGGTGGGGCATTCCAATGGAGCTGGTGAGTGATAATGGCATGCAGTTCACTTCTGCAGAGTTCAGTGCTTTCAGCAGGGAATATGACTTTGTACATTCCACGTCAAGTCCACATTGCCCGCAGGCCAACGGAATGGCTGAAAGGGCAGTTCAAACAACAAAGTTCATTTTAAAGCAATCTGAGCCGTACCTAGACCTCTTGTCATACAGGGCGACGCCTATTCAAGCCACCGGGTTTAGCCCGGCACAGCTGATGCTAGAATGCCAGATTCGCACCACTTTACCCTCAGTGGGTGTCTTCAAGCCGACTGGCTCTGTTCCTCGGGACGAAGTCCTTAGGAGGGATGAAGAGGCCAAAAAGGGCTATCATTTCTTCTACGACAGGAGACATTCTGTCAGGCCCTTACAGGAACTAAATGCAGGGCAAAGTGTCAGAATTAAACTGGATGACGAGAAGAAATGGAAGACGCCTGCTACGGTTATTGGACGCTATCCAGAACCAAGGTCTTATGCAGTCCTTACTGATGGAGGGACGGTTACAAGCCGTAACCGAAGACATCTTCAGCCTGTACCAAAGAGTCTGGAACTTGATGCCTCAGTACCACCGCCGGTGGGATCCCCTGTTCTAAGAGAGGTGCCTTCCCCTCAGCAAGATCACATCGGGGATATGTCTTTGCCTCCAGCAGACTCTTATTCACCAGCGGACTCTTATTCACCTCCTTCTGTATCAGAGGACAGTTCATGCAAAGCTACATCAAGCGGAAGAGTGGTGAAACTTCCGGCCCGATATAGGAACTGACTTTAGCTAGAACAGTGACCGGAAGTATGGGCAGAATAATCCCATGGTCACTGTGGACTAGGGTAGTCTACCCCGATGTCCAAGTCAGGATGTAATTAATATTGTTTATTTTTCTGTAACCAAGTTGCTATATAATGTTCAAAAATGTTGTTGTATGCTCTTTGTATACCCTGCTATTTGTTATATTTAAATGTATGCTTCGCCCTTTGAAAAGGGGGAAGATGTGATGAGAGCAGGAAGTGATGTCACTAGTTTGGGGGCGTGGCTTAGGTCCGGTAGTCTGTGTCGCAGTTAGTTAGTGGAATCAACCTGACTCGATGTATGTTTCTGTGCTCTGTAATAAAATAGAGTTGTACCATCATTGCTGTGTCCTGCATATGTCCTGCATCTCATGACAAAATGTATGTATTTATATGTGTATATTCACATAGTTACGCATAAATATATATGTATATAAGCATATACATATATATTTAAAGTAAAAACACAGTCCCCACTCACCTCTATTTAAAGGCACTTTAGTGACGTTTTTATTTTCAAACACCCCACATCCACCCACTTTAATCCATTATAACTGCTCTGTGCAGTTATTATTTAAAAAAAATAAAAATGCTCATCTTTATTTGAAATGTGTATGCACAGTAATCTTTATTTTGGAGGCAATTGGGACATACAGTATTTTAACTTTTAACCAGAGGTTAAAAAAGTACTAAAACTAGATCCCCCCTCAAAAAAATAAAAAATCCTAACACTAAACCTGAACCCCATGTTTTTATTACTCACCAACAAGTTTTCTTTTCTTTTTTTGATTTGACATAATCAAACTAAAAACAGAGGGTAATCCAAATAGGCAAAGTGGATAATAAAAATAGTCAAAGAGTGTAATTCAATAACACAAACACTTTGGCAGTGGCTCCACAGCGGCAGTGGCTCCACGGCAGCAGTGGTTCCACAGCAGAGGCGACTCCTTGGCAGTGGCAGTGGGTCCCCTTCTTTTTGGGTCCATGCTGTAACCACAGCACACTGATCTTCCTCTTTTATAGGGGTGCCCTGGAAGTTCTCTTGGCTGATTTTAAATTGCATTTCAAATAAGAAGGAGCTACTTCTTTTTTAAATCAGCCAATATTAAAAAAGCTAATTCTATTGGGTGATTTTATATATATATAAAAGTGTGTGGATATACTGTATATACAATACAATACTGTATATATGTGAAAAAGATAGACAAAATATTAAGTACTCTTTTACTATGTACAGTTACAAATAAATATCCTTTTATACCTACACTTTCGTAGTAATTTCTGCAAGCACTGTGTGTATAAAGAAACAAATACCTCTTTTCACAGACTGGAACAGATAGCATAACTTTATATGTCCTTAATTTGTTGGGTTTTACAGCCTGGAATACACAGATGTAGTGCCACCATGGGTGGGACTCTTGTGGCATAACAAAGAAGAACCTTTGAAAGGCATCAATGGAAACAAGGCCAGACTGCATATCTTTGTGTAAACTACTGAACTTTTCAAAATGCCATTTTTTAAAGACTAGACACAGATACAAACATTCCTAAGGTTAGAAACATCAGCTCTACAAAAGAATCCTGGGGGAATCTTGTAAGTATTATCTTAAGGCTTTTCACCTTTCTTTTAAGCACAGCAGGTCACCACAATGCTATCAATCTATTCCCAACATTTTACCTAACCTATGAATTTTACAGAGTGACAACATTGTACTCATAATATACTGTAATGCTTGAGAAAGCTTTTAGATAAGTGAATCAGCCTTTTGATTTCTCATAAGAACTATGCATCTTCAATCTTTCAATTATAGGTCAAGTATAGAGACACATCTTAGACAGCTATTATCTTTTTTTGTTGTTCTTGTAATAAGATTCAGTTCTTTACCTAGTTATGCTACTTTCAGCTTAAAATAACATTAAGTTAACTTCCATTTTTATATCTTAAACTGAATATGTATGAGATTATTCAATCCTTTTAAAAACTGCAAAGAAAGTGGAGCACAAAAGAATATATTATTTAATAAGTATTTTAGTGTTTGGATCTCCTCCATAGTTTGAAGGCCAAAGTTTTTAAATACATATATATTGAACATCGTCTAAATTACGGATTTAGTAACAGGCTTTATTTGTGCCGGGAAATGTTTCCCAACTCATTATGTTAAAAAATTGACACATATCATTTTTATATGTGAACCAGCTAGAGTTGCCAGGCTAGAATTTCTATTTAAATAGCTCAATCGCTTTGCTGCCGTGCTCATGTTCCTTGGGGTAGTTTCTAGCCCAGTTATAAAGCTTATCATAAAATGTATCTACAAAGCAGATGCATACTTTTGTAGAAAAAAATGCTGACAATCTTTTCAACTGGAATTTAATGTGCTGTAATTGGTTTTAGAGAAGGGTGCCAATATACTTAAATTTGGTACAGGCACTTGCAACTAATATGCACTGAAGAAATTTCAAACATATTATATAACTAGTACTAGTTTACTGCAAAGATATTATAGTATATTTTAGTACAGATTATTGAGCTTTGCAAACTATGTGACAAGCTGCATAACTATTACTTTTTGGTTTATCACCATTGTCATTTACACTTTGATATTATCTTAAATTTTTAATGATATCTTGTTCTTTTACAACTCTGCTCTATACCAAGTAAAGCAAAATTAATTTTCTTCTCTTGTTAAACACACACAGAAATTAAGCCTGAATCAATGTTTCACTATTTTCATCTCACTTATCAGATTTCATACAGAAAAATATACCCTTTCCTCTAATACAAATTTTTTATATAAACGTCTGGAACAACTGATATTCAAGCAACTCCCACACTCGGTTTAGATACCTTTGTGAACCCTTGTAATTTATATCATATTGGCATGCCTTTAAAAAAAAACCTTAAAAATGAGTCTCACTTAACATATCAACAAGGATCGCAAATTCAATGTATCAGGACTGTATCCCTGTTTATCTTCCTGATTAGACCTTCTGAGTCTTTTTATTTCTCACATTTACCTCTTAGGAATATCTAAGGGCTTGATTTAGGGTTAATTCTTTTCCTTCTATACCGTTCATTTTCATCAAAAGAAACTGTGCACTCACTTGCCAACAAGGGCAGATGATCCTAATTTGTCTTCAGTGTACCACATTGCAGAGATCCCAAACTGGTGGTCAGGTGATGGAAGCCATATCCCTGCCATAAAAATTACAATATCCCAATTATAATCAAGGAATCTCCACTATCCATGCCCTCAACAGACAATAATGTTAAAGGACCTGTGCATTTAAAAAACATCAAAAAATGGATGCCATTTTACAGCCATTAGTCAAAGCTCTTCACAGTTATGTGAGGGACTAACCCATCTGTTGGAGAGTTGTAAAATGTTAAATGACAAGAAGCTTATTTTTGGGTAGTGGTTGATATAGTGTCATTATACACCTCAATTTCTTATACACAGGGTAAAATAGCTGTCTGGTATTTTTTGAACAAATGAATAGTTACAATACAGAGACTAAAAACGTTTTGAAGGTAACGGAATCATTTCAAGAACTTTTAGAAAGCCAAGTTCTGGAAACACTATTCTTAATGCTAGTTCTTACCATCCGGGTAACCTAATATGTGCTATACCGAGGGGACAATTTGTTTCAATAAGTCGGAACACTAAATATGAAAGCGTATGTCACGCTCAGCTGCTGGGAAGCTCTGCAGTCCTCTCTGTGTGCTTGATTGACAGGTGTCTGAGCCACCCCTTCCTGATGATGTCACAACCAGGCTTTTTATTTCGGGCTTCCTGTTTCTCCAGTGCCCGTTTGTTTGTTTAACTTTGTGGCTTCTGTGGTGAATTCACTGTGGAATCTCTCTAACTGCTGCTTTTCTTTTGCCAATCTCTTCATGGATTTACTATGCTGGATTAACCTTCAACCTCCTGATTACCTGTCTCCAAACAATGCAAGTACTGTTTGTTTTGTGAAACTTTCAAACTGCCTGATTACTTGTTGCATACTCTGCAAAGACTGTCTGCACAGTGTTAAACCTCAAACTACCTGATTACATGTTGTTAACTCTGCAAGTTCTGACTACACAGTGTTAACCCTCAAACTGCCTGATTACCTGTTGCATACTCTGCAAAGACTATCTACACAGTGTTAACCTCAAACTGCCTGTTTACCTATTGCATACTCTGCAAAGACTACTACACCGTGTTAACCCTCAAACTGCCTGATTACCTGTTGCATACTCTGCAAAGACTATCTACACAGTGTTTACCCTCAAACTGCCTGATAACAAATTACCTACTCCTGCATTATTAACTGTTTCCTGTTTTACCCTTCTTCTGTCTGAGTATAAGTGGACTATCCCTGCTCTCCTGATTCTGTGGAAGACATTTCCTGAAACCAGTTCCTTATTCAGAAGTCTATCTGGCTGATATCTTGAATTACTTTGGGCACAGGCTAACCCTGCTCCATATCGTGAGTAAATTGTTTTTTGGAGGTTGTTGTGGGGTCACGTCCTGAGTGCAAGGGTGTTGATTAAGTTCGCCCTAGCATTTGGGTCTTCTTCTGGACATTTCCTAACCTGACAGTACAAACAGGCCATAATATGGACCCTGATGAGTTATCCAGGGCTGTGGCTCTACAAGGACAACTTCTAGGAAATCATTCTGCTCATTTGCAATCTTTGGATTCCAAGCTTGACCAGATTACTGCTCTGCTACATAACCTCTACGCTCCTTCTCAAGCTACGGCGACTCCTGCTGCCACTGCTACTAGCACCAATGCTGTCTTTAATCCACCTCAACCTGTTGGACAGAATATACCACGAATCCCACTTCCAGATAAATATGACGGTAATCCTGAAGAATGCCGTGGATTCCTTAATCAGTGTCGTTTACACTTCAGAAACAATCCTCAAGTTTTTTCCAATTCTACTTCCAAAATCACCTTTATTATTTCCCTCATGAAGGGTAAGGCTCTAGCCTGGGTGTCCCCTCTTTTAGAGAAGAAAGATCTGTTACTAAAGGATGTGGAATTATTTGTGTCCATTTTTTCTTCTGTTTTTGACAAGCCTGGGAGGGCTGCAGCTGCTGAGGCAGGATTGTTGGATCTGAGACAGGGATCCCTTTCGGTAGCTCAATATGCTATTGAATTCAGGATTTTAGCTGCAGAAACTGATTGGAACCATGGAGCCTTACGGGCAGCCTTTCGCAAAGGACTTTGCGAATGCCTTAAGGATGAACTTGTATTTCGGGAACTCCCTGATTCATTGGAGGGTCTTATCAATTTATGTATTACTCTTGACGCCCGGCATTCTGAACGTCTTCAGGAGAGAGATAGGAATCGGAGATCCTTTGTTAAATCTTCTTTTCGTCCTCCTATTCAAACCTCAAGTCTTTCTAATAATAATTCCCAATCTCCTGAGTCTGTGGAACCCATGGAAGTAGGAGCTATTAAATTGTCAGAAGCTAAATGCCATAGAAGGCGTACTCTTGGGTTATGTCTGTATTGTGGTACCAAAGGACATTTACTGAAGGACTGTCCTATCCGGCCAGTAAAAGCCAAGGCTTAACTTTTAAGCCAGAATCCCATGTCTTCCCTCAATTCTAAACTTTTTGTTCCTGTAACTATCTCTTTTGGAAACACCAAGTTTCGAGCTCAAGCTCTCATCGATTCTGGAGCTGCTGGAGTATTCATTGATTCAAACTTTGCTGACTCTCTCAGGATTCCTCTTCAAGCCAAGAAACAGTTAGTTAAGGTAACTACTGTCAGTGGACAGCCTCTAGGTTCTGGTATCATACAACATTCTACCATTCTTCTTCTTTTGACTGTGGGTATACTTCATTCTGAAATTATTCGTTTTGATGTCATCTCTTCTCCCCACATTTCATTGATTCTGGGGTTACCGTGGTTGCAGCTTCATGATCCAGTTTTCTCATGGTCTAAAGGAGAACTTATTTCCTGGGGAACTACCTGTTTCAAACATTGCCTGCAAAATCCCTCTAAACCATCTTGTCCTGTCGTAGCTATGGTGGAAGTTCCTGAATCATTGCCTAATTACTATCATGCCTTTTGTGATGTGTTTTCTAAAAAAGAGGCTGAGACGTTACCTCCACACCGGATATTTGACTGTCCTATTGAATTGTATTCAGGGGCTCCTCTACCTAAGGGAAGGACCTATCCCCTCTCTCGTCAAGAAAATGTCTCTCTCGAGGAATATATAAAGGACAACTTAGCCAGAGGATTTATTCGTCCTTCCTCTTCACCTGTGGGTGCAGGTTTTTTCTTCATTGGGAAAAAAGATGGAGGTCTTCGTCCCTGTATTGATTATCGAGCCTTGAATCAGATTACTGTCAAAAACAGCTATCCTCTGCCGCTCATTTCTGAGTTATTCGATCGTCTTCAAGGTGCTTCTATTTTTTCCAAGTTAGATCTCCGTGGGGCCTACAATCTGGTCAGAATCCGTAAAGGAGACGAATGGAAGACGGCATTTAACACTAGATTTGGTCACTACGAGTATCTGGTAATGCCATTCGGATTGTGCAATGCACCAGCAGTATTTCAGCACTTTGTTAACGAAATCTTCAGAGATTATCTAAATCAATTTGTTATCATTTACCTCAATGACATTCTGATCTATTCGAAAACATTACAGGAACATGTACATCATGTAAGACTGGTACTTCAGAGTTTACGAGACAATTCCCTGTTCGCTAAATTGGAGAAATGCTCTTTTCATCAGAGTTCCATCCCCTTTTTGGGGTATATCATTTCTGAATCAGGTTTTGAGATGGATCCTGCTAAACTGTCGGCTATCAAGGACTGGCCCAGACCAACTACTCTCAAATCCCTGCAGAGGTTTCTTGGCTTTGCCAATTACTATAGAAAGTTTATAAAGAAGTTTGCTGACATCACGTCTCCACTCACTTCTCTTACTAAGAAAGGGCAAAATTGTAAGAACTGGTCCTCTTCGGCAGTACAGGCTTTTGAAACGCTAAAATCAGCATTTTCTTCTGCACCTCTTCTCAGTCATCCAATTCCTGATCTCCAGTTTATTTTGGAGGTTGACGCTTCCTTTATAGCAGCTGGAGCTGTTCTCTCCCAACGTGATCCAACTACCAGCAAGATACATCCTGTGGCGTTCTTTTCGAAAAAAATTAAATCCTGCCGAATTAAATTATGATGTGGGCGATAAGGAGCTTTTGGCTATAAAATTAGCTTTGGATGAATGGAGGCATTGGTTAGAGGGTACCAGTCAACCTTTTTTCATTCTGACAGATCACAAGAATCTTTTATACCTCCAAACAGCTACACGTCTCAATCCTCGTCAGGCTCGGTGGGCCTTGTTCTTCTCCAGGTTTAATTTTGTACTTTCCTATGTTCCTGGTTCAAAAAATTCCAAGGCAGATGCTTTATCTAGGCAGTTCCAATCTTCTGAACCTTCTCCATTGGATTCAGAACCTATACTACGTCCAGTCAAAGTTTTGGCTCAAGTATCCTCTTTTCCAGTACAGGCTTTACATGCTGCTCAAGTCCGGGTACCATCTTCTTGCAAACTACCTTCTGGTATCCTGTATGTACCCAAAGGATTACGTCTTAAGCTTCTACGTTGGGCTCATGACAACATTTCAGCAGGTCATCCTGGAATAACCAATACATTGTGGAAACTGAAGCAGCATGTTTGGTGGTCCACTATGAGGAGGGATGTTAAGGATTATATTGCTGCTTGTAGTTCTTGTGCTTCGAACAAACAATCTTCTCATCGACCGTTTGGTCTATAACACCCTCTTCCTATTCCTCATTACCCTTGGTCTCACTTATCCATGGACTTTGTTACAGATCTTCCTGTTTCTGCTGGAAATACGACCATTTGGGTAGTGGTGGATCGGTTCTCCAAGTCTGCTCACTTCATACCTCTTCCAGGCTTGCCTTCAGCTCAAAGACTTTCTGAACTCTTTGTTCTACATATATCTCGTTTACATGGTTTTCCCACTGATATAGTCTCAGATCGTGGAGTCCAATTTGTTTCCAAATTTTGGAGGTCTTTTTGTAAGCACTTCGGAATCAACATATCTCTTTCTACTGCACACCATCCTCAATCCAACGGACAGACTGAGCGTGTAAATCAAGCCTTGGAATCTTTTCTTAGACATTATGTAGACCATCACCACTCCAACTGGTCTCAGTTATTGCCTTTGGCGGAATTAGCTCACAACTCACGCTATAACGCCTCATTACAGACCTCTCCCTTTAAGGCAGCTTATGGATTTGAACCTAGAACCTTTCCTATGATTACCAGTTCTACTGAAGTCCCTGGAGCAGATCGTATAGTGAAAAATCTCAGTAATCACTGGCAACTCATTCGTCAAAATCTACTCTCTTCTTCCATAAGACATAAGAAATATGCTGATCGCAGAAGGTGCAAGGCTCCTTTACTTCGTACTGGAGACAGAGTATTTTTATCCACCAGATTCATACATCTAAAACAACCTTGTACCAAGTTGGGTCCTAAGTACATTGGACCTTTTCAAATTGTTTCCAGAGTTTGTTCTTCTGCATACTGCCTGGCCTTACCCAAGACTCTCAAGATCCATCCAGTGTTTCATGTCTCCCTACTCAAGCCAGTCATCTACAATCGGTACTCTATCAAGAGTAAACCACCTCCTCCACTTTCCGTAGAGGGAACTTCTGAGTTTGAAGTCAGCCAGATTCTCGATTCCAAGCTACGGGGCAATCGGCTGTACTACCTGGTCCATTAGAAGGGCTATCCTATCTCTGAACGATCTTGGGAACCGGCCTCTAATGTTCATGCTCCAGCTCTTGTCAAGTCTTTTCACAAGAAATACCCTGCCAGGCCCGGTCGGGTCCCCCGGAGGGGTCCTTGAGGAGGGGGCACTGTCACGCTCAGCTGCTGGGAAGCTCTGCAGTCCTCTCTGTGTGCTTGATTGACAGGTGTCTGAGCCACCCCTTCCTGATGATGTCACAACCAGGCTTTTTATTTCGGGCTTCCTGTTTCTCCAGTGCCCGTTTGTTTGTTTAACTTTGTGGCTTCTGTGGTGAATTCACTGTGGAATCTCTCTAACTGCTGTTTTTCTGTTGCCAATCTCTTCAAGGACTTACTATGCTGGATTAACCTTCAACCTCCTGATTACCTGTCTCCAAACAATGCAAGTACTGTTTGATTTGTGAAACTTTCAAACTGCCTGATTACTTGTTGCATGCTCTGCAAAGACTGTCTGCACAGTGTTAAACCTCAAACTATCTGATTACATGTTGTTAACTCTGCAAGTTCTGACTACACAGTGTTAACCCTCAAACTGCCTGATTACCTGTTGCATACTCTGCAAAGACTATCTACACAGTGTTAACCTCAAACTGCCTGTTTACCTATTGCATACTCTGCAAAGACTACTACACCGTGTTAACCCTCAAACTGCCTGATTACCTGTTGCATACTCTGCAAAGACTATCTACACAGTGTTTACCCTCAAACTGCCTGATAACAAATTACCTACTCCTGCATTATTAACTGTTTCCTGTTTTACCCTTCTTCTGTCTGAGTATAAGTGGACTATCCCTGCTCTCCTGATTCTGTGGAAGACATTTCCTGAAACCAGTTCCTTATTCAGAAGTCTATCTGGCAGATATCTTGAATTACTTTGGGCACAGGCTAACCCTGCTCCATATCATGAGTAAATTGTTTTTTGGAGGTTGTCGTGGGGTCACGTCCTGGATTAAACTCAGAGTGCAAGGGTGTTGATTAAGTTCGCCCTAGCATTTGGGTCTTCTTCTGGACATTTCCTAACCTGACAGCGTATACTCTGAACAATCTGAGGAGTTAAAATTTATTGCAAGGGGTTATATCCCTAGTGAATTGGAGAGAGTATGAGCTGAGATTAGTTCAATGCAATTAAGCCAAACTACAAAAATCGCACAAAAAAAGAGTAGTGAGAGTGTTGAGCAGGGTAGTATAGTATGTACTACAGAATATGCTAGTCAATTTTTAGATATTGTGAAAATATTAAGGAGGAACTTATCTATTCTATCTTATCATAATATCCCAAAAAAGTAGCAGGACATTGTAAATTTGTTTCTAAGAAACTACTGATCCTTGCATCTAGACTTTCACCTAGTTTGGTAAAGAGACCAAAGAACCAAAAGTAGTTCATGATTAAATGTCAGGTTGGATTACAGATGTGGAGGAAGGAGTTGTTTAACGTGATATTATGGATGTAAAGAACTACAAGACTGATTCTACAGTGGCCAGACATTTCAATTTCATGCATTTTACAAACATGGCAGATTTTTCTATTTCAGTTATTGATATAGCCAGAATGCCATCTAAGGGTAGTAACAGGTATAAGCTACTAGATAGATATTACATGACAGATCAAGTTTTAATATGTTGATATAAAAGTGTGAATGAATGTGTTAGTAGTTTATGATTAGGCACCACCAGTGGATGCAAAATGGATCAGACTGACAAATGCTCCATTCTTGTCTCAAGATTTTTATAGATGTTTAAATATAGATTGGCTTTTAAATTTTAAAAATATTAAGGAGGAACTTATCTATTCTATCTTATCATAATATCCCAAAGGAAGTAGCAGAACATTGTAAATTTGTTTCTAAGAAACTACTGACCCTTGCATCTAGACTTTCACCTAGTTTGGTAAAGAGACCAAAAACCAAAAGTAGCTCATGGTTGGTTTTTAAATTTTTCACTGAGGAGCCTTTTATTCATATTTATTTGGGTCTTTATTGTACTTTTCAGTGTACCGATAAAATCCCCTAACTTACTGCACATTTCTGATCCATTCTGCAGTAAAAACATGTCTTCCAGAAAATTGACTAAAGTAGATAAACCTACTAAACCTTCTACTGTGTCTACATTTTTTAAAAACACTGAAACCAATAAACCCTCAGAAAATTCAGCCACTGAGGATGAGACAATACAATACACTAAATTCATTAACATGGAAGGGGATCAGACTCCTGTCACTAAAGCCAACCTACATTCCTTAGTATCCAAACAAGACATCTCTTCTAGTTTTGAGAAACTTTGGAAAAAGGTGGATTCTATGCATACAGCAGTAACAAGCAGCTTGTCTGAAATTAAAACAGAAATAGCTGACCTGGGAAGTAGGATAGAAATATTAGAAGACCACAAAGAGGCAGTTACAGAAGATCTTACTGACTTATCACAAACTATCTCTTCCCAACAACAATGCCTATCAGAGATCCAAGAAAAACTTGAAGATTTTGAAAATAGAAGCAGGAGAAACAACATAAGAATTAAAGGAATCCCTGAATCCATTACTGCCAAAGCTCTCCTTCCCTATCTCCACCAGCTGTTTACCCAAATAACTTGGGGCAAAAAAAGAATCTCAATTTAGTATCAAAAAAGCACATAGGGCCCTCAAGGCAAAACCTAAAAACTAGGCTCCCCCGAGAGATGTCATAATTAAGCTGACTTTTTTTCCAGATAAAGAAAGACTCCTAAAGGAGGCCAGAGACAATCCGACTTTCAAATTCCAACCAACATAATACAATTATATCAAGACCTATGCCTGAGAACACTCCAACGAAGGGGAGCCTTAAGACCCCTAACACATTTGTTATGAAAAAAACAAATCCAATTGAAATGGGAGTTTCCATTTGCTCTATACATCAGGAAGGGCAATTACACTATAACCATCAAAGAAGCAGAGAATATCCCTGAAGTTTGTCAACTCTTGGGTCTGGAGACACCATCTTCACTGGAAGCACCAATGGATCCACAGAGGCTGCAAATCCCAAAGCAATTACAGGCCAACAAATTTGCCAAGTGAGCCAAGATAAACCATAGAAAACAGAAGATAGTACAGCCGGAAAAACATCCAATCACGTGATAGACTCTGAAGACAACTTATTACATGATGGGAATTTTGAATTAACTTCACAGACTCTTCAAAACACTTGAATTGCTTCCCATTCATCCTAATTCACTATGGGTTTGTGAGTATAAGAATCACCACACCTTTACATATGATCCTTGTGATCATAGAAACATAATTTTTTCACCCTTGGCCAGCGTTTTAGTCAGTTTTACCAAGTACTGTTTAATTATCACTGTTAACCAATGTTAATGTTATATATAATAATGATTGATATTGTTGCTTTATTAGCCCTTATCAGGTTAATGCGACTAAATGTTTTATTAATTAACCCCATGTTTGGGGTCATTTGTTATATGCTAATTTTTTTCCTAAAAGGTAATGTTAGCAATTGACCATGTTTTTGTAACACTAATGCTGAAACTCGTGTATACCTAGATACCTGTGATGATGACATATGGTTTACCTTAAGAAGGAAACTATCTTTACTGATATGTGCATTTTTTAGATATATCATGGCACCCTTTAATTATACACCACTCAATATATCTCCTTCATGACACCTAATCTCACTATACTTTCAGATAACGTTAGATGGCAGAACTCAGATAGTAAGCAGCGTACAGCCATGTCCCAATACTCAAGTCTCAGAGCAAACATAATTTTTCTTCAAGAGACCCACTTCCTCAAAGCGCACATCCCTAAATACTGGGTCAAACAATATACGACCCATTTCCATGCCACAGCTGACAAAAAGAAAAGAAGAGTTTCAATCTTAATCCATCACTATGTAGACTTTAAACATGAATCTACAATTACGGACACAGAGGGCAGATACTTGATAGTTAGAGGCCAAATTTAAGATACAGATATAACCCTGTGTAATATATATGCCCCTATATATAATACTTTTTTTACACATATCTCCCACCTCCTTACTCAATGGTCGCATACTAAAATCAAACTAGCAGGAGATTTTAATATCACAATGACCCCAATAACACTGAAACAAAATGCCCCACTTATTCACAAGAATCACCGGCACAATTGCATAATCAAAGCTATAGGAAAATCCTTAACCCCTCATTCTTTACTAGACCCTTGGCCAGTACTCAACAGTATTACCAATGATACAACATATTACTCTCCGGCCCACAAATCCTATATTAAACTAAATTATATATATACCAGTCAAGTCCTACACCCGATGCTACTGTCTTCATCCATTCATACATGCCTGTGGTCAGATCACTCTATAGTTAGTCTCTAGTTAAAGGGAGTGCAAGATAACCTTAGAACCAAAACATGGACATTTAATCCACACTTATTAAAAGAACCATCAACTCAGATGACAATTTTACAACATTTAATAGACTACTGGGACTTAAACTCTGATTCGACTTCTAATCCAATCCATATATGGGCTGCACATAAAGCCTACATACGAGGAATATTGATTCAAAATAAGACCCATTATACTAAATAAAAAAAGGCACTCCTAGCTAAATTATACCAGGAAATAGGAACATTAGAACAACAGCACAAATTTACAAAACAAGACTCGGTCCTAAAATTACTTCACAGAAAAAGAGAATTCTTAGCTGAAATCTTGAATCAACAAGCCACAAGAGCTATTCATGCATTAAAGGTAAATTATTACATTTATGCTAACAAACCAGATAAGAATATGGCACACAAAATCAGAGAGAGATGTAGGGCCTCCATGATAACCAGTATACAACAGCCCGATGGTACGTTGACCTCCCACCCTCAGTCCATAGTTAACATGTTTGTGTATTATTATGGGAAGTTCTATGATGGCAAGAAAATTAACCACAACCCTCAAACTGTCTCCTCCATCAAAGACTTTCTAATAGAAGCTCATCTTAATAATTTATCCGAAGAAGATTGAGAAACCCTTAATGCCCTGATTTCACAGGTAGAATTAATTACTGCTGTAAAATAACTAAAACCAGGTAAAGCCCCCGGCCCGATGTATTCTCAGGAGAATACTACAAATTGTTTAAATCCACCGTAATCCCCCATTTAACTAAATTTTTTAACCATATTATGGAAAGTCATCCTAAAGCCTACAGTATTGCTTCAAGCTAAGATAATAGTCATAATAATAGTCATCTGATAAAAACCCTAAACTTTGTTCTAATTATTGTCCAATTTCCCTTATAAATCAGGATCTTAACATTTTCACCAAAATTCTCTTGAATAGGTTGAAACACATTTTAGCAACACTGATACACCCAGATTAAGTGGGTTTTATTAAGGGAAGAGAGGCACCTGATAATATCAGACAAATGATCAATATCATCCATCACCTAAATGAGACCAAAATTGCCTTCTCTGGATGTAGAGAAGATGTTTGATAGAATTGATTGGAGATTCATGTTAAAGGTACTCCAACATATGGGATTCTCTGGGTCATTCATTAGGGCCCTAAAGGCTATCTATTCCACACCGGGAGCCCAGGTATTCTCTGCAGGATACAAATCTAAAATATTCCCTATTCTTAATGGGACAAGACAGGGGTGTCCCCTTTCCCCGTTGTTATTTGCCTTGTGCATTGAACCTCTAGCTGCCAAAATTAGACATTCCCCAGACGTGTCAGGTTTCAAGATTCGAGACTCAGAGTATAAATTAACCTTATTCGCTGACAACATCCTACTAACGGTAACAAAACCACTAATCTCTCTCCCTAATCTGTATAGAACTTTAGATAAATTCTCCATGATATCTGGTTACCGGATACATCTCGATAAATGCGAAGCCCTACCTATAGCGTTACAACCCCCCCCCCCATTCACAGAAAATTATTGAAATAAATTTTGAAATTAAATGGGCTAAAAATTCTATCAAATATCTGGGGACTCATTTAACCACCCAATTTGCATATCTATACAAACACAATTACACACCAATTTTTAAGGAAATTAGAAAAGACCTCCAGAAATGGAAAAAAATATAGCTTTTCCTGGCTAGGCCGTATATCAGCGATTAAAATGAATATACTTCCACGTCTCCTTTATCTGTTCAGGACCCTACCAATCAAGATCCCGATACCAGAATTAAATTCCCTACAAATGGAACTCCAGGCAAATATAAGAGGGGCAAAGATTACAAGAATTCCAAATTAAATTATGACTAGACATAGGGAGTTGGGTGGATTGGACTACTATCGAGCTTCCAGACTGGCACAAACTTCTCTACTAAATAGAACTTCCAGGGATATTCTCTGGACTTCACTGGAAGCCGACCTGGGGGGATAGGAATATCCTGATGCAATACTATAATACAAACATCACTCCACCAACAGACTTAACCAATATAGATAACCTGCGACTGACTCCACTGTACAAATTTTGTCCTCTCTGGCAGTAAAAAAAATAACACCCACCAACACATTAATAATGCTGACCAGATATCTCCTCAATCGAGAATTTCACATCCAAGTAAGCAAATGGGAAAATAAAGGACTATATAGATTGGCCGACCTCTTGGAGAACAGAAAAATCCTACAATACTACAAATACAAAGTAAATTAGATCCTCTACACACCCATTGATACCTATATCTACAAATTCCATCATCCCTACACAAATATCTTAACCCCTTCCCCACATCCCAGCCACAGCACTAAAAACCATATGCAAATCAACAGAAAGACCAAAACAGACTATCTCAAAACTCTACATAGCCATTCAGTCTCTTTCTAACCACACTAAATATTCAGCTATATTAAAAGGGGGAAAAGATCTAGATATTACCTTAGAAAAGAAGACTTGGGTTAAGATTTTTAGTTCAGCCATAAAAGAATTACTTAGTGCAGACTTAAGGGAAAACACCTTAAAAACTATATACTGTATAGATGGTATCTTACCACGCTCAGAACCTCACATATGTCCACAAATGGTACCAAAAATTGTTACAGAGGCTGTGGGGTTTTGGGAACTTATCATCATGTGTGGTAGGATTGTGAGGAGGTGGAGACAATTTGGAAATCCTTATCATCCCTACTAAGCAAAATTCTAGAAGAAAATATCCAGCTTTCTATATCACAAGTACTACTACATGAACCGATCAAAAAGTACAACAAACACATAAACACATTTATAAAAAAATGTATGTACAGTAAGAAGAATATGTGTGGGGCGATACTGGAAAACAGGAGTAACCTCTTGGACAGAAGTTCACAATAAAATTTCACATACTTACACAATGTATAACTCGGTAGCTGGAGAACAATGACAAAATCTGGTTCTACTGGACTCTTAAAAACACTTTAAAGAAAAATAATGATAAAACCTTGAATAATAACTCCTCCTGGACTGTGCTTTGCTTATGAGGTTAGTCCTCTGTGGGTCGAATCAGAGGGTAACATAAGCTCCTAAACTAGACTTTTATCAAGCTACGTAAGACCATTGCTCCATAACTTGTCTGCCTGCTCTGAGGCCGCAGACAGAAATCAACCCGTTTGAATAAGATCGGGTTGATTGACACCCCCTGCTAACGGCCGATTGGTGCAATGATAAATTCTGACAGCGTATGCTGTCGGCATTTATCGATGTGCAGCGGACATGATACACTACATTGTATTATGTCCGCTCAAACTATAGTAAACATACCCCTATGTGTACATGACTTGCAAACAGCATTGTTGAATTTGTTTTTGTTTTTTTTGTTTATCATAGTTTTTATATTTTATATATGTGATAATGACAAGGGGAAAGGGAAAAAAAGGAACTGTAATCTCTTAAAATACCTTAAGTTTTTACCACTTAAAAACTAATGAGACAAGATATATTTACATGTATATGTATATGTCTGTTTTAATATGACTGTATAATCTATCTCAATAAAAAGATTTAAACATAAAATACATTCATGTAAGGAAAAAAAACAAAGACTCAACACATGTGTTTCATGTGAAACATCACACTTGTTCACTGCTACATGAGTCTTGCTTAATACATTATTTGTATAAGACAAAATTAGCGTTAGCTGTAATTAATAAAATATTACCCTTTTTTTGGAAAATGTATAATGATGGAGACAATATAAAGGCAAGGCAAATATATGCATGTATAATTATTACATATGTCAAAAATAATTCTTAAGATATATATAATATATAATGTAAAACAAAAAAAGTTTACATCTCATTCAGTGTTCTCTCTAAGGCTTGTTTTGTGAGCGGCCCAGCAGTGAAACAGTTAATTAGAGCAATTAGCAGACACTACACAATGCAGACTGCAAGGTGTGGTTCCCTTATTAACTGTTTCACTGCTGGGCAGCTCACAAAACTGGCTTTAGAGGGAACACTGATCTCATTCCATATTTAAACCTACAGTGTTAAGAGTGAAAAATAGAAATTCTATTGAACTTTCTTGTGATTAAAAATAATATCCCCATAACCACTTCATTATAATATCCCAGCCTTCCCTTATACTTCATCAGGGATTCATCCAGGCATATATTCCTTCCAGGTGTATAAGCCTCTGCAAACCTGGCAGCAAATTATTTTATACAGCTTGTCAAATTGGGGCTGTTGTCGCTGAAGTGCATGAAATGTAGAATCATTTCATACCTCTTCCTCGACATACTCTGGGAGAAAATGAGGGTAGAGAAGATGGGGCTACTGCTTCAGTAGGAGTGAAAGGAGGGTTTCTTTATGATGCCCATCAGCATAGTCAATGCCCAGAATTTTTTAAATTCTGGCACGTTTTTGGGGGCCCACTACTGCTTTGCCGAATATGTTTCAGGCTTTGTAGCATGGAACTGATGGGCATATAAATTAGTTTGGGCGACAATGTTTCCCAATACATCATCACCTCGAGAAACACCTCCAGAAACTGTTGGGGGATAAATCCTGCAACATCTATATTGATGCCAGGATTTGATGTGAAGGGTGGGATATCTGGCCTCTGGAGATGAGGCGTTACCCACTCTTCAGCGGCAATGGCAGCAACACGCCTCCTTCTGGCAGGGGGCTAGCAGGGGGGCTGACAGGGGGCTAGCAGTCACAGATACATCACTATCAGTTGAGACTCCATCTAATGATGTATATGGCAGGGTAAAAATTGGGGTCTGAGTCAGACATAGAGGCATCTGACTCTAAAGCTAGGATGGCATAGGCCTCCTCGGCACTATATATTCTCTGTGACATTATTTTATCTGTCACAGAAAAAAAAAACTAAAAAAGAAAAACCGACACAAAATTTAAATTTAAATTATAAAAAATAAACTAAATGGCTCTGAAAAGAGCCATTCGTTCTCACACAAAAAATATTTTTAAAAAATTAACCCTGAAAAAAATGCACAGACAGCAAAAAAGTACAGCTATGCTACTGCCAGTGATTTATAGTGATCACTGGCAAGCTAGGGGTTAATGGCTCTGAAAAATAAATTAAATTAAACTAGCTAAATGGCTCTGAAAAGAGCCTTTTGGGTCTCACAAAAAAGTACTTAAATAAAATGAAACCCTAAAAAAATGCACAGACAGCAAAAAAGTACAGCTATGCTACTGCCAGTAATTTATAGTGATCACTGGCAAGCTAGGGGTTAATGGCTCTAAAAATAACCTTTTTTTTTAATCAAATATATGAAATAAATCTCTCTCTCCTAAACACAGATCTCTCTCTATATCTCCAACAAAAACGCAAGTGAGGAGAGGGAGATCCACACTGATCAGTGTCAATATTTACAAATATTGACATGATCAGACAAATTAAATATTTTATAATCATTTTTTTTTTTTGGCAAGCTGAGATTGGATGACCCTAGCCTTCCCCTATGATGAGGCAGGCTAGAAACACCCCCAGAGCCCCTATGATGCACTGGGCATCGCCATCTTTGAAGCCTCATGGAGGTGGGGGAGGGGGGCTATATGGGGCTTTATTTTATATATAAAACCCTATTTTTACATAATTAAAAAAAAATTATTACTGTGCCTCAACCCACCCAGGCACTCAGCACACAAGCAGAGCATCGGAAGCTTGTCCTATCACTTCCGATGCTCTGCTAGACTGCCGGGCTCCACATGGAGAGATACCGGAAGTGATCACTCATGGGGGAGTAATCAATCCGGGTCCCGGCAGTCAGGAACAGTATTGCAGTATGCCTCAACATCGAGGCATTGCTGCAATACTGTTAAAGTGGCTGGAAGCGATCTCGATTGTTTCCAGCTCTCAGATTAGCCAATGACGTACAGGGTACGTCCTTGGTCGTTAGGACTGGTTTTTGCAGTACGTACCCTATACATCGTTGGTCCTTAAGGGGTTAAACCCCCCAACTCCCCCAAAATAAAGAAAATTACCCATTGCCCAAAAAAAGGCATATGGATGGACATTTCCCTTAAAAGGTCATTCAGCTCTTTTGCTGCCAATAACCGCCCCCCTAATTTATAAAAAAAAAATCACTAAAAAAAACCAACAAAAAAACCCCCAATACTAACCCCAAAGTCGGTACTCACTGATGATGATGGTCCATCTTCATTCCGGTGGCATTCCATCTTCATCCATCTTCATCATGGGTCCATCTTTTTCCATCTTTATCCCTGCGGAGGTCCATCTTCTAACTTTGGTGTTAGCGGCGATGCCAGCGGCGACATTGGTGTTCTCTTCCGATCTTTAACACAGAGCTCCCTCTTCATGCAGTCTACAGTTGCACACTGAATAGTAAAGGCAAGGTACTTCTTTTATATAGAGGTAGCCATGCATTCTTATTGGCTGATTTGAATCAGCCAAACAACGAAAGGAAAAAAGCGGCATGAAGATGGAAGAAGATGGACCCTCCATGAAGATGAATGAAGATGGAGCACTGCCGGGGTGAAGATGGAGCGCCGCACATCATTATCATTTTTTTTTATAGATTACATTGTTTTGTTTTTTTGGAGGGCAGCAAAAGAACTGAATGCCATTTTAAGGGCAATGTCCATCCAAATGCTCTTTTTGGGGCAATGGGTAATTTAAGTTTTATTATAGTAGTAGCGATGTAGGGGGCCGGTGGTTCAGGGGTTAACAGTAGTGATGTCACGAATAGTTCGCCGGCGAATAGTTCCCGGCGAACATAGCATGTTCGCGTTCGCCGCAGTGGGCGAACATATGCGATGTTCGATCCGCCCCCTATTCGTCATCATTGAGTAAACTTTGACCCTGTATCTCACAGTCTGCAGACACATTCCAGCCAATCAGCAGCAGACCCTCCCTCCCAGACCCTCCCAGCTCCTGGACAGCAGCCATTTTAGATTTATTCGGAAGCTGCATTGTTAGTGAGAGGTGGGACAGTATAGCTGCTGGTGATTTAATAGGGAAATTGATAGCTAGGCTAGTGTATTCAGTGTCCACTACAGTCCTGAAGGACTCATCTGATCTCTGCTGTAAGGACAACACCCCAAAAATCCCTTTATAGGGCTAGAACATCATTTTTTTCCCTGTGTAATCTAATTGCAGTTGCCTGCCTGCCAAGCCACTTGTCCAGTGCCACCACTCATATCTGGTGTAACAGTAGTGTAAATAAAAAAAAAAAAAAACTTTTTTGACTGTGAAACATCAGTCTGCTTTTTTGTGTCAGGCTCACAGCGTATACTGTGCCCACTTGCCCAGTGCCACCACTCATATCTTGTTTAATAGAAGTGTAAGTGTACATTTAAAAATAAAAAAAACTTTTGGACTGTGAAACATCAGTCTGCTTTTTTGTTTCAGGCTCACAGCTTATACTGTGCCCACTTGCCAGTGCAACCACTCATATCTTGTTTAATAGTAATGTAAGTGTACATTTAAAAAAATAAAAACTTTTTGGACTGTGAAACATCAGTCTGCTTTTGTGTGTCAGGCTCACAGCATATATTATGCCCACTTACCCAGTGGCACCACTCATATCTTGTTTAATAGTAGTTTAAGTGTACATTTAAAAAAATAAAAACTTTTTGGACTGTGAAACATCAGTCTGATTTTTTGTGTCAGGCTCACAGCTTATACTGGGCCCACTTGCCCAGTGCCACCACTCATATCTTGTTTAATAGTAGTGTAAGTGTACATTTAAAAACAAAAAAAAACTTTTTGGACTGTGAAACATCAGTCTGCTTTTTTGTTTCAGGCTCACAGCGTATACTGGGCCCACTTGCCCAGTGCCACCACTCATATCTTGTTTAATAGTAGTGTAAGTGTACATTTAAAAACAAAAAAAACTTTTGGACTGTGAAACATCAGTCTGCTTTTTTGTTTCAGGCTCACAGCTTATACTGGGCCCACTTGCCCAGTGCCACCACTCATAACTTGTTTAATAGTAGTGTAAGTGTACATTTAAAAAAATAAAAACTTTTTGGACTGTGAAACATCAATCTGCTTTTTTGTGTCAGGCTCACAGCATATACTGTGCCCACTTGCCCAGTGCCACCACTCATATCTTGTTTAATAGTAGTGTAAGTGTACATTTAAAAACAAAACAAAATGTTGGACTGTGAAATATCAGTCTGCTTTTTTGTTTCAGGCTCACAGCTTATACTGGACCCACTTGCCCAGTGCCACCACTCATATCTTGTTTAATAGTAGTGTAAGTGTACATTTAAAAACAAAAAAAACTTTTTGCACTGTGAAACACCAGTCTGCTTTTTTGTGTAAGGCTCACAGCATATACTGTGCCTATATGCCCAGTGCTACCACTCATATCTTGTTTAACAGTAGTTTAAGTGTACATTTAAAAAAATAAAAACTTTTTGGACTGTGAAACATCAGTCTGCTTTTTTGTGTCAGGCTCACAGCGTATACTGTGCCCACTTGCCCAGTGCCACCACTCATATTTTGTTTAATTGTAGTGTAAGTATACATTTAAAAAAACAAAAAAACTTTTTGGACTGTGAAATATCAGTCTGCTTTTTTGTTTCAGGCTCACAGCTTGTACTGGGCCCACTTGCCCAGTGCCAC
Source organism: Bombina bombina (assembly GCF_027579735.1). Lineage (NCBI taxonomy): Eukaryota > Metazoa > Chordata > Amphibia > Anura > Bombinatoridae > Bombina > Bombina bombina. The sequence continues at coordinate 539,773,844 of NC_069504.1, read as the reverse complement.
CACTCATATCTTGTTTAATAGTAGTGTAAGTGTACATTTAAAAAAAAAAAAAGTTTTGGACTGGGAAACATCAGTCTGCTTTTGTGTGTCAGCCTCACAGCGTATACTGTGCCCACTTGCCCAGTGCCACCACTCATATCTTGTTTAATAGTAGTGTAAGTGTACATTTAAAAACAAAAAAAACTTTTTGGACTGTGAAACATCAGTCTGCTTTTTTGTTTCACGCTCACAGCTTATACTGGGCCCACTTGCCCAGTGCCACCACTCATATCTTGTTTAATAGTAGTGTAAGTGTACATTTAAAAACAAAAAAAACTTTTGGACTGTGAAACATCAGTCTGCTTTTTTGTTTCAGGCTCACAGCTTATACTGGGCCCACGTGCCCAGTGCCACCACTCATAACTTGTTTAATAGTAGTGTAAGTGTACATTTAAAAAAATAAAAACTTTTTGGACTGTGAAACATCAGTCTGCTTTTTTGTGTCAGGCTCACAGCATATATTGTGCCCACTTGCCCAGTGCCACCACTCATATCTTGTTTAATAGTAGTGTAAGTGTACATTTAAAAAAATAAAAACTTTTTGGACTGTGAAACATCAGTCTGCTTTTTTGTGTCAGGCTCACAGCATATACTGTGCCCACTTGCCCAGTTGCACCACTCATATCTTGTTTAATAGTAGTGTAAGTGTACATTTAAAAACAAAGAAATCTTTTTGGACTGTGAAACATCAGTCTGCTTTTTTTGTGTCAGGCTCACAGCTTATACTGGGCCCACTTGCCCAGTGCCACCACTCATATCTTGTTTAATAGTAGTGTAAGTGTACATTTAAAAAAAAAAAAAAAAAAAAATTGGACTGTGAAACATCAGTCTGCTTTTTTGTGTCAGGCTCACAGCATATACTGTGCCCACTTGCCAAGTGCCACCACTCATATCTTGTTTAATAGTAGTGTAAGTGTACATTTAAAAAAAAAAAAAAAAATTTGGACTGTGAAACATCAGTCTGCTTTTTTGTTTCAGGCTCACAGCTTATACTGGGCCCACTTGCCCAGTGCCACCACTCATATCTTGTTTAATAGTAGTGTAAGTGTACATTTAAAAAAATAAAAACTTTTTGGACTGTGAAACATCAGTCTGCTTTTTTGTGTCAGGCTCACAGCATATACTGTGCCCACTTGCCCAGTGGCACCACTCATATCTTGTTTAATAGTAGTGTAAGTGTACATTTAAAAACAAAGAAATCTTTTTGGACTGTGAAACATCAGTCTGCTTTTTTTGTGTCAGGCTCACAGCTTATACTGGGCCCACTTGCCCAGTGCCACCACTCATATCTTGTTTAATAGTAGTGTAAGTGTACATTTAAAAAAAAAAAATTGGACTGGGAAACATCAGTCTGCTTTTTTGTGTCAGGCTCACAGCATATACTGTGCCCACTTGCCAAGTGCCACCACTCATATCTTGTTTAATAGTAGTGTAAGTGTACATTTAAAAAAAAAAAAAAAAAAATTTGGACTGTGAAACATCAGTCTGATTTTTTGTGTCAGGCTCACAGCGTATACTGTGCCCACTTGCCAAGTGCCACCACTCATATCTTGTTTAATAGTAGTTTAAGTGTACATTTTAAAAAATAAAAACTTTTTGGACTGTGAAACATCAGTCTGCTTTTTTGTGTCAGGCTCACAGCGTATACTGTGCCCACTTTCCCAGTGCCACCACTCATATCTTGTTTAATAGTAGTGTAAGTGTACATTTAAAAAAATAAAAACTTTTTGGACTGTGAAACATCAGTCTGCTTTGTGTGTCAGGCTCACAGCATATACTATGCCCACTTGCCCAGTGGCACCACTCATATCTTGTTTAATAGCAGTGTAAGTGTACATTTAAAAAAATAAAAACTTTTTGGACTGTGAAACATCAGTCTGCTTTTTTGTTTCAGGCTCACAGCTTATACTGGGCCCACTTGCCCAGTGCCACCACTCATATCTTGTTTAATAGTAGTGTAAGTGTACATTTAAAAACAAAAAAAACTTTATGGACTGTGCAACATCAGTCTGCTTTTTTTGTGTCAGGCTCACAGCTTATACTGGGCCCACTTGCCCAGTGCCACCACTCATATCTTGTTTAATAGTAGTGTAAGTGTACATTTAACAAAATAAAAACTTTTTGGACTGTGAAACATCAGTCTGATTTTTTGTGTCAGGCTCACAGCGTATACTGTGCCCACTTGCCCAGTGCCACCACTCATATCTTGTTTAATAGTAGTGTAAGTGTACATTTAAAAAAATTAAAACTTTTTGGACTGTGAAACATCATTCTGCTTTTTTGTGTCAGGCTCACAGCGTATACTGTGCCCACTTGCCCAGTGCCACCACTCATATCTTGTTTAATAGTAGTGTAAGTGTACATTTAAAAACAAAAAAAAAACTTTTTGGACTGTGAAACATCAGTCTGCTTTTTTTTTCAGGCTCACAGCTTATACTGGGCCCACTTGCCCAGTGCCACCACTCATATCTTGATTAATAGTAGTGTAAGTGTACATTTAAAAAAATAAAAACTTTTTGGACTGTGAAACATCAGTCTGCTCTTTTGTGTCAGGCTCACAGCGTATACTGTGCCCACTTGCCCAGTGCCACCACTCATATCTTGTTTAATAGTATTGTAAGTTTACATTTAAAAAAATAAAAACTTTTTGGACTGTGAAACATCAGTCTGCTTTTTTTGTGTCAGGCTCACAGCGTATACTGTGCCCACTTGCCCAGTGCCACCACTCATATCTTGTTTAATAGTAGTGTAAGTGTACAATTAAAAAAAAAATGACAGGCAGAGGCAGGCCACCCCGCAGGTGCCGTATTGGTCGTGGTGCTGTGATTCCCTTTGGCCCTAGAATAATGCCCAGTGTTCAGAGGCCACGTCCCATGAACTCGAAAAGTTCTGAGGAAATAGTTGACTTTTTAACACAGGACACCCAATCTTCTATAGCTTCCGCTCCGAACCTTGACGCACCATCCTCCTCCAGCTTATCTTCGGGCACCTCTCAAGTTACCACTCGCCCGCCTGCCGCCACCACAAACACTAGCACCACAGCCGCTTCACTTGATCTGTCAGAGGAGTTTTTTACACATCAGTTGACAGAGGATGTAGATAACAGTGATATGTCTCAGTCAGTCAGCATTACAGACATGGACGTATGGTGGGATGATGATGATGTTGTACCCGCTGCTGCTTCCTTTGTTGATTTGTCAGATACAAGTGAAGCGGTTGATGATGACAATGCGTCCGTGGATGTCACGTGGATGCCCGCTAGTAGAAAAGAAGAACAGGGGGAAAGTTCAGATGGGGAGACAGAGAGGAGGAGGAGGAGGAGACGAGTTGGAAGCAGGGGGAGGTCGTCGCAAGGAGCTAGTGGCACAGTCAGACAGCATGCATCGGCACCCGGGGTCAGCCAGACGACAATCAACGCATGCTGTTGCCACCACCAGAATGCCGTCATCGCAGAGCTCAGCAGTGTGGAATGTTTTTGTGTGTCTGCCTCTGACAACAGCGATGCCATTTGCAACCTGTGCCAAAAGAAACTGAGTTGTGGGAAGTCCAACACCCACCTAGGTACAACTGCTTTGCGAAGGCACATGATCACACATCACAAACGCCTATGGGATCAACACATGAGTAGAAGCAGCACACAAACTCAAAGCCGCCATCCTCCTCCTGGTCCAGCATCTTCAGCCATGTCAACCACTGCAAGGACATGTTTGAGTGTAAGAAGCCAATGTCACAAAGTCACCCCCTTGCCCAGAGTCTGACAGCTGGCTTGTCTGAACTCTTAGCCCACCAGCTTTTACCATACAAGCTGGTGGAGTCTGAGGCGTTCAAAAAATTTGTAACTATTGGGACACCGCAGTGGAAGGTACACGGCCGAAATTTCATGGCAAAAAAGGCAATCCCCAACCTTTACACGATTGTGCGAAAGGAAGTAATGGCATGTCTGGCACACAGTGTTGGGGCAAGGGTCCATTTGACCACTGATAGCTGGTCTGAAAAACATGGTCAGGGCAGGTATATCACCTACACTGCGCATTGGGTAAACCTGCTGACGGCTGCCAAGCATGGAATGCATGGCTCTGCAGAGGAGGAGTTGGTGACACCGCCACGACTTGCAGGCAGGCCTGCTGCCACCTCCTCTACTCCTCCTACTCCATCCTCTTCCATAACCTCCTCAGCTGAGTCCTCTTTCGCTGCTGCATCTTGCTCCACATCAACAACACCCCCCAGCTCCGCAGGTACTATTCCACATCCCGGATATGGCAGTGTCACGCCCTCTTGTGTTTGACTTGCCTGAAAGCAGAGAGTCACACCGGACCAGCACTCCTGTCCGCCCTGAACGCACAGGTGGATCAATGGCTGACTCCGCACCAACTGGAGATCAGCAAAGTGGTTTCTGACAACGGAAGTAATTTGGTGGCAGCATTGAAATTGGGCAAGTTGACACATGTGCCGTGCATGGCACATGTGTGTAATCTGATTGTACAATGCTATGTGCATAAGTACCCAGGCTTACAGGACATCCTGAAGCAGGCCAGGAAGGTGTGTGGACATTTGAGGCGTTCCTACATGGCCATAGTGCACTTTTCCGATATCCAGCTGTGAAACAACATGCCAGTGAGGCGCATGATTTGCGACAGCCCGACACGTTGGAATTCAACACTCCTAATGTTCGACCGCCTGCTCCAACAAGAAAAAGCAGTTAACGAGTATTTGTATGACCGGGGTCCTAGGACAGCCTCTGGGGAGCTGGGAATTTTTTTTTGCCACGTTAGTGGATGCTCATGCGCAATGCCTGTAGGCTCATGCGTCCTTTTGAGGAGGTGACAAACCTAGTCAGTCGCACCGAAGGCACCATCAGCGACATCATACCATTTGTCTTCTTCCTGGAGTGTGCCCTGTGAAGAGTGCTGGATCAGGCCGTAGATGAGCATGAAGAGGAAGAGTTGTGGTCACCATCACCACCAGAAACAGCCTTATCAGCATCGCTTGCTGGACAAGCGGCTACGCTGGAAGAGGATTATGAGGAAGAGGAGTCAGAGGAGGAATGTGGCTTTGAGGAGGAGGAGGAAGACCAACCACAACAGGCATCCCAGGGTGCTCGTTGTCACCTATCTGGTACCCGTGGTGTTGTACGTGGCTGGGGGGAAGAAGATACCTTCAGTGAGATCACTGAGGACGAGGAACGGGACATGAGTAGCTCGGCATCCAACCTTGTGCAAATGGGGTCTTTCATGCTGTCGTGCCTGTTGAGTGACCCTTGTATAAAAAAGCTGAAGGAGAACGACCTGTACTGGGTGTCCACGCTACTAGACCTCCAGTATAAGCATAAAGTGCCTGAAATGTTACCAAATTACCACAAGTTGGAAAGGATGCAGCAGTTCCAAAATAAATTAAAAAGTATGCTTTACACAGCGTATAAGGGTGATGTCACAGCACAACGGGAATCTAACAGGGGAAGAGGTGAAAGTAATCCTCCGACTCCCACGACCACGCCGGCAAGGACAGAATGCTTTCCAGATGTGTTGTTGATGGAGGACATGTGGAGCTTTTTAACTCCTATGCATCGCCACAGCCCTTCAGGGTCCACCCTCAGAGAACGACTCGACCGACAGGTAGCAGACTACCTCGCCTTAACTGCAGATCTCGACACTCTGAGGAGTGATGAACCCCTTGACTACTGGGTGTGCAGGCTTGACCTGTGGCCTGAGCTATCCCAATTAGCGAAAGAACTTCTGGCCTGCCCCGCTTCAAGTGTCCTGTCAGAAAGGACCTTCAGTGCAGCAGGAGATATTGTCATTGAGAAGAGAAGTCACCTAGGTCAAAAAGTCTAGATTACCTCACCTTTATTAAGATAACTGAGGGATTGGTCCCGAAGGGACTGACATTGGGCGATACATTCGAGTAAAAAAGGCCTGATGAGATGAGCTGCCTTGGGCTAAAAATGGTCCACACGGTGCTGTATTTTATCTTCGAATGCCGGATGACTTTCGTGACTTATCTGCCACCAACTAGGGTTCAAGCCATAATGTTTTAGGGAACTTTCTGCCTGGGAAACAAACTATACCTAATTTTTCAGGCATGTGTACATGCCAAATTTTTCTGGCCTCTGGTGCTGCACTGTGGCTTCAAAAAACAAACCAAAAAAAAGCATGTAACAGGGATTAAACTGATAGGAATAGTACTTAACACACCACTCCTATCTGGTTGCAAATTAGATTGCACGCGCAGTGCCCCAAATTTAAGTAGGAGGACCGACCAAGCATCTTTTTCCATCTCCCGGTTCCTAAAATCCATGCCATATACACGTCCCCTGGCGCCGCAACTGCCTCTGGGAACCTTACCATGGGTCCCAGGACGCACGTCTTGTAATTCTCTGTCTTGGAAATTATCTATCTATCTATCAAATCTATCTATATATCTATCAAATCTATCTATCATATCTATCAAATGTATCTATTGCATCTATTGATCTATCTAATCTATGTATCTATCTATCTATCTATCAAATCTATCTATCTCGTGGCTGGACTGACCAAGCATCTTTTTCCATCTCCCGGTTCCTAAAATCCACACCATATACACGTCCCCTGATAGGGGACGTAACAGGGATTAAACTGATAAGAATAGTACTACTTAACACACCACTCATATCTGGTGGCACAGTAGATTGCACATGCAGTGCCCCAAATTTGAATTAGGAGGGCCGACCAAGCATCTTTTTCCATCTCCCGGTTCCTAAAATCCATGCCATATACACGTCCCCTTATAGGGGACATAACAGGGATTTAACTGATAAGAATAGTACTAAACACACCACTCATATCTGGTGGCACAATAGATTGCACGTGCAGTGCCCCAAATGTGAAGTAGGAGGACCGACCAAGCATCTTTTTCCATCTACCGGTTCCTAAAATCCATGCCATATACACGTCCCCTGATAGGGGACATAACAGGGATTAAACTGATAAGAATAGTACTACTTAACACACCACTCATATCTGGTGGCACAGTAGATTGCACGTGCAGTGCCCCAAATTTGAAGTAGGAGGACCGACCAAGCATTTTTTTCCATCTCCCGGTTCCTAAAATCCATGCCATATACACGTCCCCTGATAGGGGACGTAACAGGGATTAAACTGATAAGAATAGTATTACTTAACACACCACTCATATCTGGTGGCACAGTAGATTGCACGCGCAGTGCCCCAAATTTGAAGTAGGAGGACCGACCAAGCATCTTTTTCCATCTCCCGGTTCCTAAAATCCATGCCATATACACGTCTTCTGGCAGCGCAACTGCCTCTGGGAACCTTACCATGGGTCCCAGACCGCACGTCTTGTAATTCTCTGTCTGGGAAATTATCTATCTATCAAATCTATCTATTTATCTATCAAATCTATCTATCTATCTATCTATCTATCTATCTATCGTATCTATCAAATGTATCTATTGCATCTATTGATCTATCTATCTATCTAATCTATGTATCTATCTATCAAATCTATCTATCTCGTGGCCGGACTGTTATCTGACATCCACTTGTGTTTCGTCAAAATGTCCGTCGGCCAAATGTCCGTCTGCCAAATGTCCGTCGGCTAAAAGTCCGGCCACGATTGCACGCGAAGTGCCCCAAATTTGAAGTAGGAGGACCGACCAAGCATCTTTTTCCATCTCCCGGTTCCTAAAATCGATACCATATACACGTCCCCTGATAGGGGACATAACAGGGATTAAACTGATAGGAATAGTACTACTTAACACACCTTATAATAACACAGAGAGAGGCAATGCAGAGAGAGGAGTCTGAAGGACCCTTGGTGTTATACGTGGCTGGGTGGAGGAAGAGACCTTCAATGACATCTGTGAGGACAAGGAACGGGACATGAATAGCTTGGTATCCAACCTTGTGCAAATGGGGAGTTTGCGGTTGTGCAAATGGACTGTTTGTGGTTGTTTGCGGTGCGTTAAATGGGGAGTTTGGTCTGTCACTGTGAAGTGGGCGTAACCCTTACACTACCTGATCGATACAACATCATACCTGGTGTTTTAAAGCACGTTATTCCAAACAATTTAGGAATGTTAGGTGACTTCTGCCCTTTATGGATTAAAACCAGACTCTGCATCAACTATGTAATTTTCTGTGGGAGTTTTGCCCCCTCCGGCATGCCACAGTCCAGGTGTTAGTCCCCTTGAAACAACTTTTCCATCACTATTGTAGCCAGAAAGAGTCCCTGTGGGCTTTAAAGTTCGTCTGCCTATTGAAGTCAATGGCGGTTCGCCTGGTGCGCCCATTCGTGAACATTTGCGGACGTTTGCGTTCGCTGTTTGCAAACGGAAAATTTTAAGTTCGCGACATCACTAGTTAATAGTTTTAATATAGTAGTAGTGATGTGGAGGGCCGGCGGTTTAGGGGTAAATCATTTTATTATAGTAGTAGCGATGTGGGAGGCTGGCGGTTTTGGGGTTAATAGGTTTATTATATCAGTAGCGATGTGGGGGGCTGGCAGTTTAGAGATTAAAAGGTTAATTTAGGTGTTAGCGATATGGGGAGGTGGCGGTTTAGGGGTTAATAGGTTTTTTAGGTTTTAGAGATGGGAGGGGCACCAGTATAGGGGTTAATACATTTATTTATTATTGGCAATGTTGGGGGCGGTGGATTAGGGGTATTTAGACTAGGTGTTTATGTTAGGATGTTAGGTTTTTATATAACTTTATTTTCCCCATAGACATCAAAGGGGATTGCATTAAGGCGATCACCATTCCACGATCGCAGGTGTTCTTTTTTTTCTAACACTTTCTCTCCATTGATGTCTATGGGGGAAAACGTGCACGAGTACGTCAAGCTTATCACACCATATCGCACAACAAAAGAAGGTTTTTTTAGTAACTTGTAATGGCAGCGCTATGGGGTGTGCGATACCGCTAATTTTTTTGTGTTATTTACGCACCCGGTTTAGCGTACAACTTGTAATCTTGGTGTTAGTGACTCCCTATTAACAGTAGCAAAATACAATATAGCTGCAGAGCTTTCAGCTATAATTTCAGGATACACTATCTCACAAAAAAAATTCCACTAATTAGATTGTAAAAATTTTAGGCAGGAGCCCAATTCATGTTAAAGTAAATGTATTTAAATTCTAAAACTCTGTCTACATGGACTACACAATGTAAATGTATAATTTAAAGACAATTGTATTAATAAAAACAAAGCCTTAAAGGGACAGTCTACACCAGAATGTTTATTGTTTTAAAAGATAGATAATCCCTTTATTACCAACTTCCCAGTTTTGCATAACCAACACAGTTATAATAATATACTTTTGACCGCTGTGATTATCTTGTATCTAAGACTCTGCAAACTGCCCCTTTTTTTCAGTTCTTTCGACAGACTTGCAGTCTAGCCAATCAGTGCCTGCTCCCAGATATATTCACGTGCACGAGCACAGTGTTATCTATATGAAATATGTGAACTAACACCCTCTAGTGGTGAAAAACTGTTCAAATGCAATCTGAAAGAGATGGGCTTCAAGGTCTAAGAAATTAGCATATGAACCTCCTAGGTTAAGCTTTCAACTAAGAATACCAAGAGAACAAAGCAGAATTGGTGATACAAGTAAATTGGAAAATTGTTTAAAATTACATGCTCTATCTGAATCATGAAATTGTATTTTGGCCTAGACTGTCCCTTTAAAATAACATAATAGTTCTGAAACAAGCACTAACACCGAATGTTTGTAGGCCACAGATTCTGCCTTGGCAACATTTTCATTTAAATACTGTAAATAAGAAAAAGACTGCAATATACTATATCTTAGCTAATGTTAAGATACCAAACTAGGTAATTCATTGAACACACATATTCAAGATAGATTGGAAACAAGTACAAAAATGCCAGGCTTGCATGAGAATTCATCAGATATAAAATCACAAAAATATTTCCATAGCAGACTTACAAAACCTAAGAGAGCAATGTGACCCTCATAACTCTGACAATAACCAGTGTCATATCCTTTAATCTTGCACACTATCACAATGAAAAACACTTCTGTTCCTAACATAATTTCTGGATGATGCTGTCCTCTGTGCTTTTCTGTATATGTCTTCAATTTACTGTCAGCCAACAAAAGCTGCAGCAGAAGATGTAGGACAAATTATTTTCTGTCTGATTTCCCCAATGTACTTGGAGTCACCAACTTCAACAGAAAATGTACAGTAGCTCCATTGTACATTGAGTTAGTACTGAAACAGAAAAGACTTTGAGCATAAAAAAACAGAGTGCAATGATTTCATGACAGCCTTGGGTATCAAGCACTGGACTTTAGCCATGATCACTTTATCTTGCAGATGTTTGCAGCTCACTGTGTTCACAAATATTCTTTTCCCCAAAGCATCCTAAATTCTGCTGCATTAATAGGACACTCTTCTTGTAATGTACTGTGAAAACTGTTCATTTATAACAGTGAAGAATTAAATTAAATTAGTGATTTGTATAATTCTGCATAAAATAACAATAGCTGCAGTGGTACCTTGTTTTATTATGAACATTTAAGTTCACAATGATTATTGTTCTTGAAAATGAAAAAAATATGGCTGATTGAGGTCTGTCAAGTTATAATCCATAGAAATTGCATGTAAGTGCTGAATAACTCAACTATAGAATGACATTAAAAATAGAAATGGTAAAATACATTTTTAGTTACATTCTGAATTGTGATAATTATGAGATTCATAGCGGTAGCATGCTGCAAATCAGAAATTTGCATACATTTTTTTACAGTGGGATAATATTCTAAAGACATCTTTATTTATAAATTAAGCTTATGTAGGATGTCAGACAGGTGGATTGTATAAAATTAAATTTTAAAGACCATAATTAGGATGGAAAATATAACATAATTGAAACATTATGTAATTATCTTCTGGACTGTATATGTGTCTAATTGTAAAATATCCTAAAATAATTATTGATATTTTCTTTCTTCAGTTATGTATTATTACACTACACATGCACAGTCCTATAACTTAGCGTCACCATTGATACTTATATTTATGCTTGAGTCTGCTTAAGCACTATAACAGTATTTTCTTGATTTTGAATCAATGTCTTGATTCTATGGGGGTACTGGCTACTTTCCAATGCCATTTATTGCTGACACTCCTGACTTATACCCCTAACACTCAAAGAGGTTAGCAGGGTTAGCACCTTTGCACAGACATTTTCATGAGCATAATGGTTAAGTGACCATTCATATGACTTTCTGTATATTCCACATGCACAACAAAGCAGGGCATAGTGTACACAAGGTCCGAAACAGCAGTGCAATCTCTCTAGACTGAAAGTGTTGTTTTTCTTCTCATTACTGCACCCACTCTGTATTTGCTGCATCTTACTTTCTTTCCTTTTTCACAGCAGTACGGACATGTGGCACAGCTGCATCTGTTGTGCTCAATCTCTTCCACACACATGAAGCAAGAAGCTAATGATAACATGAAGTTGATGACTTCCCTCTAACCAGCACTACAGTCATTTTTATTATCTGGTTCCCTCTTTCACCAGCACTGTAGGCAATCAGTATGGCTACAGCTCTTTCTCTTTAAATACATATTAGACTTGGGCAGTTTATTGCATAGTAACATTTATTAAACAAATTTAATCGCTAGCTTTTCAGGGATCTGCTTTTTATAATAATACAATTAAGCAACCATCATCTGTCATTTTCTTATTTTTAGTAGGCAATTGTTTTTATTCCACACTTGTTGCCTAACACTGCGCTAACAGACAAAAAACTGCTAGGACTCTAAACCTATAATAGTATTCGTAAGTCCCCAGCACTTCTGATGTATTCAAATAATCTATATGTGGTATTTTTTACAAAAAAACAGATTGGGCTATTGGCAGAATATCGTTATAACGAAGAAATATACAAATTTGACAACAATAATGATAATGTTAATATGTATCACTATTATATATGTTTTGATAGAATATAACAATAAAGTCAAATGATATTAGTCTTCTCACCTTAATGTCTCAAGGAGTATGGTTAAACTATCTTTTGATGACCCGTTGTGTACTGCTTGTATTCGACTTCCGCTTGTCTCCGTTTTTGAGTGCGGTGCTGCTTCACTGGTCACTGGACGCAAAAGAGCGCCCAGCCGTGTAGATATTGAAAGTAGAAAAGAACAGAGCGCAACCGCAACTCAAGGTAAAAGTTTTAATAAATCGCTTGGCGCTATAGATACAGTTGCACTTACAAGATCACAATATAAATCATGCCTTTGACAAAAAATCCTCTGACAGCAACCCGGCTCTTTCACAACTGGTACCACTTCCGGCTGTGTTCCGTTTTTGCGTCTGTGTTAAGTCCAAAGGCACTGGTAAATATAACCACAGATAACAAATGTACTTGTAGCCACAACTTGAATGTCTTAGTTTAAAAGTCTGTAATGGTGTCCTCCTTGTCTACGTGTTTCATCCAATTCATACAGACTTTTTCAAGACTCAGGACTCATATTGCTCAATTCGCGGGGATCCTCCTTTTAAATGTCTTAGGTGGTTTTGATTGGATAGCAACTGATCCAATCCTGTTGCTGGCTCAGACACACCTCTCTCTATGCTACGGAACAGTGGCGTGTCTGGAACTGGTTCACAAATTACAAGTCTCTATTCCTATAACTGATTACATACATATAGATTCAGGTTTAGAATCTATCACCAGTAATTTGTCCACATATATTGACTCCTACATGCAGCCAATAGTGAAAAATATCAAGTCATACATCAAAGATACATGGATGTTATTACACATTTGGGGGGCATACAATGGAAGGAGGAATATATGTGGATAACATGTGATGTGTCATCATTGTACACCAATATTCCTCACAATAAAGGTATAGATGCTTTTAAAATGATAGGTGTAGATAGCAGTATATCCATTAAACATCTGGATTTTATAATAAAGGGAATAGAATTTATTCTTTGCAATAATTATTTCAATTGTCATGGGACCTTCTACAGGCAAATCCAAGGGACAGCCATGGGTACTCCAGTGGCACCATATTATGCCAATATATATATGGCTCACTTTGAAGACACTAAAATATGGAATAATAATCCATATTCCAGCAATGTCGTCAAGTATCTGAGATAAATTGACGACATTATCATTATTTGGCAAGGTAATAAAATCTTGGCCCAGGAATTCATTAACTATATCAATGATAATACATATAATCTATCCTTTACTAGTAAAATGTCGAAAGAGAAAATTGAATTTTTTGATGTGGAATTCTTTACTGAAGGAACATCTAATGTGGTAATGGTAAAGAATTACCGTAAAGCAACAGATAGTAATGGATTCTTAAACGCAAGAAATGGCCATAAAAAATCATGGATACAGAATATACCCTTTGGTCAGTTCCATAGAGTCCGTAGAAATTCTACAAAGATAGAATATTTTAATAAAGAAGCAGATGTCCTTGAGAAGTAGTTTTTGGAGAAAGAGTATAATAGAGATTTGGTTATAGAAGCTAGAAACAAAAATACAGTATGTGAAAAGAAACATTTATTATGTCCCAAAAAGAAAGAAAATGAAAGCGAAAGGACAAAAGATAATACAATTAGGTTTATTACAACTTATAATGAAGGAGCTGTTTTTTTTAAAAAAAATCTTAAATAAACATTGGGGGATACTCAAAGCAGACCCACTACTTAAGGAAGTGATTGAAGATAAACCAAACATTGTGTTCAAGAAGAATAGGAACCTCAAAAATATTCTTGCTCCCTCAAAATTGCCTAATACAGAATCTAACAAACAAAGAGGCAATGGTACTTTGGACCAATGAGTCTCTGTTCTAACCCTTATCAAAGACTCACTATTTTGAGAAAAAAAGAAACCAAATGGATTCAGACACTTGAATGTTTGTCCCCAAAAGGCTTAAATATAGATTTAGATCTCCAAGCCTTCATGGTATAAACAAGTGTTGATCATTGATGTGAATAAGTATTAGTTAATTGCTACAGCTCATTTTTTAGATGTTCACATATAGAAAATTATTATAATTAGCATTATCCATTTTGATGTTTGGTATTTCTTAGTAATTTATTATTTTATTTTTTATTATTTATTTTTTATATTACAGAGTAGAAAAAATTGCCACATATAAGAGGATGAATTTAGTGTGAGTAGCATTAACATAGCATATACTGTTAATGCAAGCGATATTAGGAATTTTTAAATAGTTTTGTCAAGAGGAACACAGTGTCATTTGTATTGCAATTTTTATTGTTATATTTTAATATCGTAATAAAATGGATTAAGTTTTTATTATATGTATTTTTTAATAACATGGCAGCTATCCATGTGTAAGTAATCAGTTACAGGAATAGAGACCTGTAATTTGTGAATCAGTTCCAGACACGCCACTGTTCCGTAGCATAGAGAGAGGTGTGTCTGAGCCAGCAACAGGATTGGATCAGTTGCTATCCAATCAAAACCACCTAAGACATTTAAAAGGAGGATCCCCGCAAATTGAGCAATATGAGTCCTGAGTCTTGAAAAAGTCCATATGAATCGGATGAAACGCGTAGATGAGGAGGACACCATTACAGACTTTTAAACTAAGACATTCAAGTTGTGGCTGCAAGTACATTTGTTATCTGTGGTTATATTTACCAGTGCCTTTGGACTTAACACAGACGCAAAAACGGAACACAGCCAGAAGTGGTACCAGTTGTGAAAGAGCCGGGTTGCTGTCAGAGGATTTTTTGTCAAAGGCGTGATTTATATTGTGATCTTGTAAGTGCAACTGTATTTATAGCGCCAAGTGATTTATTAAAACTTTTACCTTGAGTTGCGGTTGCGCTCTGTTCTTTTCTACTTTCAGTATATACACGGCTGGGCGCTCTTTTGCGTCCAGTGACCAGTGAAGCAGCACCGCACTCAAAAACGGAGACAGGAGGAAGTTGAATACAAGCAGTACACAACGGGTCATCGAAAGATAGTTTAACCATACTCCTTGAGACATTAAGGTGAGAAGACTAATATCATTTGACTTTATTGTTATATTCCAACAAAACATATATAATAGTGATACATATTAACATTATCATTATTGTTGTCAAATTTGTATATTTCTTCATTATAACTATATTCTGCCAATAGCTCAATCTGATTTTTGTAAAAAATACCACATATAGATTATTTGAATACGTCAGAAGTGCTGGGGACTTACGAATACTATTATAGGTTTAGAGTCCTAGCAGTTTCTTGTCTGTTAGTGCAGTGTTAGGTGAAGTGTGGAATCAATACAAACAAAGATATATCACAGCAGCATGACAGACATTACAGCTGAGGCAGTTACTAGTTCACCTATTGATGAATCAAACTCTTTTTTTAAACGCAATAGGGCTATTAATTTATTAGAGTCTGTAATCCCAAATAAGGAAAATGGGGATCCTCATGACTTATTTATATCACTAGAAAAATTACTCATTGCTGATGCTAAAGATTGGCATGATCTAATATTGCTGGACAATTATGTTATGCATAACGTGGTCCCTAGGGGATTAAGAATCAAGAAATTCCCAGCCTTCCAACTAGACAAAGTGGAATTTTCTACTGAATAGGACACTGCGTTACATAATTGTTCTGTAATATTGATCAAAATTTTAATTAAATACAGAGAAAATAAATTACAAAAACTCAAAACAGAGATTCAATAAACAATGAAGAAAGTGGCTCAATTTGATATTATAGAGAAATGGAGGAAAATAAAAGATGACATCAAAGTAAGAGTGCAGAAAACAGAACAAGAACTCTTGGAATCAAAAACCAAGAAATTAAGACGAGATTTAGATGATTACAAAAATGACAGAATATATAGTTATAATAAATCTAGAGGAAATGTAAATCAATACAAACAAAATAGTGTAGGGCGTATCCCCAATTCAAATAAAAATTATACTTATTCACATCAAAGGTTTCAACACAGGGGGGCGGAGTTAACCGCCATACAGTGTGGAGGTGTATGAGCGGAGCTCTGAGACTAAATTGCCTTTATTAATATAAAAAACGTTTAGTCTCCAGTATATTTCTACAGCAAAACCCTGCTGATGGTACACCGGACTATCAGCAGTTTTGGAGTGCAGCGTTTGTGCCCTGTGTTGGAGCTGCTGGAACAAGCGTGAGAAAGCTGCTAAGCACTCCTGCAGAAAGGCAACCAACACACAAGCAGAAGACCGGAGCGCCTTGACAGGAGGCAAGAAGCTACGGTGAGGTGCCCCTAGTAGAAGAGTACTTCGAAAGGCTGCAGGAGACGGTTACAATCCTGTGACCCCATAGAATTCTGAGGAGGATTGCAAGCAGCGCCTTTGGCGCAAACGGCAGCCATCTTTAAACTCATCTGAGGGGCTATATACATCGCGGCTACAGGCCCTTACTAGGCAGCGACGGTGGGGATCTACTTATCCTGATCGGACTTGAGTGAAGCTGAGCCTCTGCGCCCTCTATATCTGCCCAAGCACCAAGTGAGTGAGTAATCTACTACCCGAACATAGGCGCATACACATACGCTCACAACTAATAAAGAGAGCACACCGGGCCTATACCCACATCACTGAGCCACGGACACTGTACACTGCACCTCCGGAGGGTCGGGGCTCCGCTCCGGAGGCTAGACACAACATATAGCAGTCAGTGACTAAAGTGGGAGCAGAGGGGGAAGCTGCGTGTCAAACCCAGTACATATGACAAAATAGATTCAGCACGGACAGTGTACTTGTCATAAGGCATTGGATAAGGGCACCAGTGTACTTTGATTGAGATCCCTGGGATCACCTGACACGCTAATAATTCACACAGCCCTATAGATCCCTTCATAAATGTTACTGCAGGGAGTCTCAACATTCCAGAAATAAAGCCTTTTAATATCTGGTGCAAGGTCGTGCGGGCCTAAACAACTGTGTATTCCTGTAAGCCTAGAACACTACAGCAGGCTGCAACACATACTTCTTGTACAAATATACTAAGATCAAGAAAAGGGGACAAACAGGGAAGGAACTGTGGATTTATTGGGGTACTTGCAACACCAATACAGCCTCCTAGTAGCTCTTAAGACTTATCTAAGTTTTCTGATTCACCAGTAGATCTTTGTTTCCTCACCTTGAATTTTACCTAAGGAGGGAAGTGTTGTTGTATATACGCTTTGTGTCTGTGATAAGCCCAGCCACCCTGAGACACGTCAAACTTGCTCCTCCTCAGCAGCTGTGAATCTTTTCCCCTCTCCCTACCATTTCCCACCTGATACCACAGGTGGGTCATATCCTCATCCCCTTATCCCACTTTGTCGAAAGGAGACACGTCCCCTTGGGAGTGGGGTACACAACTAAGACTGTTACAGCCTTTGGACAAGCTTCCAGGAACAGGGACTACAAGCTACACAGAGTACATTCCTCAATAAGCAGATCCTATCTTTTCTACAACTGACGTACCAGCAGTATAGGATAAGACCCCTAACAAGCAGGCCTCTAGGCCACATAGCCTTCAAGAGGACATACATTTCTATTAAAAAGTAACAACACATAGCGGCATGTAACCAAACCCCAAGTGTTTGTGGCCCCGCCGGTTAATGTACCTTCACTAACATATGTGACACAAGCAGGCTCTCAACAGTGACAAGCACGTACCAATAAGAAGTCTTATGTCTCAAAGCAACAGAATGTCACAAGCTCATAAAAGGAAACAGAAACCCCAAGCCACACCAAAAAGAACTGTTGCTGATCACTTTCAGCATCGTACTAGCTCTACCCAGCCAGGGTCAGAGGATGAATACTCAGACACCGGTAGCGCTTCAGACACTCAGAATGGATCTTTACTTAAACAAAAAGCAACACAGGTTCTGGGAAAGGCAGGCGGTACTAATAATAATATGATAGAAACCATCCAGTCCCTATTATCCTCACATCATGACTCCTTGACCAAGAGATTTGACAGGTCCCACACAGATCTAAAGAGAGATATTGGCCTCATAGGGGAACGAACGGACACGCTAGAGCGCAAACAGGAAGACCTTGCAATAGTCCACATCAACCTACTCAGCTACTCCCAGTCTCTAGCCATCCAAATCTCAGATTTAGAACTAAAACTGGCGGATCTGGAGGACAGGTCTCGCCGTAACAATATTCGTATTAAAGGCATTCCGGAATCAGTCCTGCCACAAGATCTAGAAAAATATCTCCAAGACCTATTTGAAGCAGTACTGGGACCTGCAACAGGCACCGAAGCCCTCATAGATAGAGCGCACAGGGCACTCAGAGCTCGCTCGGCTTAATGGTGGCCAACCAAGGGACGTCATAGTGAAGCTCCACTACTACACCTACAGAGAAAAAATATTTCGAGCTTTAGCCAGAGACAAACGCTTACCTGAAGAATATGCCAGCCTGCAAGTTTACCCAGACCTTTCCACCCACACACTGCAGATTCGCAGGCATTACCAACCCTATACCAAAATACTGAGATAAAAAGACTTAAAATATAGATGGAGATTCCCAGTACGCCTCTTTATTACCAAAGACGGCCAGCAATACATGGCTTCTACTCCTCAACAGGCCCATGAATTACTTCAAAAATGGAACTTACTCCCTGCTGATAGCGAGGACCACTCGCCTGCTTTGGAACTACCTACCGGATTAAGAGCATCAGCCCCACCATGGAAGCCTTTACCGCAAAGACCCCCTAGCACCTCTGGACATTCCAATGAGATCTTTAAGAAGCGCAGAGACCTTACTGGCCCACATCAGGATTCAGACCCATAGAGAGCCTGCTTTCATATTCCATATGTCATATTTCATACTTTACCTACTGAACCTTCTGAGAGAAGTGACCATCCCTTCACAGGAGGAAACACTCACCAATCCTTGAAAAAGTCTATCTCATGGACTGCAAAGAATGAAGACGGGTGAGATCTAGACAATTATATAATGTAACGTATTTGTCTTTTTGTTTTCTTTTTTTTTTTTATATATATGGGCGCCCATCATAGACTTTCAACGTGCTTTTTTGTTTATCTTACCCTAACGCCCACATGAACATTATTACTGTTTATTCCTGAAATGGACATTTGCCATAAGTTTTGGACGCGTCTGCTTTCTTACTATTACCCATATATATATTACCACTGCTTGTTTCTACAGGAGACACTTTCAGAGACTTTAAACATGTTTATTTCCTTCTTCTTGTTGCACACAAATGTACTGCTATTTCTTATATAGGTTATGGATACTAACTATGCTTATATCTTGTTGATGAATCACATGTTTACCCAAGGTCCTACAGCACTGTACTATGCATATGCACACCTGAATGCTCACAAACTCACTTATATGACCTTCCTAGATATCCGAACATGACGGGAACTGTGATTAGACCAAGTCTACTCCTAAATACCCGTGTTCACTATATGCCCATTAGGCTTCATTATGAAATGGGTACACCCTAAGACCAGTTTACACTGTAGCCCCTCCCATAACGTCTAGGACTATATTGAGATTTCAGGGATATCTCACCCAATTCCCTTACAGACCTGCTATGAGACGACTGACCCAACCATACTGAGACTTTAATGACAGACCCCTAACCTCTATGATCCCCCGACTCTTAGACAACGACTAGTAGACTAGTGAATGGTACCGCAGTCTAGGATCCGAATGCCCATGTCACCCTTAGGGAGAACCTGACCGCATGGCACATAGGGTTTAATATTAGACATGAAAAGCATGGTGATGCCTAGCGAGGAAGTGATGATTGTGAAGCTCCTAATTACCTGATGTTAGACTATCATGTATAATCCAAAGTTCCACCTGTTGAAATTGTAATTAATATTGTATTAAAAGGTTCACAGAGTTAAATGTTATCTTATATATGACATATATTCTTAACACATATGTTTTTCAAGCTTTAATTTCTTTCTTCTCCTCTTATCTCTTTCTTTCTCCTCTCCTCTTTCTTCTTTCTTCTTCTCTGTATATGTTGCCCCACACCGGCGGGGCCATGGACCCCTCTCCACTTAACTCCCCCCCCAAATTATTAGTTGTGCCCCACTGGCATAGACCAGTCGGTGCACTCATTGCAAAAGTGTACGCTCATCACTTTTAACCAGTCACGGACGTTTCTTAGTACCCACGTACCATTTCCTTTACTCTAAAACATTCCGCGAGCTCCTAGACCTCACTACATACACTCAGTACCCTGTAATCAATAGCTGGAATACACCCGTATCCCAATTGGTGCAGGAAACTCAGCCCACATCCCCGAAATGATCCCCATACGCATAGCCACACTGAATGCGCAAGGCCTAAACTCTCCCACTAAGAGAAAACTATTACAACAATATGCCCTGACACACAAGGTACACATTATGTTTCTACAAGAGATTCGTTGGATGGGGGAGCCCCGTATCTCTGGGCTCTCTCGGCATTACCCAGTATGCGAAACTGCTTCTAATCTAGAGAGTAAGAGCAGGGGAGTTGCCATCTTGGTTAGTAAAGACCTGTCATTTAAATTGGAATATGCTGAGAGAGACATCGAGGGCAGGTTTCTGATTCTTATCTGCTCACTCAATGACTCATTATTCACGTTGGTCTCACTATACACACCCAATACCAAACAGATCCCTTTCCTTCGTAAACTTTTAACACACATAGACCAGATTAAACGGGGACACCTAATTATAGGGGGAGACTTCAACATGGTTTGGGATCCAACCACTGACAAACAGTCCTCTGTTGCAATACGCTCTGACAGAAACACCTCGTCCATCTCTAATGCCTTCCGGAAACTCATATATCAGCATAACCTCTATGACGCCTGGCGGTGCTTAGCACCCTCAGTAAAAGACTTCACGCACCACTCAAAGGCCCATACTTCATATTCCAGATTGGATTATATATTCTGCGACTCATGGTCCTTGGACCAATTCGCCAACCCCAACATTAACCCATGCACATGGTCAGACCATGACATGGTCTACTTAGACTTCACTAAGCTACAAGCTTGCACTAATAGACCCCCATGGAGACTCTCTGAGCAATGGCTATTGGAAATAGAACTCCCTGCACTTCGAGAGATTGTACGAGAGTTTCTAGCACACAATGATTCAGGACTCTCCGATATTACAATGGTTTGGGCTGCCCTTAAGGCATACCTGCGTGGATACTTTATTAAAAAAGTGGCTAGATTGCATAAAGAGGCTGGCCAACCCCTAGCGAAATTATATGGGGATCTCCGCACCCTAGAGCGGGAAAATAAAACAAGTCCAAACACTCAGATAGCTCTCCAAATCGGGCTTATCAGAGATAAAATCTCCAAGAGAGATTTATTGCGGGTCCAAGAAAATCTACACAAGCTCAAACAGCTATATTACCACAAAGGTAATAGAGCAGACAAACTTCTGGCCAATAAGCTCAGCAAGCGCACGTTGCAGAAAAGAATACACTGCATTGCAACGAATGACGGCGCAGTATACTCCCCCAAAGAAATAGGAGTAGCATTCGCTGATTACTACTCCTCTCTATACAATATTAAGAATTCGTCAGCAGCTAATGACACTGCACATATCGATATCCCCAGATTCTTGGAGAGACTACCTGTGCCCACTCTATCTGAGGAATCTAAGATCGAACTGGAGCAACAGTACACCTTAGCGGAAGTAAGAAAAGCTATAGAAGACCTAGCTCCTCATAAGGCACCCGGACCAGATGGGTTCACGGGTATGTTCTATCGTGAGCTTAGCCCACTTATATCCCCAGTACTGCTCCGACTGTTCCAGAATGTAGCGACTAAGGGCACTTTTCTGGCGGAGTTCCTGGAGGCGAACATCACTACTATCCACAAGGAAGGTAAAGATCCGTTGCTGTGCTCCAGCTACAGGCCCATATCGCTTATTAATGTCGATGCCAAAATCTATGCCAAAATATTGGCAAACCGGTTAGGGAAGCATCTACACTCAATTGTACACTTAGACCAAGTGGGTTTTGTGCAGGGGAGACAGGGCACCGATAATACTCGACGCCTTTTAAATATTTATTCAGAAGCAATAGATATGGGACTTCCTATACTCACCCTGTCGCTTGATGCCGAGAAGGCCTTTGACAGGGTGAGATGGACCTACCTATTTCAGACACTCTCAACGTTTGGTGTGCCAGACCCATTTATCACTGTGATCAAAGCACTGTACTCAACCCCGACTGCAGTTGTTAGGGGAGTGGGATTCTGCTCCCCTAAAATTACAATTAGTAATGGAACCAGACAAGGGTGTCCTCTCTCTCTGTTACTGTTCGTACTAGCTATCGAACCTCTAGCGATTGCGATTAGAGAATCGACACTAATCCATGGGGTGCAGATGCATGATACCCCCCAAAAGCTCGCACTCTTTGCAGACGATCTTACGGTCTTTCTCTCTGATCTGGTAGATTCTCTCCCTCCACTGATGGCCCTCTTCAGACAATTTGGGGATATCTCCTACTATAAACTGAATGTGACCAAAACAGAGGCCTACTCCATTAATATTCCTCAGAATGAGAGAGACGAGATCCAACGTCTCTATTCCTTCAAATGGTCCTACAAGGGGATCCGTCATTTGGGGGTCTTCCTCTCACATAAAAAGACTGTGGTGATCAAGGAAAACTTTGAAACACTACTAACGACAGTCACTTCAGAAATTAATTCTAAGAGATACTGCGATATATCCTGGATGGGCAGGGTAGCAGCTCTTAAAATGATGATCTTACCAAAACTCACCTATCTATTCAGGTGTATCCCGATACCAGTACCGGGGGTGTTACTGAGGAGGTTCCAATCCCTCTTCAACTCATACACCTGGCATGTCAAAAGACCCCGAGTGGCAGCGCATATCTTGCAACAACCAATAGAGAAAGGAGGCCTTGGCCTTCCCAGTGTAAAAACATACTTTGAGGCAGCGATGCTAACCCATGCCACGGCGTGGGCTAAGGCCCTCCCGCCAACAAGATGGAGGGAGCTGGAGCAAGCTTCGCTTCCCGCATACATCCAACTGGAGGATCTTCTTTGGTTACCTCAACATTGGCAAACCAAAGTCCACGTCGCGAACAATATTGTGAAGGGGTGCTGAGATGCTTGGGTTAAACTGAGACACAACAAGTTGGTAGCTCTGCACCCCTCACCAATACACCCAATAAGAGGCCTCTTGATAGGACTACTTGATTCAAATCTCAGCTCATGGGATGCTACGGGTATAAACTCTGTGAGAGACTTTTACAGCAACGGACAGATACGACCACACAGAGACATGATGGACCTTCCCACGCTGTCCCCTAGACACCAATTTGACTTATTGAGACTCCGTACTCTAATGAGATCTTGGGGTTTTCTAAATGACACATTGAGAGACCTGACCAAAAACAGTCCACATGAAAGCATGGGAGGAAGAGTTACAAGTTACATTCTCAGCAGAAACCTGGGACAAGGCCATTAGACTGACGAAGAGGGCGACCCATTGCATTACTCTCTACGAACTATACTTCAAGGTAATAACCAGATGGCACTTAGTACCCACAAAACTAGGGAGACTTTTCCCAGAACATTCGCAGCTGTGCTGGAGGGAGTGTGGAGGGCTGGGCTCCCCCATCCATGTTTGGTGGACCTGCCCCAAACTAACGACCTACTGGCAGAAAGTGGGTAGGCTTTGTACAGAATTGAAGCTAACTCAAGCCCTGAACCCAGCCCTAGCTGTCTTGCATTTGGAAATAGATAAGCTTCCTAAAGCCAAGCAAAACCTCTTGATCTATGTTCTTGTCTCTGCTAAACTGCTTATAGCCAGAAAGTGGAAAAAGAGCCAGCCCCCTAGGCTACAAAGTGTGATTGAGAGCATGAACTACCTTAAAAACATGGAAAATTATGTTGCTAGAGAGAGAAGGCTCTGAGCAATTATTGCGCAATTTGGGAACCCTGGGATTCTATGCTAGCCCGGCCGTCCCCTAATACTGGAGCCTAGACACTAGAGAGAGCATAGTGAGACCGGAAAACTTCCCCTTCAGACACCCTCTCCTATAATCTTTATACTTATTCCCTACCCCCTCCCCTACCTAGGAGCTGCTACAGTAGCCCAAAGCTCTACCCACCAGATGACAAGTGGGGAGAGGTCGAGGAGCTCCCTGCCCCGCATGGAGCCTGAACTATAATACACTGAGCAATACCATGCTAATTCTTTACTTCTTTTGACTGGCCTGTTTCTTTCTTTCAGGAATACACCTTTGTAGACTGATGATATATCTCTGTATTCCCTTAAATGTTTACTATGTATACATAAGGTGACCTCTGTAAAAACGAGGATTTCCACACAAGGAGACATTTCTATTCTCAACCACGCATAGTATGATTAGAACCCTGTGCATAAGAATGCTCCTTTCATGCTTTGTTCAATATGAACTCTGTTTATATTCATGTTTGAGTAAAGCTGTATGTTAAAAAGTATATCCTCAATAAAAAATATTTAAAAAAAAAAAAAAAAAAAAAAAAAAAGGTTTCAACACAAATCGAATTCAAATGCGCAGAAAAATATTAAGCAAACAGTAGATCAAAGAACTACAAGAGAAAATGAGACACAAGGAAAACATTCTAACATTCAGTGTACTACTCAGAATACTGACATAGAAGGTAATAATAAGAATAAAGGTGCTAGACCTAAAGAACACACATATAATCGAAATAAAAATGTGAGTCATAAAAATAACTATCAATCTCCTTATGACACTAGGAGAAATTATAATCAACAAAATGAGGCTCAATATACGGATTCTCACAATAGTCATCAACAACAAGGACCGTATAAAAATCCCAATCATCATTATAATCACAATAGTGACAAAAATATTCCCGTACAACAGGAATTAGAATGGAGGGGACCACATTTTTTAGAGCAAGGACTAGGTGCATACCCTCCATGGTCATACAGAGAGAGTTGGGGGGAACCATTGATGATGAACAGGGAGAACAGAAAAAGACCAAGAGAGGGAAGAGAGTGGGAACCAAACGAGGGAAGCGAAGTGGCAAAAGAGCGAAAGAAACAGAGGGAAAAGAACAACTCTTAAGGAAAGCAAAAGAGAATATTTTCAATCTATCTAGCACTGAATTAACTAACTCTGACCTATTGTTGCTCAACAAAGGGCTAAAATTTGCCCCTAAAAAACTTCCAAATAAATTCGACACTTATATTGATATACAGAAATTTGTGCGTAAATTAAACCTAAAGAGATATTACGCAAAAAATAGTAAGTCGTATAAGGTTGTGGAAATGAAAGATAATACTAACAATATATGGGACCAGAAAGATGTAGAAACTTTAAGAACAATGTATCAACTGACCACTACAGTAGGTAGCGATAGTGACAATACAAATATAGAAATACATGAGTTAATGAATTTAAGTCTACATGACAATGAGAATGAAATTAGACAGGGTAGATTCAAACGTCCCTCCTCCTTTAACCCCACATATACACAAGGGGAATCTATTCCAGTATTTAATGCTTTAGTGACTGAAGAATTAAATAGATACTTTGATCCAGGGACATTTAAAAATAAATTCAAATATAGAGATAATCTACAAATTCATGAAAGTCTGTCTCTCAATAAATTAAAAAATGACAATCAATTGGTCATCAGACAGGCGGACAAGGGGGGTGGGATCATAGTCCAAGACAAGGTGGATTATTTAAATGAAGCATACCGATTATTGGGAGACACAAATACATACGAAAAACTGGTCAAAGATCCAACTATTGAATATAACAAGAAGTTATTTAACATTTTAATAGAGGCTAAAAGTGAAGCTATATTAAATAACGATGAGTTTGGGTTTGTGTATAATCCTCACCCCAAAATCCCTATTTTTTATCATATCCCCAAGTTACATAAAGATCCAAAAAAAAAAAAAAACCCGGTTGACCTATCATTTCAGGTTTAGAATCTATCACCAGTAATTTGTCCACATATATTGACTCCTATATGCAGCCAATAGTGAAAAATATCAAGTCATACATCAAAGATACATTGGATGTGATTACACATTTGGAGGGCATACAAATGAAGGAGGAATATATGTGGATAACATGTGCTGTGTCATCATTGTACACCAATATTCCTCACAATGGATACAGAATATTACCTTTGTTCAGTTCCGTAGAGTCTGTAGAAATTGTACAAAGATAGATTTTAATAAAGAAGCAGATGTCCTTGAGAAGAAATTTTTGGAGAAAGAGTATAACAGAGATTTGGTTATAGAAGCTAGAAATAAAAATACAGTATGTGAAAGGAAACACTTATGTCACAAAAAGAAAGAAAATGAAAGCGAAAGGACAAAATATAATACAATTAGGTTTATTACCACTTATAATGAAGGAGCCGTTTTTTTCAAGCAAATCTTAAATAAACATTGGGGGATACTCAAAGCGGGCCCACTACTTAAGGGAGTGATTGAAGATAAACCAAACATTGTGTTCAAGAAGAATAGGAACCTCAAAAATATTCTTGCTCCCTCAAAATTGCCTAATACAGAATCTAACAAACAAAGAGGCAATGGTACTTTGGACCAATGGGTCTCTGGAAAACCAGGGACCTTCAAGTTTGGTCGCAAGAATTGTTGTATGTGCCCCATAATTTGGAATAGAGACGCAATTATGAATACTGGTCACACAAAATCAATTCCTATTAAGTCAAGGGGTACATGTCAATCCACCTATGTAGTTTATAGTTTAACGTGTAAATGTGGGAGTGTTTATGTAGGAAGGACAAAAAGAAAAAGAAAATGAAGATGCTATGAGCATATTAATAATATAGAACTAGGGATTAAAACACATACGGCTAGATTTAGAGTTTTGTCGGTAACAACCCGCGTAGCTAACGCTGTTTTTTTTTCCCCCGCACCTTTTAAATACCGCTGGTATTTAGAGTTCACAGAAGGGCTGCGTTAGGCTCCAAAAAGGGAGCGTAGAGCATAATTTACTGCCACTGCAACTCTCAATACCAGCGTTGCTTACAGACGTGGCCAGCTTCAAAAACGTGCTCGTGCACGATTTCTTCATAGAAAACAATGGGGCTGTTTGAGCTGAAAAAAAACCTAACACCTGCAAAAAAGCAGCGTTCAGCTACTAACGCAGCCCCATTGTTTCCTATGGGGAAACACTTCCTAAGTCTGCACCTAACACTCTAACATGTACCCCGAGTCTAAACACCCCTAACCTTACACTTATTAACCCCTAATCTGCCGCCCCCGCTATCGCTGACACCTGCATATTTTTTTTAACCCCCAATCAGCCGCTCCGTACACTGCCGCAACCTACTTTATACCTATGTACCCCTAATCTGCTGCCCCTGACACCGCCGACCCCTATATTATATTTATTAACCCCTAATCTGCCCCCCACAACGTCGCCGCCAGCTACCTACAATAATTAACCCCTAATCTGCCGACCGGACCTCACCGCTACTATAATAAATGTATTAACCCCTAATCCGCCTCACTCCCGCCTCAATAACCCTATAATAAATAGTATTAACCCCTAATCTGCCCTCCCTAACATCGCCGACACCTAACTTCAAGTATTAACCCCTAATCTGCCGACCGGACATCACCGCTACTCTAATAAATGTATTAACCCCTAAAGCTAAGTCTAACCCTAACACTAACACCCCCCTAAATTAAATATAATTTTAATCTAACGAAATAAATTAACTCTTATTAAATAAATTATTCCTATTTAAAGCTAAATAATTACCTGTAAAATAAATCCTAATATAGCTGCAATATAAATTATAATTATATTGTAGCTATTTTAGGATTAATATTTATTTTACAGGCAACTTTGTATTTATTTTAACCAGGTACAATAGCTATTAAATAGTTAATAACTATTTAATAGCTACCTAGATAAAATAATTACAAAATTACCTGTAAAATAAATCCTAACCTAAGTTGCAATTAAACCTAACACTACACTATCAATAAATTAATTAAATAAAATACCTACAATTATCTACAATTAAACCTAACACTACACTATCAATAAATTAATTAAATACAATACCTACAAATAAATACAATTAAATAATCTAACTAAAGTACAAAAAATAAAAAAGAACTAATTTATAAAAAATAAAAAAATATTTGCAAAGATTAGAAAAATATTATAACAATTTTAAGCTAATTACACCTACTCTAAGCCGCCTAATAAAATAAAAAAGCCCCCCAAAATAAAAAAAATTCCCTACCCTATTCTAAAATAAAAATTGAAAAGCTCTTTTACCTTACTAGCCCTTAAAAGGACCTTTTGCGGGGCATGCCCCAATGAATTCAGCTCTTTTGCCTGGAAAAAAAAAACATACAATACCCCCCCAACATTAAAACCCACCAACCACATACCCCTAATCTAACCCAAACCCCCCTTAAATAAACCTAACACTAAGCCCCTTAAGATATTCCTACCATATCTTCACCACGCCAGGTATCACTGATCCGTCCATGCTCCGATGTCTTGATCCAAGCCCAAGCGGGGGCTGAAGACGTCCATCCTCCGGCTGAAGTCTTGATCCAAGCGGCGGCTGAAGAAGTCCATCATCGGGCAGAAGTCTTCATCCTATCCGGGCAGAAGAGGAGATCCGGACCGGTAGACATCTTCATCCAAGCGGCATCTTCTATCTTCTTCCATCCGATGACGAGCGGCTCCATCTTCAAGACCTTTGGCGCGGATCCATCCTCTTCTTCCGACGTCCTAAAACAGAATGAAGGTTCCTTTAAGGGACGTCATCCAAGATGACGTCCCTCGAATTCCGATTGGCTGATAGGATTCTATCAGCCAATCGGAATTAAGGTAGGAAAATTCTGATTGGCTGATGGAATCAGCCAATCAGATTCAAGTTCAATCCGATTGGCTGATCCAATCAGCCAATCAGATTGAGCTCGCATTCTATTGGCTGTTCCGATCAGCCAATAGAATACGAGCTCAATCTGATTGGCTGATTGGATCAGCCAATCAGATTGAACTTGAATCTGATTGGCTGATTCCATCAGCCAATCAGAATTTTCCTACCTTAATTCCGATTGGCTGATAGAATCCTATCAGCCAATCAGAATTCGAGGGACGCCATCTTGGATGACGTCCCTTAAAGGAACCTTCATTCTGTTTTAGGACGTCGGAAGAAGAGGATGGATCCGCGCCGGAGGTCTTGAAGATGGAGCCGCTCGTCATCGGATGGAAGAAGATAGATGATGCCGCTTGGATGAAGAAGTCTACCGGTACGGATCTCCTCTTCTGCTCGGATAGGATGAAGACTTCTGCCCGATGATGGACTTCTTCAGCCGCCGCTTGGAGCAAGACTTCGGTAGGAGGATGGACGTCTTCAGCCCCCGCTTGGGCTTGGATCAAGACATCGGAGCCTGGACGGATCAGTGATACCCGGCGGGGTGAAGATAAGGTAGGAAGATCTTCAGGGGCTTAGTGTTAGGTTTATTTAAGGGGGGTTTGGGTTAGATTAGGGGTATGTGGGTGGTGGGTTGTAATGTTGGGGGGGTATTGTATGTTTTTTTTTCCAGGCAAAAGAGCTGAATTCTTTGGGGCATGCCCCGCAAAAGGCCCTTTTTAAGGGCTGGTAAGGTAAAAGAGCTTTTATATTTTTATTTTAGAATAGGGTAGGGATTTTTTTTATTTTGGGGGGCTTTGTTATTTTATTAGGGGGCTTAGAGTAAGTGTTATTAGCTTAAAATTGTTGTAATATTTTTCTTATGTTTGTAAATATTTTTTTATTTTTTGTAACAGTTCTTTTTTTATTTTTTGTACTTTAGTTAGTTTATTTAATTGTATTTATTTGTAGGTATTGTATTTAATTAATTTATTGATAGTGTAGTGTTAGGTTTAATTGTAACTTAGGTTAGGATTTATTTTACAGGTAATTATGTAATTATTTTATCTAGGTAGCTATTAAATAGTTATTAACTATTTAATAGCTATTGTACCTGGTTAAAATAAATACAAAGTTGCCTGTAAAATAAATATTAATCCTAAAATAGCTACAACATAATTATAATTTATATTGTAGCTATATTAAGATTTATTTTACAGGTAAGTATTTAGCTTTAAATAGGAATAATTTATTTAATAAGAGTTAATTTATTTCGTTAGATAAAAATTATATTTAATTTAGGGGGGTGTTAGTGTTAGGGTTAGACTTAGCTTTAGGGGTTAATACATTTATTAGAGTAGCGGTGAGGTCCGGTCGGCAGATTAGGGGTTAATACTTGAAGTTAGGTGTCGGTGATGTTAGGGGAGGCAGATTAGGGGTTAATACTATTTATTATAGGGTTATTGAGGCAGGAGTGAGGCAGATTAGGGGTTAATAACTTTATTATAGTAGCAGTGAGGTCCGGTAGGCAGATTAGGGTTTAATAATTGTAGGTAGGTGGCAGCGACGTTGGGGGCGGCAGATTAGGGGTTAATAAATATAATATAGCGGTCGGCGGTGTTAGGGGCAGCAGATTAGGGGTACATAGGTATAATGTAGGTGGCGGCGGTGTGCAGTCGGCAGATTAGGGGTTAATACTTGAAGTTAGGTGTCGGTGATGTTAGGGGAGGCAGATTAGGGGTTAATACTATTTATTATAGGGTTATTGAGGCAGGAGTGAGGCAGATTAGGGGTTAATAACTTTATTATAGTAGCAGTGAGGTCCGGTAGGCAGATTAGGGTTTAATAATTGTAGGTAGGTGGCAGCGACGTTGGGGGCGGCAGATTAGGGGTTAATAAATATAATATAGCGGTCGGCGGTGTTAGGGGCAGCAGATTAGGGGTACATAGGTATAATGTAGGTGGCGGCGGTGTGCAGTCGGCAGATTAGGGGTTAAAAAAAATTATTAGAGTGGCGGTGATGTGGGGGGACCTCGGTTTAGGGGTGCATAGGTAGTTTATGGGTGTTAGTGTACTTTAGAGCACAGTAGTTAAGAGCTTTATGAACCAGCGTTAGCCCAGAAAGCTCTTAACTCCTGGCTTTTCTCTGTTTCTGGAGTTTTGTTGTTAGAGTTCTAACGCTCACTTCAGCCAAGACTCTAAATACCGGCGTTAGAAAGATCTCATTGAAAAGATAGGATACACAAATGGTGTAGGGGGATCTGCGGTATGGAAAAGTCGTGGCTGCAAAGTGAGCGTTAGACCCTTTCCTGACTGACTCTAAATACCAGCGGTAGCCCAAAACCAGCGTTAGGAGCCTCTAACGCTGGTTTTGACAGCTAACGCCAAACTCTAAATCTAGACGAAAGTGTATCAGACCATTTCAGGATCTACCATAAACAAGATCCCAATAGCCTAAAAATCAGTATCTTAGAAACAGTACCAGTTAGTTCTAACCCTTATTAAAGACTCACTATTTTGAGAAAAAAAAAAACCAAATGGATTCAGACACTTGAATGTTTGTCCCCAAAAGGCTTAAATATAGATTTAGATCTCCAAGCCTTCATGGTATAAACAAGTGTTGATCATTGATGTGAATAAGTATTAGTTAATTGCCACAGCTCATTTTTTAGATGTTCACATATAGAAAATTATTATAATTAGCATTATCCATTTTGATGTTTGGTATTTCTTAGTAATTTATTATTGTATTTTTTATTATTTATTTTTTATATTACAGAGTAGGACAATTTGCCACATAAAAGAGGATGAATTTAGTGTGAGTAGCATTAACATAACATATACTGTTAATGCAAGTGTTATTAGGAATTTTTAAATAGTTTTGTCAAGAAGAACACAGTGTCATTTGTATTGCAATTTTTATTGTTATATTTTAATATCATAATAAAATGGATTAAGTTTTTATTATATGTATTTTTTAATAACATGGCAGCTATCCATATGTATGTAATCAGTTATAGGAATAGAGACTTGTAATTTGTGAATCAGTTCCAGACATGCCACTGTTCCGTAGCATAGAGAGAGGTGTGTCTGAGCCAGCAACAGGATTGGATCAGTTGCTATCCAATCAAAACCACCTAAGACATTTAAAAGGAGGATCCCCGCAAATTGAGCAATATGAGTCCTGAGTCTTGAAAAAGTCTGTATGAATCGGATGAAACGCATAGACAAGGAGGACACCATTACAGACTTTTAAACTAAGACATTCAAGTTGTGGCTGCAAGTACATTTGTTATCTATGGTTATATTTACCAGTGCCTTTGGACTTAACACAGATGCAAAAACGGAACACAGCCAGAAGTGGTACCAGTTGTGAAAGAGCCGGGTTGCTGTCAGAGGATTTTTTTGTCAAAGGCGTGATTTATATTGTGATCTTGTAAGTGCAACTGTATCTATAGCGCCAAGTGATTTATTAAAACTTTTACCTTGAGTTGCGGTTGAGCTCTGTTCTTCTCTACTTTCAATTGTTTTTATTATGACTTTTATTAAACTTACAGTTTCAAGGGGGGCGGAGCTAGCATCTGAAGAGACAAGTCACACTATCCATGGGCTCCTACAAAATTAGCAAACATTAAGCTTAATGGAGCATATAATTTATGTTTTTTATCTCAGTTCTGGTATCACACTTATGTGAGAGGGAAAGAAATCCTTTTACTGCCTTATTTAATGAAACCTTAACTTTACATTGCGGCACCGGCCTGGAAGCAAGCCACCGGGTATTGCCACGAGGCAGAATAGATACTTAGCCGACAAGATATGGCTGACTCCTATAAACAGCTGCAAGCATTGCTCGACAACTTTGAAAAGAGGATGGATTGCTCCTTTCATGACTTACTATCTACGATTAGAAATCAGGGAGAGGAAGAGCTCAACCCCATGCCCAAGATGGCGGCCTCTCTAGATCCTGCTCAGAATGATGAGACCTCCCGGTTTGCCGTAAGAGCATCAGCCTCACTGTTGGAGACACCGCAGAACTGCACAGACTTTTCTCCATATATTACCCCGCTGAGTACAATGTCAGTTTTCGTTAAGGAGAGGTGTTCCGTTACCCCAGCTTCTCTTGGTAAAGAGGCGAGCATAATGGATGACACTTCATTCCTCACAAGGGGTTTACATCCTCACACTGAGAGCAGGAACACTAATATTGAAATAGCCTTGCCTGTTACCAGACCTGCTAGCAAAGCTATCAGCACTACAGCTATGAAGGTGATAGATAGTGTTTCGCAGGCACCGCTTAACTCAGCCACGCTCACAAAGGATCTCAGTCATACAGACATGAAGACACTTGTGAGACCGCACTTCACAACCCTAAACACCCATCCAACCAGCCAAAGACAACCATCGAGTGACTTACAATACATCACCATCACCCTGGCTAGTTTTCAGACTGATCGGAGGCTTGTTCCTGCCTACCTTGTCACCGGGTTCCAGTTTTTGCTTTCACACTCCCACTTACTCCTGAACGATCAGGACTTCTTCAACACACTCACGCTCCCTCTAGAAATTAATGAACTAAGACCACAGCCTGCACTGGGGTTCACCGGCAACAAAGGTCTGAGGAAAGGTGTAGGCTGAAGTTATGACTGTATTAACAGTTAACATTGGTGCTTGGTTCGATCAACTTGATCTCCCTTTGTCTCTTTGTTTTTCCCTTTTTTACCTCCCAGGTTGCTTCATGTCCTTACAGTAATTGTCTTTATTAGCCCTCACTCATTGCGCTCTTAACCACCACCCTTACTCTAAGTTATTACTTAATTTAGTCTTCATGTCATCGGACTTAGTATTTGGACTATGTATTATATTCCTACATACATAACTACTAGTAAAATCATCTATCTTGCAACCCCTAATCAGTAGAGCGGTGGAAGCTGTGTGACCAATATTAAGCCACTTGTCGTTTTCTACTCTGTTTCGAATGTGCCCACAGAAATCTAGCCATATGCTTTACTATTACCCTCTTTGATGCTGCTACTAGCGATTTCCTGCCTAAGTACAGGAGGCAAGAGAACTTCTACAGCTTCTTTCTATATAATGTCTCGCCACTCTTGAGGTTACTGACAAATGATGATATTTAACTACTGTATATACCAAGCTATATATGTTATTTTTTTAAAAGTCTCACTAAATCTATCTACGTTATAGAATGATGCATGGACTCAATATACCATGAAGAGAAACCCTTCTGACACTTCATAACTCTCTAAGAATGCAATTTTTGTCTGTTTTCACTAATGTTGGATTATGTGTACATTTCCTCTATCTCTAAGTGGAGCTCAACCTTACATATTTATACCATACTCCTATGTATGTTTGTGTTTGCTTTTAGTGAGACACGTAATATTATTACCATTAGCCTACCACATAGAGCTTAACTTTATTTACTTTGGAAAAGCACAGGTCCGGTATTGGTTAACAATAGTCTATTTGCATCATTTACACTTTGTGATTAAGAGCTCATGCCCTCTCTGTTACAGACCTTTACGTAATTACTATGGTAACTTTACTCCTCTCAGCAGCTGTTTACATTCTTATACTAAGATAGAGGTGGCAGCTACATCTTCCTAATTAGCTTATTTATGTTCTTTTCCAAAGCCTTTTCAGTTTATATGGTGTTTAGTGGTTAATAGATTTTGAAGTTTATAGGAAGTTTTGAATGTTTGTATGTCTTCATCAGTACTGTTCTTTATGCAATTTGTACCCTCATTGAAGGGATTTGTGAACCCCTAATATTATATAGGTGCTGACCACAGAACAGGTTTACATCCCTTACACTCCTCTTAAAGCCCCTCCTGGTTGCTTAACTCCCAAAGAATGTCAGCATGAGATATATAAACAGAGAGTCCACAGATCTCCCTATGTCCTAAGAGTAGAGCTGTCAACGCACTCACTATTTCCACCTTATATTATTAATGCCAGACGGTATAACTAATTCTATATCTCGTCAAATGTTCTTGTGTAAATATGGCCCCACCCTCCCACCCTGTCCCTCATTTGAAGAGCGGTGCTTACCCGCTGAATCTCTCCCCCTCCCCATACTATATAATTGTTCATTTGCTTTTTGTAGCTCATAAAGACCCATCTATCTGACCATCAGTTAGCTTCTTTAATCATAGACCTATTGGCCTAGAAATATGTTCTTAACTGGTCAGTTAACTACACTTATGTATCATAAAATTGAGGTTACATCAGCCTATTAACTGTGTATTTCTAATTTGTTGAATTATTTTGCTCAACTATGCTTGTATCTTTCTTCTGTTATCAAAAGGTGGCCTATGTTTTTATGTTTGTTATGCAAAACCTCAATAAAAAAATATTAAAAAACAAACAAAAAACTTACAGTTTCAAAACTGTTTCCAGGAAAATTCTGATCATATATTTTTACTTTTAATAAAATCAGTAGGGGCCAGATTAAGAGTGGCGTTCTAACTGTTGTGTACAAGCAGTTTTGGGTTTATAGCAGCTGTTTGTGTAGCGCGTGTATTACAAGTTGAATGTAAACATGTTCATTTAAGCACAATTGAATTTAATGCGCGTAGGGATAGCCCGACCTCAGAGCTCTGGTTAATGCTCGAATAACCACTATAATGAACAAGCAAAACTGAAAGAATATGTCATAATTATTGCATATAATTAATATAATATATAACACTTTCAAATTCAGTTATTTTTGTGACTGATAGATTTCTCTTATATATTGCAAATTTTTATGGCAAAAAATACAAGCAATATATTTTCTTCTTTGATAAATTATTAACACAATATATAACTTATTCTTTATAATATGTTTTCAATCTCTTTAAACTAGTGTTATGGGGCTTTGCTAGAGAGATGCTTGACACAAGTTTTATATAAAATGTCCAATATTATTGTTTTAAAACAGCAGAAAATGTATGAATTAAAGTGTTTTGTGTTTAAAAAAAAATCACTTTTGAACAAATAACAAGTGAAGACCAATTCCAATAAATATGACTTCCTTTATTACAGTAGGAAAATTGAATGTCAGTTCATTATAAAGCAGCATGTAAGAATTTGCAGTCTTCTTATGTAATTTAGCACTAGACAGAGTTGTTATAGTAAATCAACAGTTCAAATAACACCTTTATTTCACTGAACTATTTTGTATATATTTGTCTGCATTTGTTTTTGTTTAATGGGGCAACTAAAAATACCAGTTTAGATTGTGCATTCAACTTTCATTAATAATCTTTTAATATATCCGAAGGACTTGAGAATTGTTATATTTAATGAAATTGTACATTTTGTTAACTCTTTTGTTTTGCCTTCCTTGATCTCACATTTAAAAATAAATAAATAAAAAACTAAAAAAAAAAAAAGAAAAAAAAAAGCAAATGATCTACTTTATGCTATCTTTAGTAGATAAGAATAAGAGTTTTTAAAGAATAATTTATGTTTGGATAACTTGCACATTGTTTTCTTTTTAGTAATCAACAATGTATCCTACCATATTATTTACAGGTTAAAGGGACACTAAACCCATTTTTCTTTTTTTCTTTTATGGTTCGGATAGAGCATGCAATTTTAAGCAACTTTCTTATTTACTCCTATTATCAATTTTTCTTCGTTCTCTTGGTATCTTTATTTGAAAACGAAGGAATTAAATCTTAGGAGCCCGCCCATTTTTGGTTCAGTACTCTGGATAGTGCTTGCTGATTAGTGGTTACATTTGATTAGTCTATCTTTATTCTAGAACCAAAGGAATGATGGTGTTATGCAATAGTATAAAGCAACTACAGCAACTTTTTGGGACTTACTGCTCCTTTCTCAAGATATTTACAAATAACTCCTTATTCACAACTTACATACTACATTAATCACACCGCAAAATATAATGTGACCATTGTACTTTTATTATTCCTCTAAATTGTTCATCAGAATTAATATTGTATGTATCAGTAACCAGGTCAAAATTAAGACATAAACAAAAATAAATAAATAATCAAATCAAATAAATAAATAAATGATTTTCACCAAAGTGGAGTTCTACAAACTGGCAGCTCAGGCAAAAACAACTCAGCTAACAGAGCAGAGGATGACAAAAAAACAAAAACTGCAGCTTTTCAGAGCCAAATGCAAAATCCAGGAGTTGGAGCATGAGAGAGTTGTGCTTCACATTTAGATCCAGGCTGCCAAAATTCTGAACTCTATTAAAACGGTTACAAGTTCACAGCCCCCCCCCCTCCCTGCACACACCAGGGACGTGCACTCATAGGAGGCAGGGGAGGCAGTGCCTACCCTGCCATATGTGGCCAATGCTTAATTAAATTTTAATTAAAACAAAAAAAAAGGGAAAAAAATATATATATATTTTCCCCCATGTAATGCTATGGAGAGGCAGGTACAGGAACGCTTCTCTCCATTGCAGTACATGGGTCAAAGGAAAAGCTGTGCTGCAACTCCACCTAGCAAGTGAAGGATATATAGATTAATCAGAAGGAGGATGCAGTGAGCAGGGTCATGTGACACAACTGGAAGCTGAGGTAACCTAAGAACAGATGACACCAAGCAGAAGAGTAAAGTAGTATTCTACATCTCTTGTGATTCACAAATTGTGTTCAGATACAGCTCATTAACACAGGGGGGCAGTAAGTGAGCATAACCAAGCAGAAGAGTAAAGTAGTATTTTACTTCTCTTGTGATTCACAAATTGTGTTCAGATACAGTTTATTAACAGGGGGACCAGTAAGTGAGCATAACCCAATACTGATAGGAAGTCAAAGGGTCAATTCAAATTTAAATCCATAATTTAAAACCCAGAGTTTGAAGTTAAAGGGACACTGTAAGTAAATATTTTCTGTGCCTGTTACTAACTAACTACCCCAAATACGCTTTTTATCAATAGCATTTCATTAACATATCTCTACCGTATATCAGAAAACTTGCCTGCAAATTTAATTGTTTTCCAAACCCACTCCGTGGGTATCCTTTGCTCTGTACCAATCCGTTTACAATACCTAGGTTTCAAAATGGTGCTTTAAACACAAAGTTATTGGTTTAAGTATTTTGAACATGCAGTGCTGAAAATAGTGGGCAGGATAACGTGACATCATCGGCGAAAAAAATATATAACTTTTAGAACGTTATGAAACTTCATTTTGGAGAAAATATAGGTCAGTAGGTTTCAATTAATGTTTATTAACTTTAATATGTTAGTTGTTTAGCTTAAAAATTATAACAGAAAGTAATCCTTTAAGTGTGCAGTGTCCACATTATTTAAATTAAAGTTTTTGACATTGAATATTGCTAAGCCTCCCTTTTTCATGGTTATTTGATTTAATTAGGTACAAACGCCATGTATGTTATGTCTGTTCAGTCAGAGGATGCAGTATCTATTTTTTATTTTTCTCTGTGTCTCCATTTATTTAAAGACTGCTGTAAAAATCAATTGTGTTTTTAATATGTGCTGCTTTTATACAAGTTTATATTAATAAATAGGAGATTATGAGTCATTTAAAAATATATGTAATTATTGCAGTTAAATGTTTTTTTAGAAATAATGCCACTGTAAAGTAACTAGTTAAACACATAGTCAAATGGAGACATTTCAAATTAAACTTTCATGATTGAGGTAGAGCATGCTATTTTAATAGACTTTTCTAGTTATTTATATTTTGAGAATTAGCATCAACTGTTACTGGCCCCATGTCAGCAAAACAAATTTGTTTTTGAAAGGAACATGAAAGTCATAATTACATTTCCATCATTCAGATAGAAATTGCACAAAAAAATAAAAATAAATAAACTTTATATTTTACTTTTATTATTATGTACTTCATTCTTTTGGTATCCTTTGTTAAAGAGCATACCTAAGTGGGATGTGCACATGCGTTTCTTGAACACCATATTGCAGCAGCTGTGTTGGCAGTATTGATAACTTGTCCTTTGTGTAAAAATTGTATAGTAAATTATTTATATTTTTACAATACAGTAGTGAGTAGAGAAGAGATTGTGTATTATTCTAATTGCTTAGTAACTGGTACTGTGCCACAGATTTGTGTGAGTGTGTATGTGAGCAGAGTGTGTGTGGGTGTCAGTGAGCAGAGTATGTGTGCTTTATTCTCCAGGTAATCAATACATTTCCGATGAGCTGGTGCTTTAGTGCAGTGTTTCTCAACAGTGGTCCTCAAGTACCCCCAACAGGCCAGGTTTTCATTATAGCTGAATCAGTGCACAGGTGAAGTAATCAGCTGATCAGCTGATCAGTAACTCAATGGTTACTAACTTGCTCTCACCCATCACCTGATTATGTCACCTGTGCACTGGTTCAGCTATCATTTAAACCTGCCTTGTTGGGGGTACTTGCGGCCCTCTGTACATGTGTTTCTCCAGCGTATCATATCTAGTGCCTCACCAGCCTCTGCCCTCACTGCACATTACTGGCACACACACACACACACAAGCCTTCCATCCCAGTCCTGCAAAGTGCTACAAAGTGGCAAAATATTCAAAGGGTTCTGCCCCTATGTCGAGTGAGCCTGATAAAATATTCTAAGCTCTCAACATAGCAGCATCAGCGAGAGGCGTTTACTTTACATGCCATCGGTGGCGATGCTGGCTATAGACAACACCCAGCATCACCGGCCATATTGTATAGTAAAATATAGCAATGTATAGTAATATATAGTAAAAGGATCTCTTGAATATAACTGCCGTGTACCTAACCACTAATCCTAATACCCCTAAACTGAAGTACCCCATGATCGCAAACTAACACAACTCTAATAAAGATCTAAAGTGCCACATACCCACTGCAAGTACTATTCTATAAACCCCTATGCTACCATATACCCACCGCAAGTCAGTAACTATTAACCTCCATAAAATAACAGTGCATTCTAACTTTTTTGACATCTTAAAGGGACACTGAACCCAAATTTTTCCTTTCATGATTCAGATAGATCATGCAATTTTAAGCAACTTTCTTATTTACTTCTATTATGAATTTTTCTTTGTTCTCTTGCTATCTTTATTTGAAAAAGAAGGCATCTAAGCAAAGGAGCCAGCATTTTTTTGGTTCATAACCATGAACAGCACTTGTTTATTGGCGCTGTCCAATCACCAAGGACAACCCAGGTTGTTCACCAAAAATGGGCCGGCATCTAAACTTACATTCTTGATTTTCAAATAAATATACCAAGAGAATGAAGAAAATTTGATAATAGGAGTAAATTATAAAGTTGTTTAAAATTGCATGTTCTATCTGAATCACAAAAGAAAACATTTGGGTTCAGTGTCCCTTTAATATTTCTCTACTCTGATACGTATAATCGATACTTATAACAAAATACCAATACCCTTATCCAGGATAGAATAGACTAAGGGGGCGCGATCCGATATAGATCGCAGTTTGCGGCGCAAGCGAGGGAACCGGCGTCGCCCGCAGTTTCAGCTCGCAACTCGAGCCATCCCATATAAGTCGCCGTCAGATGCTAACGTGCCGTAAGTCTGACAAACCAGCGATGTCCAGAAATCTGCGCAAGTACAAATTTCTGGCGTCGCCATTGACTTACGGCACGTTAGAAACTGCCGGCGCCTCTAAAACCTGACTAAAGTCTAAAACACCCGCACTGTCTAACACGCCTCCCTAACATAGCCCGCACTGTCTAACACGCCTCCCTAACATAGCCCGACACGTCTAACCCTCTATCCGCTATCCCCCCTCACTATCCTAACAATAAAAAAGCTATTAACCCCTAAACCGCCGCTCCCATACCCCGCCGCAACCTAATAAAGTTATTAACCCCTAAACTGCCGCTCCCGTACCCCGCCGCCAGCTATATTATATCTATAACCCCCTAAAGTGAGCCCCTAACACCGCCGCCATCTCTATTAAAATGATTAACCCCTAATTTAATCTACCTACCCCGCCGCCAGCTATATTATCTATATTAACCCTAAGTATATTATAGTTAATATAGGTATTACATTATATATATTAACTATATTAACCCTAATTATATTATGGTTAATATAGTTACTATAGTATTTATATTAACTATATTAACTCTATCTAACCCTAACACCCCTAACTAAATTTATATTAAATTAATCTAATTAATTTATAAACTAAAATATTCCTATTTAAATCTAAATACTTACCTATAAAATAAACCCTAAGATAGCTACAATATAATTAATAATTACATTGTAGCTATGTTAGGGTTAATATTTATTTTACAGGTAAATTGTTAATTATTTTAACTAGGTATAATAGCTATTAAATAGTTATTAACTA
This sequence comes from Bombina bombina, assembly GCF_027579735.1. Classification (NCBI taxonomy): domain Eukaryota; kingdom Metazoa; phylum Chordata; class Amphibia; order Anura; family Bombinatoridae; genus Bombina; species Bombina bombina. The sequence continues at coordinate 539,732,560 of NC_069504.1, read as the reverse complement.
TTTAATATCTACCTAGTTAAAATAATTACCCAATTACCTGTAAAATAAATCCTAACCTAAGTTACAAATACACCTACACTATCAATAAATTTAATAAACTACAAACATCTATCTAAAAATACAATTAAATTAACTAAAATAAATTACAAAAAAAAAAAAACACTAAATTACAAAAAATAAAAAAAAGATTAAAAGATTTTTAAGCTAATTACACCTATTCTAAGCCCCCTAATAAAATAATAAACCCCCAATATAAAAAGATTCCCTGCCCTATTCTAAATTAAACAAATTTCAAAGCTCTTTACCTTACCAGCCCTTAAAAGGGCCTTTTGTGGGGCATGCCCCAAAGAATTCAGCTCTTTTGCATACAACAAATACAATCCCCCCCCCCCATTACAACCCACCACCCACATACCCCTATTCTAAAACCACCCAAACCCCCCTTAAAAAAGCCTAACATTACCCCCCTGAAGATCTCCCTACCTTGTCTTCACCACACCGGGCCGAACTCCTGATCCGATCCGGGCGATGTCTTCCTCCAAGCGGCAAAGAAGAATTCTTCCTCCGGCGATGTCTTCCTCCAAGCGGCAAAGAAGAATTCTTCCTCCGGCGACGTCTTCCTCCAAGCGGCAGCAAAGTCTTCATTCTTCCGGCGGCATCTTCAATCTTCTTTCTTCGCTCCGCCGCCGAGGAGCATCCATCCCGGCCGACTGCTGTACTACGAATGAGGTACCTTTAAATGACGTCATCCAAGATGGCGTCCGCCGAATTCCGATTGGCTGATAGGATTCTATCAGCCAATCGGAATTAAGTTAGAAAAATCTGATTGGCTGATTGAATCAGCCAATCAGATTCAAGTTCAATCCGATTGGCTGATCCAATCAGCCAATCAGATTGAGCTCGCATTCTATTGGCTGATCGGAACAGCCAATAGAATGCGAGCTCAATCTGATTGGCTGATTTTTACATTGTTTTGTTATACTTTTATTCTAGCCATAACAATTTACTTCTGGTCTCAAGTCAGTGCTAAATTTTTTAGCTCTCTTATGTGTTGCACTTGTGCTGAAACACTTAAAGGGACACTGAAGCCAAAATTTTTATTTTGTGATTCAGATAGAGCATGCAATTTTAAGCAACTTTCTAATTTACTCCAATTATACATTTTTCTTCGTTCTCTTGCTTTTTTTTTATTTGAAAAAGAAGGCATCTAAGCTGTTTTTTTGGTTCAGGACCATGGAAAGCACTAGTTTATTGGTGGATGAATTTATCCACCAATCAGCAAGAACAACCCAGGTTGTTCACCAAAAATGGGCCGACATCTAAACTTACATTCTTGCATTTCAAATAAAGATACCAAGAGAATGAAGACAATTTGATAATAGGAGTACATTAGAAAGTTGCTTAAAATTGCATGCTCTATCTGAATCCCAAAAGAAAAAATTTGGGCTCAGTGTCCCTTTAACTCATAAGTTGTAATATGAGCAATTTTAAGTGTTATTGCGCTATCATTGAAAGTATAGGGCTCTCTAAAGAGATGTCAGCCGCATGAAACATTCTCTTGTAATTCTGTTTTACCATGTACTTGTAGTACTAGATTGAGAGCTAATATCAGTGCAGTCCTACAATATTGATAGCACACCTGGTGCTATAAATAGTGCTCCATTTGTAATCTGGGTCAAAGCCTCTTAGTCTCTTTCATTGTTCAACATAGACTGCCAGAAAAAACAAAAACACATTTTGTTTTGGTTTTACCACCTTTGGAATCCTTAAATATGTTTGTTTTATGGTGGCCTTTTAATTCCATATAAACCTTTCTGCGAATATTAAATAAAGATTATTTTGTAATTTTATGGAAAAATTACAAACACAAGCAAACATGCCCAATATGCCAATCATGCCCATATACAAGTGGCTTTCAGATTGCTTTTTGGAAGGATAGATTTGGATTACAATATGTTAATCTCAGGCATGTAAATGGCTATTTCCCTTAAACACTGAACAAAGGGGTTCATTAAAAAAATGTTACCTTAAGAGATGTGAAAGGGTCATTGTATTTGTCCATTTTGGGATAATTCCCAGTTTCTATCCTTATCACGAGTACTTAACACAAGAAAACACAATTTCTGTTTAGAACACATTCACATCTGTGGGCTTTTAGTGCACAGATCCATTTTATTTATTTATTGTCATGTGTTTTGTATTAGAAATAGCAAGTGATAAAAATGTACCTCAGGTCTCAAGAACGCTACATTTTCAAGTGGTATTTTGGATTGGGTATGAGCGCAACTCTTAACTCACTACTTTATAGTGCTCTCTGTATTGTTTATTAAAAGTATAAGGTAGCTGACCATACACAAACTGCTCATAGACAACATTCACCCATTACAGACAGATATAAACATATGCAGTAGAAAACGTTTAAAATGCATTAGCAAAAGCTCAGGTTAATACCAGAGTACCCATTCCCAAACATATATTCCACTGCTTGGATGCTGCTGTTTGACTGATATTTGCATTTAAACCTGCAGCTAGGCACAGACTTACTACCAGGGTGGTTTTACCTGAAGGTAATAGCCTATACAATCTCAATGTTACATGTTCTTAAAGGGATAGAAAGTTCAAAATTGATATGTGCATGGGTACATTTCATTAGTAAAAATGCTTTTACTAAAAGGTATTACCATTTTTCAGTGACATATGCATATATGCTATGAAGGCCCGTTAATCAGTATTCAACTAGACATGTGCATGGCGAAAAAATTCGGTTCAGATCGATTCGGATTTTTTCGAATTTCGGTTCGGATCGATTCAAATTCAGAAAAATTTGAATCAATTCGGTTCGGATTTGTTTCGGATTCATTCGGATTCGAATAAATTCGGTTCGGATTTGTTTCGGATTCATTCGGATTCGAAAAAATTTGGCTGGATTCGGTTAGATTCGGTTCGGTAATTCGGAATTTCGGTAAGTGTTAGGTGGGATTAGACTAGTATTATGTACTAAATTCGGCTGCATTCGGTTCGGTTCGGAATTTCGGTAAGTGTTAGGTGGGATTAGACTTATACTGTACAATAGTAGTGTAATCCATGGCCATCCGAATTTACCGAATAAATCCGAAGTAATTCCGATTTATTTGGTAAATTCGGCAGTATTTTAATTTGGAAATTCGGTTCGATCCGAATCGCCGAATTTTCCGAATTTCCGAATCAATACGAAATGAATTGCACATATCTTTCAAACACCACACCTTCTCAGAGAGTCAGAATCCAAGACAAGCAGGATTACTTTAGAGACCATCCTGGAGTAGTCTGATGATCATTAAACTACTTTAGAAGTCATTTGCACATCATAAGACATCATCAGGCTTGTAAAGTCATCAGCTATAGTAAAATAACCTAGGTTATGACTTCAGAATGATTGCCAGATTACCTTACTTCACAAGCATGAACAGCCAGTGAATGACTCTAGAGTCATCTCATTTAAATATCTCAGCCTTTGGGCTTCTGATAACTAGTCCCAATTACTTCAGAATGACTCCAAGAAGATCATCCTTTTGACTAGGGGAAGTAGCTTGTATGACACAGATGAAGTTGTCACAGACAGAATACACTTCAGATCCTGCTTTTTGAACTTGCATATTGGTTCATGGGCCCTCACTAGGGATGCTACCTTTTGTGCAGACGATTCCTGGACACTTTTACAATGGGGGTGTGGCTCAGGTGTGGTTATATGTGTGGCCTGGGCATTTCTTCACATGGCCTTAACTTTATTCTCCATTTTAAATATATATTTTATTTTTAAAATATTTCACATTTATATATATATTTATATTAACCCTGAGCTTGTATGGACCCTAAAGGGTTAACTGCCTTACTAATCACTGCATTTTATTAATTTTGCTTTTTATAAACACAAAACTCTCTCCACCAAAAAAAAAGCAGTACAAACAGTAGTTCTTAATACTGGAAACTATATTTTGAATCACAAAAGTTTCCAGTATTAAGACCTATTGCTTTTACAACTTTTTTTGGGAGGGGGCTGGAGGTAAGTTTTGTGTTTATAAAAAGAAATTAATATTTTAATTGGAGTATTTTGTAAGGCAGTTAACACTTTTATTATTATCACAGTACCTCATATTATGGAATCATGATCCAGCGCCAGCGGCCAGCAGCACAGTCAGAATTCCTCAGGAACGGAAGGGCAGCCTCCCTGCAGGCTTCGTCTCTGACATGCTAGTCCTACTCCTACACAAGGCACTACAAGACTGAGTGCATGCCCTGCCTGCAGCTGTGTATGCGCTGCTTGGGAGAAAGACAAACGACACACCCCTCTACCAGAGTACCTACCCCTCCTGACCTTACCCCTTCTCTAAGTTACCCCAAGTTGCATGCATTAATAGCCGGTGTTCTGTCGGATTTAGTGAGCCGTGTGCTCCAACAGAACATCGGCCAGGTAAGCCCAGCAGTGAATTGCTGGGGAAAGCTCCCGAGGCCGGTACATGTGAGAGCAGCTCTGGGATACGGGACATAACCTTCAATTCCGAGGCCGCCCCGTTGATACCGGGACAGGTGGTAACCCTAGTACTCACAACATACGTGTGTAGGCTGCTGAAAATCAGTAACTTTTATTAAAATAATTTTTGGTAATGGAAGTATATTTCCGAAATCCTTCTAATTTAAAATGTAAATGCACCCATGCACATATAAAACTTGACTATTTTACCCTTTAAACATTTATTTTTCATTTAGATGTTTTTATACAGTGTTTGATTTAATATTAGTATTTCAAATGGCTTAGAAAAATAGTTAAAACAATTATAGATACATTTATGAGATAAACTTTTTAATTTTCTAGTTTTGGCATTGTCCTTGTTGTGACTAGAATAGTAAGCATTTTTTGAACGATTGTGACATCAACATAAACACAGACCTCACCAGTATAAATGTGGCATCATGCATGCAGATTGTCTATTGCTTCTGGCTAACACTGCATTTCTGAAAAAAATAAATAAACCCAAGGCAATATATTTTGGAGATTCTGTCCATCTGTTACTTTAACAATCTGAAGACTGTAGAAAAAAATATTTGTAAATATCTGGAAAAAAGCTTTCCAGAACAAATAATTTCAAAATAAAAAATATTTGGATAAATGAAAAAAATATTTTTTATCTTACTTTAATATAGAAAATTATTTTCCTGTTTTGAGTAATTAATTATATAACATTTGAAAATGATTTTATAACCTGATTAAGTGCTTCCTTGACTTTTCTAATGCAATTTCTTATTCACTGAGAAAGCAGATGTTTGAAAAACTGGGTGGCAATGCAAGAGAAACAGATTTACTTTCCACAAGGTTTAAATAGATGTTATTTATTAAACTATAAAGTTGATTTGTGTTAAAATAATGGCACAATTATGTCATTTTGTTTAATGTATAAGCTGAAACATATATCAATATATTTAAATTAGTTAAGATGAGTTAAAAGCATGTTTGCAAAGGTCAGTATGAAAGTCGTATCTTTTCTCATGTTATCGTGTCTCATTATTCTTCATAACTGTAGTTGAGTACCCAGAATGAGAGAAATGATACTATCTTGCCCATATTTGAATGATTTAGTTTGAGAACTGTATAAAATTAAATTAATAAAAAAATAAGGCAAACTGTTGTCTTTCTATGTTTATGTTTATTGTGTATTTTTAACACTTTGGCCTCTATTTAATAAGGTCTGGCGGACCTGATCCGACAGTGCGGGCGGATCAGGTCCGCCAGACATCGCTGAATCTGGAGAGCAATAAGCTCTCCATATTCAGCATTGCACCAGCAGCTCACAAGAGCTGCTGGTGCAACGCCGCCCCCTGCTGACTTGCGGCCAATCGGCCGCCAGCAGGGAGGTGTCAATCAACCCGATCGTACTGGATCGGGTTGAATTCGGGCGATTCCTGTCCGCCTGCTCAGAGCTGGCGGACAGGGTTATGGAGCAGCGGTCTTTAGACCGCTGCTTCATAACTGCTGTTTCTGGTGAGTCTGAAGACTGGTAGACAGGTAGAATACACACACATGGGTGCATAAACACTTTTGGTTTAATTTTGGTGTGGGGGGTTAGCTGGTATGTTTAATTAGTGTATACATTTGTTTTTTAAACAGATCAATACTTATGTAATGTCTTGACAAAGGCTCCATAGATTGTCGAAATGTTGACTTATGTTTTAAGAAGATCCTGTTTGGAACATATGATATAATAAAGTCAAGTAATGATTCAAAGTCCTGTGAGTGCCCTTAACTTATAAGACATACAGTATCTCACAAAAGTGAGTACACCCCTCACATTTTTGTAAATATTTTATTATATCTTTTCATGGGACAACACTGAAGAAATTACACTTTGCTACAATATAAAGTAGTGAGTGTACAGCCTGTATAACAGTGTAAATTTGCTGTCCCCCCAAAATAACTCAGCACACAGCCATTAATGTCTAAACTGTTGGCAATAAAAGTGAGTACACCCCTAAGTGAAAATGTCCAAATTGGGCCCAAAGTGTCAACATTTTGTGTGGCCATCATTATTTTCCAGCACTGCCTTAACTCTCTTGGGCATGGAGTTCACCAGAGCTTCACAGGTTGCCACTAGAGTCCTCTTACACTCCTCCATGACAACATCACAGAGATGGTGGATGTTAGAGACCTTGTGCTCCCCCCTCTTTTGTTTAAAGATGCCCCACAGATGCTCAATAGGGTTTAGGTCTGGAGACATCCTTGGCCAGTCCATCACCTTTACCCTCAGCTTCTTTAGCAAGGCAGTGGTCGTCTTGGAAGTGTGTTTGGGGTCATTATCATGTTGGAATACTGCCCTGTGGGCCAGTCTCCGATGGGAGGGGATCATGCTCTGCTTCAGTATGTCACAGAACATATTGGCATTCATGGTTCCCTCAATGAACTGTAGCTCCCCAGTGCTGGCAGCACTCATGCAGGCCCAGAACATGACACTCCCACCACCATTCTTGACTGTAGGCAAGACACCCTTGTCTTTATACTCCTCAGTCCTCACCTGGTTGCCACCACACATGCTTGACACCATCTGAACCAAATAAGTTTATCTTGGTCTCATCGGATCACAGGACATGGTTCCAGTAATCCATGTCCTTAGACTGCTTGTCTTCAGCAAACTGTTTGCAGGCTTTCTTGTGCATCACCTTTAGAAGAGACTTCCTTCTGGGACGACAGCCATGCAGACCAATTTGATGCAGTGTGCGGCATATGGTCTGAGCACTGACAGGCTGACCCCCCACCCCTTCAACCTCTGCAGTAATGCTAGCAGCACTCATACGTCTATTTCCCAAAGACAACCTCTGGATATGACACTGAGCATGTGCACTCAACTTCTTTGGTCGACCATGGGGAGGCTTGTTCTGCGTGGAACCTGTCCTGTGAAACCGCTGTATGGTCTTGCCCACCGTGCTGCAGCTCAAATTCAGGGTCTTGGCAATCTTCTTATAGCCTAGGCCATCTTTTTGTAGAGCAACAATTCTTTTTTTCAGATCATCAGAGAGTTCTTTGCCATGAGGTGCCATGTTGAAATTCCAGTGACCAGTATGAGAGAGTGTGAGAGCGATAACACCAAATTTAACACACCTGCTCCCCATTCACACCTGTGACCTTGTAAAACTAACGTGTCACATGACACTGGGGAGGGAAAATGGCTAATTGGGCCCAATTTGGACATTTCCACTTAGGGGTGTACTCACTTTTGTTGCCAATGGTTTAGACATTAATGGCTGTGTCTTGAGTTATTTTGAGGGGACAGCAAATTGACACTGTTATACAAGCTGTACACTCACTACTTTACATTGTAGCAAAGTGTCATTTCTTCAGTGTTGTGACATGAAAAGATATAATAAAATATTTACAAAAATGTGAGGGGTGTACTCACCTTTTTGAGATACTGTATATGTATATATATATATATATATATATATATATATATATATATATATATATATATATATATATATATATTAGAGATGTGCATTAATTTTGTAACAAATTCAATACACTACATATTTTTCATTAATCGTGATGTTCGGTAATAAACAATTAACAAATATCATGGGCAACAAATGAACTAATTAAATGGATATCAATGAACTAATATTCGTTCAACAAACTTCTTTATTTGTTTTAATTTCCATAAAAGTTATGATGCAAGCAGGCTGTTATGTAGGAAGATCAGGCAAATAGATTGCTTTTTCCACTCAGCCTATCAAAGGAAGCCTCTAATCATGGGCGTCCGGGGGGGGGGGGGGGCACTTGCAGGTAAAAAGCCAGGCACACTTTGCAGACATACAGCAAGTTTAAAACTTACTCATCCATTTTGCTTGAAATCTAGTGGTGTGTTTGCAAGGGAATGCTAGACTTTCTATGTTGTGTTAATATTTTTGTTTTGTAATTTTCCCTTTGGGTTTTGAATCAAGGCTGGTCTGGGGTTGACTGCCTGAGTTGCTGGGAGCTGCACAGATGTCTGTGAGTGCTGGTGTGTATGTATATATATATATATATATATATATATGTAGATAGAGAGCACTCTCACTTTCAAAATCCTAGTGCCAGGGTGCCAGCGGGTAAGTATACAAGATGAAGGAAGGCACTCACTGGTCTTTTCATCAAATCTTTATTAAGCGTGACGTTTTGGGGACACACTCCCCTTCCTCAGACAAGTACAAACCATTTGTGCTCTATTTACACTCTCCTTACACTTTCACTACACTATAGTATGATATACTTATTATTATACCTGATATGTTTTATTCACTATCGGCTAGATTTAGAGTTGGGCGGTAGCCGTGAAAACCAGCGTTAGAGGCTCCTAACGCTGGTTTTTACCGCCCGCTGGTATTTGGAGTCAGTCAGGAAAGGGTCTAACGCTCACTTTCCAGCCGCGACTTTTCCATACCGCAGATCCCCCTACGCCATTTGCGTATCCTATCTTTTCAATGGGATCTTTCTAACGCCGGTATTTAGAGTCGTGGCTGAAGTGAGCGTTAGAAATCTAACGACAAAACTCCAGCCGCATAAAAAAGTCAGTAGTTAAGAGCTTTCTGGGCTAACGCCGGTTCATAAAGCTCTTAACTACTGTGCTCTAAAGTACACTAACACCCATAAACTACCTATGTACCCCTAAACCGAGGTCCCCCCACATCGCCGCCACTCTATTAAATTTTTTTAACCCCTAATCTGCCGCTCCGTACACCGCCGCAACCTACGTTATCCCTATGAACCCCTAATCTGCTGCCCCTAACACCGCCGACCCCTATATTATATTTATTAACCCCTAATATGCTACCCCCAATGTCGCCGCTACCTACCTACAATTATTAACCCCTAATCTGCCTACCGGACCGCACCGCTACTATAATAAATGTATTAACCCCTAATCCGCCTCACTCCCGCCTCAATAACCCTATAATAAATAGTATTAACCCCTAATCTGCTCTCCCTAACATCGCCGACACCCAACTTCAAGTATTAACCCCTAATCTGCCGACCGGAGCTCACCGCTACTCTAATAAATTTTTCAACCCCTAAAGCTAAGTCTAACCCTAACACTAACAACCCCCTAAGTTAAATATAATTTAAATCTAACGAAATAAATTAACTCTTATTAAATAAATTAATCCTATTTAAAGCTAAATACTTACCTGTAAAATAAACCCTAATATAGCTACAATATAAATAATAATTATATTGTAGCTATTTTAGGATTAATATTTATTTTACAGGCAACTTTGTATTTATTTTAACCAGTTACAATATCTATTAAATAGTTAATAACTATTTAATAGTTACCTAGTTAAAATAATTACAAAATTACCTGTAAAATAAATCCTAACCTAAGTTACAATTAAACCTAACACCACACTATCAATAAATTAATTAAATAAAATACCTACAATTATCTACAATTAAACCTAACACTACACTATCAATAAATTAATTAAATAAAATAACTACAATTATCTACAATTAAACCTAACACTACACTATCAATAAATTAATTAAATACAATACCTACAAATAAATACAATTAAATAAACTAACTAAAGTACAAAAAATAAAAAAGAACTGTTACAAAAAATAAAAAAATATTTACAAACATTAGAAAAATATTACAACAATTTTAAACTAATTACACCTACTCTAAGCCCCCTAATAAAATAACAAAGCCCCCCAAAATAAAAAAAATGCCCTACCCTATTCTAAAATTAAAATAGAAAAGCTCTTTTACCTTACCAGCCCTGAAAAGGGCCCTTTGCGGGGCATGCCCCAAAGAATTCAGCTCTTTTCCCTGTAAAAAAAAACCATACAATACCCCCCCAACATTACAACCCACCACCCACATACCCCTAATCTAACCCAAACCCCCCTTAAATAAACCTAACACTAAGCCCCTGAAGATCTCCCTACCTTGTCTTCACCACACCGGGTCCCGATCTGTCCAGAAGAGCCTCCGAAATCTTCATCCAAGCCCAAGCGGGGGCTGAAGAGTGACGTCCATCCTCCGGCTGAAGTCTGGATCCAAGCGGCGGCTGAAGAAATCCATCATCGGGCTGAAGTCTTGATCCAAGCGGGCGCTGAAGAAGTCCATCATCGGGATGAAGTCTTCTATGAAGCGGCATCTTCAATCTTCTTTCTTCTGGAGCCATCATCTTCCAGCCGACGCGGATCCATCCTCTTCTACCGACGCCTACTCGCCGAATGACGGTTCCTTTAAATGACGTCATCCAAGATGTCGTCCGTCGAATTCCGATTGGCTGATAGGATTCTATCAGCCAATCGGAATTAAGGTAGGAAAATGCTGATTGGCTGATGGAATCAGCCAATCAGATTCAAGTTCAATCCGATTGGCTGATCCGATCAGCCAATCAGATTGAGCTCGCATTCTATTGGCTGATCGGAACAGCCAATAGAATGCGAGCTCAATCTGATTGGCTGATCGGATCAGCCAATCGGATTGAACTTGAATCTGATTGGCTGATTCCATCAGCCAATCAGAATTTTCCTACCTTAATTCCGATTGGCTGATAGAATCCTATCAGCCAATCGGAATTCGAGGGACGCCATCTTGGATGACGTCCCTTAAAGGAACCTTCATTCTTCAGTTGGACGTCGGAAGAAGAAGATGGATCCGCGCTGGAGGTCTTCAAGATGGAGCCGTTCGGCATCGGATGAAGATAGAAGATGCCGCTTGGATCAAGATGGTTGCCGATCCGGATCTCCTCTTCTTCCCGGATAGGATGAAGACTTTGGAGCCTCTTCTGGACCTCTTCAGCCGCCGCTTGATAGAAGACTTCAGACGGATTATGGATCGCCAGCCCCCGCTTGGGCTTGGATGAAGATTTCGGAGGCTTGGATCAAGACTTCAGAGGATGGATCGGTGAACCTGGCATGGTGAAGATAAGGTAGGAAGATCTTCAGGGGCTTAGTGTTAGGTTTATTTAAGGGGGGTTTGGGTTAGATTCGGGGTATGTGGGTGGTGGGTTGTAATGTTGGGGGGGGTATTGTATGTTTTTTTTACAGGCAAAAGAGCTGAATTATTTGGGGCATGCCCCGCAAATGGCCCTTTTCAGGGCTGGTAAGGTAAAAGAGCTTTGAACTTTTTTAATTTAGAATAGGGTAGGGCATTTTTTTATTTTGGGGGTCTTTGTTATTTTATTAGGGGGCTTAGAGTAGGTGTAATTAGTTTAAAATTGTTGTAATATTTTTCTAATGTTTGTAAATATTTTATTTTTTTTGTAACTTAGTTCTTTTTTATTTTTTGTACTTTAGTTAGTTTATTTAATTGTAGTTATTTGTAGGTATTGTATTTAATTAATTTATTGATAGTGTAGTATTAGGTTTAATTGTAACTTAGGTTAGGATTTATTTTACAGGTAATTTTGTAATTATTTTAACTATTTTAGCTATTAAATAGTTAATAACTATTTAATAGCTATTGTACCTGGTTAAAATAAATACAAAGTTGCCTGTAAAATAAATATTAATCCTAAAATAGCTACAATATAATTATAATTTATATTGTAGCTATATTAGGGTTTATTTTACAGGTAAGTATTTAGCTTTAAATAGGAATAATTTATTTAATAAGAGTTAATTTATTTCGTTAGATTTAAATTATATTTAATTTAGGGGGGTGTTAGTGTTAGGTTTAGACTTAGCTTTAGGGGTTAATACATTTATTAGAATAGCGGCGAGCTCCGGTCGGCAGATTAGGGGTTAATACTTGAAGTTAGGTGTCGGCGATGTTAGGGAGAACAGATTAGGGGTTAATACTATTTATTATAGAGTTATTGAGGCGGGAGTGAGGTGGATTAGGGGTTAATACATTTATTATAGTAGCGGTGAGATCCGGTCGGCAGATTAGGGGTTAATAAGTGTAGGTAGGTGGAGGCGACGTTGGGGGCGGCAGATTAGGGGTTAATAAATATAACATAGGGGTCGGCGGTGTTAGGGGCAGCAGATTAGGGGTACATAGGGATAACGTAGGTTGCGGCGGTGTACGGAGCGGCAGATTAGGGTTAATAATAATATGCAGGGGTCAGCAATAGCGGGGTCGGCAGATTAGAGGTTAATAAGTGTAAGGTTAGGGGTGTTTAGACTCGGGGTACATGTTAGGGTGTTAGGTGCAGACTTAGGAAGTGTTTCCCCATAGGAAACAATGTAGCTGCGTTAGGAGCTGAACGCTGCTTTTTTGCAGGTGTTAGGTTTTTTTTCAGCTCAAACAGCCCCATTGTTTCCTATGGGGAAATCGTGCACGAGCACGTTTTTGAAGCTGGCCACGTCCGTAAGCAACGCTGGTTTCGAGAGTTGCAGTTGCGGTAAATATGCTCTACGCTCCCTTTTTTGGAGCCTAACGCAGCCCTTCTGTGAACTCTAAATACCAGCGGTATTTAAAAGGTGCGGGAGAAAAAAAGCCAGCGTAGCTAACGCACCCCTTTGGCCGCAGAACTCTAAATCTAGCCACCAATGTTTCTTTCAAATGTGGTTAAAATATACTGTCTGTAAGATGAGCAGTTGTTAACACTTGCATTATTTATGCTGTTCACATGATTACAATGTTGTTGAGGATCACTATAGCAACCAGTTTTGGCGCAATTTTCACTGGGAGGGGCTTGTTTGGCTTTATATTTTCAGTCACTTTTGGTTTGTACTTGTCTGAGGAAGGGGAGTGTGACCCCGAATCTTCACGCTTAATAAAGATTTGATGAAAAGACCAGTGAGTGCCTTCCTTCATCTTATATATATATGTTACAGTTAAAGTGCAAAAATCAGTTAATGTGCACATTACCTAGCTAATCTGCAGATGAACTATGGTGATCAGTTAAAGTGCAGAAAAATTGTTTAATTTCTCAAATTACCTAGGTAATCTGCAAATTACCTAGATAATCTCCACATTACCTAGTTGGCACTAGTTAAAGTGCAAAAAATGCACTTTAGCAGTAACATATATATATAAACTAAAGGGAGTCCCATGGTTTTTCCTATGATAATCAGTTCATATCACTTTTTTTAGAGAGCCTGGGGCACTTTCTTCTGAAAATGGAGGTAAAAACAAAATCTTACAGGGCAGTGTGGCGCACTTTATGCATCATTCATTGCCCAGACACACTTCAACTTCTTAACAAGTTTATATTAGTTATCCCAAGGGTATAACAACTGCTCTCATTCTGTTTTTGCATTTATTAGCATCTTGGCCTCTACACTTCTAAGCATTGTATATTTCCCATTCTGCATTCTGAATTGTTACAGAATCGACTTCCCTGCAATCCATTGTGGAATTATGCAATGAGCACAAATAAATGTAAGAACATCGTACTGAGAATGTGAAATATCTGCCATTCTAGTTGTAATGTATCTGTGATAATACAGTTGAAAAACAAATAATACACTTTCAAGCACTTTAGCTTTTTAGAAAAGTTTGTTTCTCTCATGTAAACTGTTTATTGAAAAAGAAGCCGAAGAATGTTCCGATTTCGGCCGAGGGCTATTTTAGGATTAATATTTATTTTACAGGCAACTTTGTATTTAATTTAACCAGGTACAATAGCTATTAAATAGTTAAGAACTATTTAATAGTTACCTAGTTAAAATAATTACAAATTACCTGTAAAATAAATCCTAACCTAAGTTACAATTAAACCTAACACTACACTATCAATAAATAAATTAAATACAATACCTACAAATAACTACAATTAAATAAACTAACTAAAGTACAAAAAATAAAAAAGAACTAAGTTACAAAAAATAAAAAAATATTTACAAACATTAGAAAAATATTACAACCATTTTAAACTAATTACACCTACTCTAAGCCCCCTAATAAAATAACAAAGACCCCCAAAATAAAAAAATGCCCTACCCTATTCTAAATTAAAGAAGTTCAAAGCTCTTTTACCTTAGCAGCCCTGAAAAGGGCCATTTGCGGGGCATGCCCCAAAAAATTCAGCTCTTTTGCCTGTAAAAAAACCATACAATACCCCCCCCCCCAACATTACAACCCACCACCCACATACCCCTAATCTAACCCAAACCCCCCTTAAATAAACCTAACACTAAGCCCCTGAAGATCTTCCTACCTTATCTTCACCACGCCGGGTTCACAGATCGATCCAGAAGAGCTCCTCCGATGTCTTGATCCAAGCCCAAGCGGGGGGCTGAAGATGTCCATGATCCGACTGAAGTCTTCATCCAAGCGGGAGCTGAAGAGGTCCATGATCCGGCTGAAGTCTTCTATCAAGCGGCATCTTCAATCTTCTTTCTTCCGGATCCATGTTCATCCCGCCAACGCGGAACATCCATCTTCACCGACGACTTCCCGACGAATGACGGTTCCTTTAGGATTCTATCAGCCAATCGGAATTAAGGTAGGAAAATTCTGATTGCCTGATGGAATCAGCCAATCAGAATCAAGTTCAATCCGATTGGCTGATTGGATCAGCCAATCAGATTGAGCTTGCATTCTATTGGCTGATCGGAACAGCCAATAGAATGCGAGCTCAATCTGATTGGCTGATCGGATCAGCCAATCGGATTGAACTTGATTCTGATTGGCTGATTCCATCAGCCAATCAGAATTTTCCTACCTTAATTCCGATTGGCTGATAGAATCCTATCAGCCAATCAGAATTCGAGGGACGCCATCTTGGATGACGTCCCTTAAAGGAACCGTCATTCATCGGGAAGTCGTCGGTGAAGATGGATGTTCCGCGTCGGCGGGATGAACATGGATCCGGAAGAAAGAAGATTGAAGATGCCGCTTGATAGAAGACTTCAGCCGGATCATGGACCTCTTCAGCTCCCGCTTGGATGAAGACTTCAGTCGGATCATGGACATCTTCAGCCCCCCGCTTGGGCTTGGATCAAGACATCGGAGGAGCTCTTCTGGATCGATCGGTGAACCCGGCGTGGTGAAGATAAGGTAGGAAGATCTTCAGGGGCTTAGTGTTAGGTTTATTTAAGGGGGGTTTGGGTTAGATTAGGGGTATGTGGGTGGTGGGTTGTAATGTTGGGGGGGGTATTGTATGTTTTTTTTTACAGGCAAAAGAGCTGAATTTTTTGGGGCATGCCCCGCAAATGGCCCTTTTCAGGGCTGCTAAGGTAAAAGAGCTTTGAACTTCTTTAATTTAGAATAGGGTAGGGCATTTTTTTATTTTGGGGGTCTTTGTTATTTTATTAGGGGGCTTAGAGTAGGTGTAATTAGTTTAAAATTGTTGTAATATTTTTCTAATGTTTGTAAATATTTTTTTATTTTTTGTAACTTAGTTCTTTTTTATTTTTTGTACTTTAGTTAGTTTATTTAATTGTAGTTATTTGTAGGTATTGTATTTAATTTATTTATTGATAGTGTAGTGTTAGGTTTAATTGTAACTTAGGTTAGGATTTATTTTACAGGTAATTTGTAATTATTTTAACTAGGTAACTATTAAATAGTTCTTAACTATTTAATAGCTATTGTACCTGGTTAAAATAAATACAAAGTTGCCTGTAAAATAAATATAAATCCTAAAATAGCTACAATATAATTATAATTTATATTGTAGCTATATTAGGGTTTATTTTACAGGTAAGTATTTAGATTTAAATAGGATTAATTTATTTAATAAGAGTTAATTTATTTCGTTAGAATAAAATTATATTTAATTTAGGGGGGTGTTAGGGTTAGGGTTAGAATTAGCTTTAGGGGTTAATACATTTATTATTGTAGCGGTGAGCTCCGGTCGGCAGATTAGGGGTTAATAATTGAAGTTAGGTGTCGGCGATGTTAGGGAGGGCAGATTAGGGGTTAATACTGTTTCTTATAGGGTTATTGAGGCGGGAGTGAGGCGGATTAGGGGTTAATAACTTTATTATAGTAGCTGTGAGATGCGGTCGGCAGATTAGGGGTTAATTATTGTAGGTAGCTGGCGGCGACGTTGTGGGGGGCAGATTAGGGGTTAATAAATATAATATAGGGGTTGGCGATGTTAGGGGCAGCAGATTAGGGGTACATAGTGATAACGTAGCAGGCGGCGGTGTATGGAGCGGCAGATTAGGGGTTAAAAAATTTTAATAGATTTGCGGCGATGTGGGGGGACCTCGGTTTAGGGGTACATAGGTAGTTTATGGGTGTTAGTGTACTTTAGAGCACAGTAGTTAAGGGCTTTATGAACCGGCGTTAGCCCAGAAAGCTCTTAACTTCCTGACTTTTTTCTGCGGCTGGAGTTTTGTCGTTAGATTTCTAACGCTCACTTCAGCCACGACTCTAAATACCGGCGTTAGAAAGATCCCATTGAAAAGATAGGATACGCAAATGGCGTAGAGGGATCTGCGGTATGGAAAAGTCGCGGCTGGAAAGTGAGCGTTAGACCCTTTCCTGACTGACTCCAAATACCAGCGGGCGGTAAAAACCAGCGTTAGGAGCCTCTAACGCTGGTTTTGACGGCTACCGCCCAACTCTAAATCTAGGCGTAAGATAGCTACAATATAATTAATAATTACATTGTAGCTATGTTAGGGTTTATATTTATTTTACAGGTAAATTGTTAATTATTTTAACTAGGTATAATAGCTATTAAATAGTTATTAACTATTTAATAGCTAACTAGTTAAAATAATTACCCAATTACCTGTAAAATAAATCCTAACCTAAGTTACAAATACACCTACACTATCAATAAATTAAATAAACTACAAATATCTATCTAAAAATACAATTAAATAAACTAATCTAAATTACAAAAAAAAAAAAACACTAAATAAAAAAAAAAAAAGATTACAGCAATTTTAAGCTAATTACACCTATTCTAAGCCCCATAATAAAATAATAAAGCCCCCCAAAATAAAAAAATCCCTACCCTATTCTAAATTATAAAATACCCAGCTTTGTACCAGCCCTTAAAAGGGCTTTTTGCGGGGTATTTACCCCAAGTTAACAGCTCTTTTGCCTGTAAAAAAAAAGAACACAACACCCCCCCCAACATTACAACCCACCACCAACATACCCCTATTCTAAACTCACCCAAACCCCCCTTAAAAAACACTACCCCCCTGAAGATCTCCCTACCTTGTCTTCACCCAGCCGGGCCGAACTCCTCATCCGATCCGGGCGATGTCTTCATCCAAGCGGCAAAGAAGAAGTCTTCATCCCGGTGATGTCTTCATCCAAGCGGCGGCAAAGTCTTCTTCCATCCAGCCGATGTCTTCATCCAAGCGGTGGCGAGGTCTTCATCCATCCCGGCGATGTCTTCAAACAACCGGAATTTTCAATCTTCTTTCTTCGCTCCGCCGACGCGGAGCATCCATCCAGGCCGACGGACTAACGACGAATGAGGTACCTTTAAATGACATCATCCAAGATGGCGTCCGTCGAATTCCGATTGGCTGATAGGATTCTATCAGCCAATCGGAATTAAGGTAGAAAAATCTGATTGGCTGAGCATCCATCCAGGCCGACGGACTAACAACGAATGGTACCTCATTCGTCGTTAGTCCGTCGGCCTGGATGGATGCTCCGCGTCAGCGGAGCGAAGAAAGAAGATTGAAAATTCCGGTTGCTTGAAGACATCGCCGGGATGGATGAAGACCTCGCCGCCGCTTGGATGAAGACATCGGCCAGATGGAAGAAGACTTTGCCGCCGCTTGGATGAAGACATCACCGGGATGAAGACTTCTTCTTTGCCGCTTGGATGAAGACATCGCCCGGATCGGATGAGGAGTTTGGCCCGGCTGGGTGAAGACAAGGTAGAGAGATCTTCAGGGGGGTAGTGTTAGGTTTTTTTAAGGGGGGTTTGGGTGGGTTTAGAATAGGGGTATGTGGGTGGTGGGTTGTAATATTGGGGGGGGGGTTGTGTTCTTTTTTTTTACAGGCAAAAGAGCTGTTAACTTGGGGTAAATACCCCGCAAAAAGCCCTTTTAAGGGCTGGTACAGAGCTGGGTATTTTATAATTTAGAATAGGGTAGGGAATTTTTTATTTTGGGGGGCTTTATTATTTTATTAGGGGGCTTAGAATAGATGTAATTAGCTTAAAATTGCTGTAATCTTTTTTTTTTATTATTTAGTGTTTGTTTTTTTGTAATTTAGATTAGTTTATTTAATTGTATGTTTAGATATTTGTAGTTTATTTAATTTATTGATAGTGTAGGTGTATTTGTAACTTAGTTTAGGATTTATTTTACAGGTAATTGGGTAATTATTTTAACTAGGTAGCTATTAAATAGTTCATAACTATTTAATAGCTATTATACCTAGTTAAAATAATTAACAATTTACCTGTAAAATAAATATAAACCCTAACATAGCTACAATGTAATTATTAATTATATTGTAGCTATCTTAGGGTTTATTTTATAGGTAAGTATTTAGATTTAAATAGGAATATTTTAGTTTATAATATGAATTAGATTTATTTAATAAGAATTTAGTTAGGGGTGTTAGGGTTAGATAGAGTTAATATAGTTAATATAAATACTATAGTAACTATTTTAACTATATTAAACCTAATATAATTAGGGTTAATATAGTTAATATATATAATGTAATAACTATATTAACTATAATATACTTAGGGATAATATAGCTGGCGGCGGGGTAGGTAGCTTAAATTAGGGGTTAATAATTTTAATATAGATGGCGGAGGTGTAAGGGGCTTACATTAGGGGTTAATACTATTAATATAGGTGGCGGCGGTGTAGGGAGGGCAGGTTATAGGGCAAAAGAGCTGTTTACTTTGGGGCAAAGCCCCGCAAAAGGCCCTTTTAAGGGCTGGTAATAGAGCTTATTACTTTAGGGGGATTAGATTAGGGGTTAATAATATTAATATAGCTGGCGGCGGTATAGGGGGATTAGATTAGGGGTTAATAATTTTTATATAGGTGGCGGCGGTGTAAGGGGTCAGATTAGGGGATAGATAAGGTAGATGGCGGCAGTGTAAGGGGTTCACACTAGGGGATAAATCAGGTAGATGGCGGCGGATTTAGGGGTTCACATTAGGGGATAGATCAGTTAGATGGTGGCGGTTTTAGGGGCTCCGGGAGATGGCGGCGGGGTCCGGGAGCGGCGGTTTAGGTGTTAATAACTTTATTAGGGATTGCGGCTGGGGATCGCGGTTGACAGGTAGATAGACATTGCGCATGCGTTAGGTGTTAGGTTTTATTTAGCCAGTGGCGGCTCGTGGGTTATTCAAATGGGGGTTCACGGACCAGTTATGTAAAATGGTTTTATATATATATATATATATATATACACACACACATACATACATATATATATATATATATATATATATATAATATATACATACATACACACATATATATATATATATATATATATATATATATATATATACACACACACATTTAATATATATACACACACACTGTATATAATATATATATATACACGCACACACCACACATACCCCCACTCACATGCACGCACACACCACACATACCCCCACTCACATGCACGCACACACCACACATACACCCACTCACATGCACGCACACACACCACACATACACCCACTCACATGCACGCACACACACCACACATACACCCACTCACATGCACGCACACACCACACATGCACACACTCATGTTCACGCACACACTACACATGCACACACTAATATAGATTTAAAAAAATAATAATAATTATATTATTATTATTTAATATTAAATGAAGTACAAATATTGCCCACATTTATTAATCAATTTTTTGTAGGGTGTACAATATGACCTATGCTATTATAGTTAATTACTTACTTACTACATGCTGGCTTGCATAACAAACTTACTTTGTGCAAGACTTTCAGGGGGTGGGGATAAGGACTGACGTGGAAAAAAGGCTAATTATTTTAACATTAACAGCGATTAAGAGCAATAAATTATATAAAAATAAATTGTATGTGTGTATTTATATATATTATACAGTATATATATATATATATATATATATATATATATATATATATATATATATATATATATACACATATATACTGTATACACACACATGTAGCAGTCTATGAAAAATATATTGTACATCATTTTAACTGCAAAATTTTGATATTATGAACATTACAATTTTATTGACAGAGACTTAACAGTAAAAAAATATATATGCTTATTAAACAAACAGCTTAAGCCCCTTGACTGTCAGAGAGGGCTGCATATCTGCTAAACAGTGCACTGCAGGCAGCCCTCTCTGACAATGAATGTGCTTAAACAAGTTGTTCAAAAAGCTTAAAAAAAAACTTGAAACAAGAAATGTATGGCTCACTCACAGCCTAGATATAATGACATTCCACAGGGCTGGGCTTCCCTTCTTCTTTCTCCCTCGGCTCTTACTTTGATGCCTCTGTGCTGAGCAAAGATGCCCCTCCCCCACCCACAGCACCACGGACAGAGAGAGCTGAGCTCAGTGACAGCTCATAAAAAACAGACACACAGCTACACTTCTAAAAAGTAACACTGCGCAGAGTGCACTGGGAGCCTGGGAGGGAAGGAAGTCACTGACTGCAGGAAAGCGAAACTGAACTCAGACAGCACAGTGTCACTGCCTCTGCGCAGCGCTTCCTTTCCTCTGTTCTGCAATGAATGCTGCTGCTTACAAATCATCTAACACCCACTCACCCAGGCAGGCTGACAATTAAAAATAAATACATAATGTACAGCCTGCATTAGCCTGCCTCTCCAGTCTTTACTTGTGTGATATAATGCTAGGGACATATACAAACAGCAGCCTGCTGATGCTCTGCTTGTTGGCCCCCAGAGCCCCACAGCTGTAGTAGTTCTGTCCCTGCTGGCTGCCGCTATGTCAATAATTAAAGTTAACTGTCTCAGTCAAGACTTACTAACTTGCAGGCTGCTTCCCGGGCCTCGCCCTCTTGTCTACTGCTGCTGCATGCGGGCGCGCTACACTGTTCTACCTCGTCTCTGAACGGAAGCCCACGATGCTCCTCCTCCTCCTTGCACACACACACACAGCTCTTAGTGTGCGAGTGTCACGTGACAGCTGGCTCCCGCACACTAAGAGCTGTGCTCTTAAGAAGGCTATGGGCTGGCCTGTAGGTGGCGCTGCAGTCAATGCAGTTTTAAAGTGGAAAGTGCTTTTGCCTATACTTCTATCTATCGCACTGCACAGCATGTGCGATAGATAGAAGTATTAGGCAAAAGCCCATTCCACTTTCACTGACCCTATAGATTTAAAAAGTGTAATTTTAATGTTTTATATTAAAAACACAGTGGAGCCTGAAAGATTTTTTTTATTTAATAAAAAAAAAGGTTTAAAAATGTAATATTTTTTTTTTATTTCTCACTCTTTTTTTTTCTTTTTTTTTTTTCTGTCTATCAGGGGTCAGGGGGGTCAGGTTTGGGTCAGGGGGTTCACGTGCTCAAGTGCTCCTATAGAGGAGCCTCCACTGTATTTAGCAGGTAGTTTAGGTAGTTACGGGGCTCCAATAGTCAGCGTAAGGCTTCTTACGGCTGCTTTTTGTGGCGAGGTGAAAATGGAGTAAGATTTCTCCATTTTCGCCATGTAAGTCCTTACGCTGTATATTGGATACCAAACTGCGCTGGTTTGGTATACCTGCATATGGCCCAAAAAACTACGGGCGACGGCAGAAATATACGCGCGTAACTTCTAAGTTACGCCGTATATAGGATACCAAACCAGCGCAAATATTGGCATCGCCGGCTTTTGCGGGCGACAATTTTTATCGGATCGGGCCCCTTGTGTTTACCTTATTGCTAATTAACTAGAGAGATAATTACTATATTTATCTCAATATTTTACTTCCCAGAATAGAGTGCTTTATTCTCTGATGATTATAAAATTCCGTCTGTAAACTTATGCCGCTATGAATAGAGTGGTCTATATATTTGTTTATGTTTTAATTTTTGGTTTCCCAAAACTGGTAAATTACTCTGATACTGCAATCAGTAGATTTTAAGTAACTAAGCATACACTTAAAACGAAATTGAATTAAGATTTCTACAAATAATTATGTGGATTATTGCATCTGTGCTGTGTGGTAGTGCTTGGTTTACATTAACAGGGAATATTCTGTTGTTATCTATAAATGAGTATTTCTGTTATTCTCAATGGCAATATTAATTGTATTATTTTTTTTTACCACTATACGCTGGTTCTTGTTTTCCAACTTTAACTACACGGAAGCAGTTCATGTGCACATTACCTAGGTAAAGTGCAGATTCTGCACTTTAACTAAGCAAATCAGTTAATCTGCAGATTAGCTAGGTAATGTGCACATTAACTGTTTCTGCACTTTAACTATAACATACAGTATATATATACATATATACAAAACACGGAAGGGGACTGCACTTTTAGACTGGACTGGGTACACATCCCATAACCCTGCAACATGCTCAGACCTGGTGCTCAATAGCACTCTCAGGAAGCTGTGCTTTCCCCAGAGTCCCAGGCAGTTAACTCTAGATAGGTATGGGTGCAAGGCCCATAGGGAACATTACAAAATAAATCAATACAACACACAGAGAAAGTCCAGCACTCACTTGCAAGCTCTCAGCTAAGATTAAAAAAATTGGAAGAGTTAGTTACCACATCTAACCAAATGGGACAAGCCCAGGGCTGAGCATGTTGCAGGGTCATAGCATGTGTACCCAGTCCAGTATGAGAATGTGTGTTTTGTATATGTCTAGGGTGATTACATAATTCTGTGAACCCTTGACTTGTTCCCAGTTTGTTTGATTAAAAGCTTGCATTTGTATGGCTGTAATAGGGACCCAGGTTTTGGGAGAGACCTTTACGTGGTACCTGGGCTTGTCCCATTTGGCCAGATGTGGTAACTAACTCTTCCAGTTTTGCTTTTAGTCTTAGCTGAGAGCTTGTAGGTGAGTGCTGGACTTTCTCTGTGTGTTGTATATATGTATACAGGGAGTGCAGAATTATTAGGCAAATTGTATTTTTGAGGATTACTTTTATTATTGAACAACAACCATGTTCTCGATGAACCCAAAAAACTCATTAATATCAAAGCTGAATAGTTTTGGAAGTAGTTTTTAGTTTGTTTTTAGTTATAGCTATTTTAGGGGGATATCTGTGTGTGCAGGTGACTATTACTGTGCATAATTATTAGGCAACTTAACAAAAAACAAATATATACCCATTTCAATTATTTATTTTTACCAGTGAAACCAATATAACATCTCAACATTCACAAATATACATTTCTGACATTCAAAAACAAAACAAAAACAAATCAGTGACCAATATAGCCACCTTTCTTTGCAAGGACACTCAAAAGCCTGTCATCCATGGATTCTGTCAGTGTTTTGATCTGTTCACCATCAACATTGCGTGCAGCAGCAACCACAGCCTCCCAGACACTGTTCAGAGAGGTGTACTGTTTTCCCTCCTTGTAAATCTCACATTTGATGATGGACCACAGGTTCTCAATGGGGTTCAGATCAGGTGAACAAGGAGGCCATGTCATTAGATTTTCTTCTTTTATACCCTTTCTTGCCAGCCACGCTGTGGAGTACTTGGACGCGTGTGATGGAGCATTGTCCTGCATGAAAATCATGTTTTTCTTGAAGGATGCAGACTTCTTCCTGTACCACTGCTTGAAGAAGGTGTCTTCCAGAAACTGGCAGTAGGACTGGGAGTTGAGCTTGACTCCATCCTCAACCCAAAAAGGCCCCACAAGCTCATCTTTGATGATACCAGCCCAAACCAGTACTCCACCTCCACCTTGCTGGCGTCTGAGTTGGACTGGAGCTCTCTGCCCTTTACCAATCCAGCCACGGGCCCATCCATCTGGCCCATCAAGACTCACTCTCATTTCATCAGTCCATAAAACCTTAGAAAAATCAGTCTTGAGATATTTCTTGGCCCAGTCTTGACGTTTGAGCTTGTGTGTCTTGTTCAATGGTGGTCGTCTTTCAGCCTTTCTTACCTTGGCCATGTCTCTGAGTATTGCACACCTTGTGCTTTTGGGCACTCCAGTGATGTTGCAGCTCTGAAATATGGCCAAACTGGTGGCAAGTGGCATCTTGGCAGCTGCACGCTTGACTTTTCTCAGTTCATGGGCAGTTATTTTGCGCCTTGGTTTTTCCACACGCTTCTTGCAACCCTGTTGACTATTTTGAATGAAACGCTTGATTGTTCGATAATCACGCTTCAGAAGCTTTTCAATTTTATGAGTGCTGCATCCCTCTGCAAGATATCTCACTATTTTTGACTTTTCTGAGCCTGTCAAGTCCTTCTTTTGACCCATTTTGCCAAAGGAAAGGAAGTTGCCTAATAATTATGCACACCTGATATAGGGTGTTGATGTCATTAGACCACACCCCTTCTCATTACAGTGATGCACATCACCTAATATGCTTAATTGGTAGTAGGCTTTCGAGCCTATACAGCTTGGAGTAAGACAACATGCATAAAGAGGATGATGTGGTCAAAATACTCATTTGCCTAATAATTCTGCACTCCCTGTATATATATATATATATATATATAATATGCTGGCTCCTAGAGCTTCAAATCATATTGGTTAATCCGTGCCTTATATCTAAGCATATATAAGCATAATGATGCCAATGAGCTACCATGTTTAAAATTATGTGCAAATAATGTGTATGATGTCTACTTCACATGTTGCCACTTACTACTTAGGGTATTTATTTACCCCCCCCCCCCCCCTGGAAAAATTTCTGCAGACCTCCATGCCTGTTATGTTTTCTATCCAACCATAATTTTCAGAGGGACAGATGGAAGTGGAAGGGGGATTTTTATGTTATTGCCTGAGGTTCTGAGGCTCAGATCTGCAGAGATTTGGCTTTGCCTTGGATTACTCAGCTGTTGCTTTAGAGAATAATATACCGGCACATAGTGTGTCTGTTCTTTTTTTTTTTTTTTTCAACATTGTTTTTTTCTCTTAAAAAAATAAGAACACTTTTAGCTGCAGATTAGAAGATTTAAAATAAATAAATAACACAACAGCTAAACTAAAGCTAGAGTGCTGCTACTTAGATTTAATTTAGTTAGCTTTGTTGTAGTTCAATGTAATATTTTAGAAACGACTTAAAAGACAAGTAGTTTAGTTTATTACTTAAAGTTAACCTTTTGTTTCATTGCTAAACTTAAAGGAAAATAAAACCCTTTTTTTTCTTTCATGAATCAGATAGGGGCACGCAATTGTAATTAACTTTTCAATTATCTAATGTATTTATTTCTCTTTGTATCTTTTGTTGAAAAGTATATCTAGGTAGGTTTACACTTGTATGATCTATCTGACTCATGAAAGAAAAAAAAATAGTTTTATGTCTCTTTAAGTATTTACAAAGCAACTTGTGCCAATATATAAAGCATTCACACTGTATTAGTCACAGCAGCGTGACTTTGATTTTCCTGTGTGTTTAGTGTTACAATTCTCGTATATATCGGACTATGTCAAAGTATACCCATATATAAATTAACTGTAAGTTGTCCTTCTTGTAACGAGTACTTGTTGGTATATATTTGAAAGGATATGGTGTGTCAAATGCAGGCATACAATTTCTATAAGCTGAAGTATGTATCTTGTAGCATATGTAATTTGCTTGTCTTTTTACAATTGCAGAGAATAGAGTGCAACCGTGCAGTTACCGTTTATAAAAAGTGCACACACTAGCAAAAGGAAATAATGTATAACTCAACGATTCCATAAAAGGCTCATTCTCGTAGGAGCCTTCTGACTTCTCTTCGACTATTCGGAATTGATCCAGTGGCTCTAATAAGCCCGATCTGCGTCTTCGCGGCTACCCATATGGGACATACCTAGTGGCGATGAGCGATAACGTCAATGTCAGGTAACAGAGCCACCTAATGCTCTAAATAATGCAATCAGTGTGGGTAAAGGAACCCAACAAAGGAGGAGACACTGCAATGAAATCAGATAAAATGTAGCCTTTAATGTGTCCAGTTAAAATAACAAGTGTATAGTTAAAGGGACACTGAACCCAAATTTTATACTTTCGTGATTCAGATAGAGCATGCAATTTTAAGCAGCTTTCTAATTTACTCTTATTATCAAGATTTCTTCATTATCTTGGTATGTTTATTTGAAAAGCAAGAATTTAAGTTTATATGCCGGCCCATTTTTGGTGAACAACCTGTGTTGTCCTTGCTGATTGGACAGCACCAATAAACAAATGCTGTCCATGGTACTGAACCAAAAAATTGCTGGCTCCTTGGCTTAGATGCCTTCTTTTTCAAATAAAGTTATCAAGAGAATGAAGAAAAATTATTGAAATAAAAAAAATTGGGTTCAGTATCCCTTTAAATATGAGGTATAGAGGCCAGCTGACAAGCCCCTATAGGAGTCCTACATGTTTTGTGCCTGTTATAGCACATTGTCAGGGATTCCACAATATTGTGAAATATGAAAACGCAAAACAATTATAACAATATTTTGAATTGTGAATATTGCGATCGCAATCTTAAAATAGGTAAAAATAAATGCAAAAAAGATTAGTACAATAACGTTTACACTTTAAATACATATTCTTACATTATACTATACAATCCCCCAGATCCAGTTTTAATAGGATTTTTTTTTCTTTTGTCTTTATTGACAAAGTTTCATGGGAGTTACCTGTATTTTAATGGGGAAACATTGCCGTGGGTTTCTAATATTCAAAGCACTGTCCTCCCAATTAGCTATACCTTTTCAGCCAAATCATTCTTACCAGCTTTTCAGTGGTGATATTTTCCAGTGTGACAAATCTATGAATGTACATTGAAACTGAATTTACATATGCATAACTTGAAGTGTCACTCCACAGAAACCATGTTTTTATTTTATTTTGGCAAATGCACAGTTTATTTTGTGTTAAGACAGCCCCCATCCCCCGCTGCCTACATCACAGCTCAATAGCAATGTCGGCAGATTTTTGCTGAAGTTGTGAACCCCATTATATCCTATTGGAGACACATCGCCACTCATCAGCATAATGAGGTTCAGCCCACTTTTTTAGAATATATCAACAGACCGATGGACTGCGATCCTGGCAAACCCATGTAATCAAAGGGGTATAAATGGACAGAAACATAGTTGACGCCTTGATGTGGCATTACTGCTAACATGATGAAAGATGATATTAGTAAGTATTAGAAGTAGTAGTAGTGGGCTGTTTACCGGTATTGTTTTTGCTACTTTTTGTAGTACTATATTGAACTAACATACTTTATACACACACAGACTCCATAGTCATATACAATATACACATAAACTAGTAGTAAAAAACATCACACATACTGTATATTAAATGACAACAACATGATAATAGTACAGCAAATATGGTGGTACTACACCACACACACTATAAATTATGCTATTTGTGTGACTCACTGTACTACTGTCTGTCTAGTTTACTACTATCTGGCAGTGACCTGACCTCATAATAGTCGACTGCTAGTGCCATTTCAACCACATGCTAATTTAACTATTTTGTAAGATTGTCATTGATTGATTCAGTTAATGTGTGTGTGTATGTATGTATGTATGTATGTGTGTGTGTATGTGTGTGTGTGTGTGTATGTGTGTGTGTATGTGTGTGTGTGTGTATGTATTTATGTATGTGTGTGTGTGTATGTGTGTGTGTGTGTGTGTATGTGTGTGTGTGTGTGTGTGTGTATGTATTTATGTATGTGTGTGTGTGTATGTGCGTGTATGTGTGTGCGTATGTGTGTGTGTGTGTATGTGTGTGTGTATGTGTGTGTGTGAATGTGTGTATATGTGTGTGTATGTGTGTGTATGTGTGTGTGTGTGTGTGTGTGTGTGTGTGTGTGTGTGACAGACTGCCTGGTGAAATTAAGGATTTGTCCTAAAAAATGTTTTGCCCATGCACATGTCTAATATATATGCTTGTACATGTACTAATGCTGCTGTTACTACTACTACTACTATTAATACCTGATTTTCCCCACCTCATAAAAAAATGTGCTCACTTTAACATGCAGTAAAAATGAAAAACGTTCTAAAGACTCATAAAATCTAACAATATTTTATAAAAAGATACATAAAGATATGGACAAAGGTGAAAATAGGCTCCACCTTACCATTAGTACCTGATTGTCAAGATGCTATGACTATCATGATTAAATGTTCTGCTTGCATTTATTTTTGGAACATGAATATTTTCTATATTTTCATATAGACACTTAAATAAAATGTATTAAGGAATATGGTGTTTCATTATTTAGAAATTATTTTCAGTAAGACATGTTTCTTCACTCCAGGGGTTGCCCTTCTACATATTTTCATTTAGATGCTACTCAGTTTACTTACTAGTAAGCCTTTTATTAAGGAAAGTCAGGATTTTAATAGATAAATAATTTAAATTGAAACTAATATAGTAGTATCGTGGTACGTCGGAGACGATTGGACAATCAAATGCATACGTAACTAGGAGGGTTAGGACACAACTTGAACTGTATTCCGTCTTCAGCAACCACTATTTGTTTTGGCGGTTTTTAAATTTGGTTTGTTCTATTATGTTGTCTTGCACACCCGAGTGATTTTTATGTAATAAATTCTTTTAAACAGACATTGAGGAGTTCTATTTGTCCTCTACATGTATATGGGCACTACAACTAAGAGCTTAGTCATAGCACTTGTATGTGTGAGTACAGCTCCATTTCTTACTCCTTTGGATATTATACAGGACTTAACTATTAAGTTTTCTTTTCCTTCCTTTTCAATTTGTTTGCACTTTTTAACATTCTTTTTCTTGTTTATTTATTTATTTTTGTATAATTACAAGGTTTATTTTCGTATTATAGTTCATAATATTGCAAACGTGATGGCACGATTGTGTTTTACTCATAATATTACGATCGCACTGTAGCAAACGTATTATTAATAAATAACAAGTTTGCTATAGTGCCATCACATTTGCATTTTTATGAAATATGAATATTGCGAACACGGTCGCATTCTTAGAATAAGTATAAAAACATGACTAAGGACACAATACAAGATTTTTACAATCATGGCTAAATTTTACATACATATTCTAACACTATACTATACAATACATATACATTAAACATTGTACATACATATTTTATATACCACATCCTCAGGACCTATAGTTTTAATAGGACGTTTTTTGAGGGTTTTGTTTTATTGAGTAGATCGCAGACATGATGAATATATAGGCGTTCCGTGGGAGTTTCAAGGGGTTCCATGTGAGTAACCTGTATTTTAATGGGAAAACATCATCTTTGGTTTCTAATATTAAAAACATTGTATTCCATTTAGCTATACTTTTTCAATCATATCAGTCTCGCTTGCTTTTCAGTAGTGAGATTTTCCAGTGTGATAAATCTAGTGAATGTACAAATAAATTTAATTTACATTTTTATAATTTGACGTGTTACTACACAGAATTAGTTTTTATTTTCGCAAACGCACAGTCTATTTTGTAAACATGCTTTGAAGACAGCCCCCCCTCCTGTTGCCTACATGGAAGCTAAGTGGCGATGTCAGCTGACTTTTTCTGAAGTTGCAATCCCCTTTATATCCTATGGGAGACACATTGGGCTCCATGTACTAACCGGCAGGCGGACAGCTTCTCAACTCGCAAAGCTGATCTGTTGATCCGCCTTCGCTACACACGGGCAGCAGATCTGTTGATCCGCTTGCCCGTTTCTATCATTACACACTCATCGGAGTGTGTAATGCCCGTCCCTTCATTCATGTGACCAATCGCGCTACTGAAGGAGCTGTCAATCACTGAGAGCGAGCGACCGACCTCTCTGTGATTTTCCCTCGCCACCTCAGATGTGGCGTAGGGTGTAAGAAGCAGCGGTCTAATTACCGCTGCTTCTTACATTGCGGGAAGCAAGCTCATAAATGTGAACCTGCCCCACAAGGGCTCCAGGAGCCCATTGCCACTTATCAGCACAGCGAGGTTCAGCACACTTTTCTTTTAACATATTACCAGACTGATGGACTGCAAACCTGGTAAACCCAAAAAGGCCATTTCTAGTTGCTCTGGTGATGATTTGAGTATTGGGGTCTATGATAGAAATATTGAGCATTCACAGATCAATTATGTTACTGGCTGTATAAGGCACTTTAGAGGGATGTGCATGATATAGAGTGAGTACTATGTACTTATAAGACCTATTTATATGTTATGTAAATTTCAAAAGTCTATAAAACTGAATCTATGTAAACTTCTCTCTATATTGTACTGTATGCTGCATTACAAAATGATTGTGCCATGTATGAAGTCAAAATTGATGGAAGCATATCATGGGTGTCCTGTAGGCATTGCTGGGCAGAGTCAAATCATGGGAAGTGGCAGATTTTCACTTTTCTCCTCAACTTAGCCAATCCTGCCTGGCTGCAAAAAAAAATATTTGGGTGGTTTTGCACCAACCATTCACCATGACAGCTTGCATCCGATAAAGGAGAAAATCATTGAGAGAAAAGTGAGAAGTGCTAGAGGTATTTTTAAGAGACTGTTAAAAGATGAAAGTAATCCTTTTTACTTTCTTTTTTATATTTAAAAAATAGTTTTCTTTAAAAGTATATTTAAAAAATAACTTTTTTGTTAAATTATTTTTAATGACATATGCTAGGATATTTCAGTAAGAAAACATTTGTATATCTTTGATCTACATATTACTAATAAGGATTAACAATGTCTCTTTTTTATTGTGTGTTTTTTTGTATCATTTGTTGAAAGAGCAGCAATGCACTACTGGTTTGTAACTGAACACATGGACACATAGGTAAGCCAATGACAATGTGTGTGTATATATATATATATATATATATATATATATATATATATATATATATATATATATATATATATATATATATACATATATATATATATATATATAAATATATATATATATATATATATATACAGTATATATATATATATATATATACATATATATATATGCAGCTACCAATCAGCAGCTAGAACCTAGGTTCTTTGCGGCTCCTGAGCTTACCTAGATAAACCTTTCAGCAAAGGATAACAGGAAGCAAATTAAATAATAGAAGTATATTGGAAAGTTGTTTATAATTGTATGCTCTGTCTAAATAATGAATAACTAATTATGTCTTTGCTGTCCCTTTAATACTATAGCAAATAAGCCAATAAAGTTTGCCATTTCAAAGTGATAAGCAAGGGGTCTTATAATAGATTAGAATGTTTCAAAACTGAAAATATATTTGATATTTTCCTTCCTAATTTGCAAAACAAATTTTGAGTGATTCATTAACATACTGCTGGGAAATTAAATAATGCTTATTTGATCAATCTGTTTCTAATGACAGAAGCAACAGATGAGGCATCATTGCAATGACTCAAATTGGCTTAGATGACATTATAATATAATATCAGTGAGCCAGATTAGCATGATATGCTGCAGGGATTTATTTGTTGGAGAAATGTGATATCTTGTGTTGTTTATTTTTGAAACAGCCAATAATCAAATAGTGCAAATGCATACACACCAACACAGATTACATGTTTTATACTTCAATAATTAAACATTTTCTTTTTTAAATATTTGCTTTTAAATAAACTGTAACATAAGTGTTTATTGTATGTCACTAATTTCATCGTTTATTAACATTGCCTTTATAAATAGCTAGTGATGTCGCGAATTGTTCACCGGCGAATAGTTCTCGGCGAACATAGCATGTTCGCGTTCGCCGCGACGGGCGAACATATGCAATGTTCGATCCGCCCCCTAGTCGTCATCATTAAGTAATACTTTGACCCTGTACCTCACAGTCAGCTCAGCAGGCACATTCCAGCCAATCAGCAGCAGACCCTCCCTCCCAGACCCTCCTACCTTCTGGACAGCATCCATTTTAGATTCATTCGGAAGCTGCATTGTTAGTGAAGGAGGGACAGTGTAGCTGCTGCTGATTTAGTAGGGAAATCTATAGCTAGTCTGGTGTATTCAGTGTCCACTTCAGTCCTGAAGGACTCATCTTGTCAGGTATTCCACCTTAAACTGACTTGTGTGAATAACTTCCAATACCACCTTTATTCATTAGACCAACCTACCTACTCTATATCACCTGTCTTCTAACCTTAGACAAGTGCTTAGTTATTGAGTGTTATAGGAGTAACATAGTTGCTCTCTCTGCTTTATCCTAAGCTATTTTGGATTACAAATTACTGTTCTAATCTCCTTTATCTACTGAGATATTTCAAGCATCCTAAACAAATAGGAAACTTTCCAATCATTAAACTGCCTGCAGCACAGGATCTTTACAAACTGGGAGACTGATTCCCACTTCATGCTGATTCCCACAAGCTGCAGCAATCATTTCCTCTCAAAGGAAACAGTTGTGCTACAATACCAAACCTCTGCACTTTTGTTTGTCACAGTCACTGTAACTAAGTCTGCGGCTGACTAATTACATTAAAGGCTCTAAGGAATAACAACCAGTAATTGAGTTTCCATACAGCCACTCTGTCTCTTACCTGATTGCATTGCTTCACTGTTGCCTGTCAGCTGCAGATCAGAAACTCTCCTCTCACTGAAAATAACTGCAAGCAAAGTGTCCTGAGGTTGTGGTAAGCATGAACATGTTTTAATTTGTATATATGTATATATGGGAAGTTTCTCATCACTCCAATTTGTTACTCACCTGGTATATGATAACAAGAGACACTGTTCAGTTAATCAGGACTGCCTGCTTAATTATATATATATAGCTCTTCCTCATAGAGAGAGACATTCTTCTGTTTTATTTCTGAGATCATAACCAGGTTCATACCTGAATTTACCTCAACTGTATCTTACCAATAATTCACTGTGAGCTAGTTGGTTGTCTTCCTGATAAGATAAATCTCAGCTCCATTGAGACATTTTATAACAGTTTCGCAGTTGCAGATCCAAACAACTGTCTTTCATCAGTTGAATCCTAACATAATAACTAAGCCTATACAAATAGATCCAGCAGAACTGCTGCAGATAGTGTATGGTTTATCTCAGAAAGTGGATCAAATGGGTCAAGCCCTCACTAACCTACAGGTTGAAAACGAAACCTTAAGGAAGATCATAAAGGATGCTATAACACAGAAGGCAACCACCTCTGAGAGCATCCCTGAACCACACATCTCTCCTCCAGATGTTTTCTCAGGGGATAGATGGCTGTACAGACAATTTAGAAATGCCTGTCTCCTTATCTTTACATTAAAACCAAAAACCTATCCCACTGATAGGGTGAAAGTATTGACAATGATCACCTATTTAAGGGGTGAACCAAGAATCTGGGCAGACTCTTTCTTTGAGACCAACAACCCCACTATCTCGTCTCTCCCTAGCTTTTTGGCTGCAATGGATGAATTATACTCTGACACCAACACACAATTAACAGCTGAAACTAAAATGAGGGCACTAAAACAAGGTTCCCGCTCTGCTGAAGTATACATCACTGAATTCAAACAGTTTTCAACAGACTCTCAATGGAACCATATAGCACTAAGGAATCAGTTCCGTTTAGGACTGTCTGATGCAATAAAGGATGAACTGGCCCGAGTAGAACTTCCTGATTCCTTAGAAGGTTTAATGAGACTCTCAGTACAACTTGATAGAAGGCTGAAAGAAAGAAAGAATGAACGCCTACCTTCCTTCTACCTACCATCCCAGCGTGACTGCTGTCACACAGGAACCTATGAACATAGGTCTATTGAGAGGTCCGTTATCCCAGGAGGAAAAACAAAGAAGGAGGTCTAAAGCATAATGTCTATATTGTGCCAATCCAGCACATACTGTGAGAGAATGCCCCTTATTACAGAAAAACAAGAAGAGTAAGTGGGTTTTGAGTAATACTGTTGATTCTCCTCAGGTTAAATCGAACTACTGTACCATCTCTCTCTTCTTGCAGTGGGACCGTAAGCGCTACCCAGCAGAAGCCATAGTTGACACGGGTGCACATGGGACTTATATTGATTTGGAATTTGTTAGAATTAATAAAATACCACTTGAGCAAAAAAACAGCCTGTGTCTATTCGTGTTGGTACATATATTTCTAGTGGCCCAATAACTCACCATACTGTACCCTTATTAGTAAGTACTCACTCTAACCACCATGATTTTTTGCGCTTTGATGTCCTCCCTTCCCCACATTACCCTATTGTATTGGGCATGCAATGGCTCAGACTACATGAACCTGTTATAAATTGGAAAACTCTACAGGTTTCTTTTGATTCCTCTCACTGTCAAAAAGTCTGTTTCAACACTCCTCATTCTATAAACCTGTCTGAGGAATGTTTACAAATACCTCCCGAGTATGTAGATTTCTCTGAAGTGTTTAGTAAAAGGGAGGCTGAAACACTACCTCCTCACCGTAGTTATGATTGCCCCATAGACTTGAAGCCGGGCTCAACTATACCCTATGGCCATCTATATCCCTTAAGCCAACCTGAATTGGTACACCTAAAGTCTTATCTAGACGACAACTTGAAGAAGGGATTTATAAGACCTTCTGTCTCTCCTGCTGGTGCGGGAATGTTCTTTGTCAAGAACAAAGATCAGTCATTACGTCCCATCATAGAGTACAGGGAACTAAATAAGATCACAGTAAAAAACAGATATCCTCTCCCTCTAATCCCTGAACTGATTGAACGGTTGCATGAGGCGATTATATTTACTAAACTCGATTTAAGGGGCGCGTACAATCTCATTCGCATACGAGAGGGAGATGAGTGGCTGACGGCATTTCGTACCAGATATGGGCTCTACGAGTATCTGGTAATGCCGTTCAGCCTATGTAATGTCCCTGCCACTTTTCAACATTACATCAATGATGTGTTCAGGGACCTGTTGGATTTTTGTGTCGTAGTCTATTTGGACGACATTTTAATATATTCACAAACTTTAGAGGATCACATTAAGCATGTGAGATGGGTTTTATCGCAGTTACAAGTTCACAGTTTGTATGCCAAAGCAGAAAAATGCCTTTTCCATACCACCAGGATCTCCTTTTTGGGGTACTCTATATCCCCAGAAGGAATTGAAATGCAAATGAACAAAGTGGAAGCCACTGAAAAGTGGCCAACCCCAAAAAAACAAAAGGAACTTCAGAGGTTCTTAGGGTTTAGCAACTACTACCGAAAGTTTATCAAGGGCTATTCCACAATAGCTAAACCTCTGACAGCTTTAACTGGATCATCAACCATATTTCAATGGAACCCAAAGGCTAAAGAAGCATTTACATTCCTAAAAACCTCTTTTACTTCTGCTCCAATATTATGTCATCCAAACCCTGAATTACAGTATGTTTTAGAGGTTGATTCCTCGGAGTATGCACTTGGAGCAGTACTTTCACAAAGACAAGATATCACTCACCCTTTACATCCCATAGCTTTTTATTCGACGTTGTTATCTCCTCCTGAAACGAATTACCGTATAGGGGAAAAAGAATTGCTTTCCATTAAGAGATTGTTTGAGTACTGGAGGCATCTTCTAGAGGGCACATTACTTCCCATCTTGGTGTATACCGATCACAAGAACTTGGAGTATTTACAGTGGAATAAGACACTTACAGCACGTCAGGTACGCTGGAGTCTTTTTCTTTAGTAGATTTAATTTCCAGAAGAGATCCTATACCTGTAAATAACGACAATCCAACAGAAATCATATCTTATGAGAAATTCATTGGCTTAACTTACTGTGACAAGGCTAAGTACCACAAGGCTCTTCATTTGGAAACCCATATGCCAGACGATCTACAGAAAGCCTCAGATGGTTTATGGTACAAAAAGGATAAATTATACATTCCTATCTCCCTACGGAAGGAGTTAATTAAGGAACACCACGATCCTCCTCTCATTGGTCATCCAGGCATTACAAGAACAAATGAAATAATCTCTAGGAGTTACTGTGGCCTAAGATGATACAAGACATAACAGAATATGTACATAACTGCATCATCTGCACCTCTTCTAAGTCTGAAAAGAAAGCTCCTTATGGCTTACTCATGCCCATTCAGATACCAGATAGACCATGGTCCCATTTGGGCATGGATTTTATGGTTGAACTACCAGTATCATCAGGTAAGAATACCATTTTAGTCGGTATAGATCTGTTTACGAAACAAGCTCATTTCATACCATTTCACAAACTTCCCAATTCCTCTGAAACCGCTCAGCTCTTCATTGATAATGTTGTTAGATTACATGGCATACCATCTATACTAAGCACGGACAGAGGAACTCAGTTTACCTCCTGCTTCTGGAGAAACCTCTGCCAGAAACTCCAAATTAAACACAGATAAACTGCATATCATCCGCAGACCAACAAACAGGCTGAACGCCTTAATCAGTGGCTTGAATCCTACCTACGATGTTATTGTGCATATCATCAAGATGAATGGAAAAAATACTTATCTTTAGCTGAATTTTCGTACAATAACTCTACCAATTCCTCTACTAAGTTATCCCCATTTTTTGCTAACTTTGCATACCATCCCAATATCTCTGTAATTTCAAAACAAGTCACATCGAATCCATCCATTGAAGAATTGGCTGTTAAAATAACTGAGAATTTCCAACTACTTCGCAGAAATATGGAGACCGCACAGGTAGTGCAGAAAAACTATTATGATCTCAGGCGAAGAACACCACTACCATACTAATATATACATATTCAAGTACCCAGTAATAAATTAGCCAGTCTATTCATAGGACCATTTCAGTCATTTGTGTAATCAATGAGAATGCAGTCACCCTTCAGTTGCCCTCTACCTTAACCATCCATTCAACCTTCCACGTCTCCCTGATGAAACCAGCTAAAATCACCAAGACTCAGGTGATGCCACCAACAACAACACTTATAGACTCTGAGGAATATGACGTGAAGGAGATCACTGACTCCAGGATTCATAATGGTGAACTACAATACTTGGTTCGTTGGAAGGGCTACTGCCCTGATGAAGACACTTGGGAACCGGAGTCTCATATAACTGCCCCTAGGCTTCTTGCTCAATTCCATAGACGCAATCCTCATAGACCTCGGCCACAAACCGTGGTGCGGTTTGCTTGAAGGGGGGATTCTGTCAGGTATTCCACCTTAAACTGACTTGTGTGAATAACTTCCAATACCACCTTTATTCATTAGACCAACCTACCTACTCTATATCACCTGTCTTCTAACCTTAGACAAGTGCTTAGTTATTGAGTGTTATAGGAGTAACATAGTTGTTCTCTCTGCTTTATCCTACGCTATTTTGGATTACAAATTACTGTTCTAATCTCCTTTATCTACTGAGATATTTCAAGCATCCTAAACAAATAGGAAACTTTCCAATCATTAAACTGCCTGCAGCACAGGATCTTTACAAACTGGGAGACTGATTCCCACTTCATGCTGATTCCCACAAGCTGCAGCAATCATTTCCTCTCAAAGGAAACAGTTGTGCTACAATACCAAACCTCTGCACTTTTGTTTGTCACAGTCACTGTAACTAAGTCTGTGGCTGACTAATTACATTAAAGGGTCTAAGGAATAAACACCTGTAATTGAGTTTCCATACAGCTGCTCTGTCTCTTACCTGATTGCATTGGTTCACTGTTGCCTGTCAGCTGCAGATCAGAAACTCTCCTCTCGCTGAAAATAACTGCAAGCAAAGTGTCCTGAGGTTGTGGTAAGCATGAACATGTTCTAATTTGTATATATGTGAAGTTTCTCATCACTGCAATTTGTTACTCACCTGGTATATGATAACAAGAGACACTGTTCAGTTAATCAGGACTGCCTGCTTAATTATATATATATATATAGCTCTTCCTCATAGAGAGAGACATTCTTCTGTTTTACTTCTGAGATCATAACCAGGTTCATACCTGAATTTACCTCAACTGTATCTTACCAATAATTCACTGTGAGCTAGCTGGTTGTCTTCCTAAATCTCAGCTCAATTGAGACATTTTATAACAGTTTCGCAGTTGCAGATCCAAACAACTGTCTTTCATCAGTTGAATCCTAACACATCTGATCTCTGCTGTAAGGACAGCACCCCAAAAAGCCCATTTTAGGGCTGCTTTTTTTTTCCCTGTGTAATCTAATTGCAGTTGCCTGCATGCCAGCGTGTGTGTCAGGCTCACAGCGTATACTGTGCCCACTTGCCCAGTGCCACCACTCATATCTGGTGTAACAGTAGTGTAGATTTTAACAAAAACAACTTTTTTGACTGTGTTAAATTATAGCAGTCAGTTTCCTTCACACGTGTGCGTTTAAGTGCCTGCCTGCCAGGGCACAGTGTTACCCCATTGCAACTCATATGTGGTGTAACAGTAGTGTAGATTTAAAAAAACAACACTTTTTTGACTGTGTTAAATAATAGCAGTTAAATAATAGCAGTCAGTTTCCTTCAGACGTGTGCGTTTAAGTGCCTGCCTGCCAGGGCACAGTGTCACCCCAGTGCAACTCATATCTGGTGTAACAGTAGTGTAGATTTAAAAAAAAAAAAACACTTTTTTGACTGTGTTAAATAATAGCAGTCAGTTTCCTTCACACGTGTGCGTTTAAGTGCCTGCCTGCCTGCCAGGGCACAATGTCACCCCAGTGCAACTCATACCTGGTGTAACAGTTTAAAAAAAACAACACTTTTTTGACTGTGTTAAATAATAGCAGTCAGTTTCCTTCACACTAATAATAATAAAGGGATTATCTATCTTTTAAAACAATAAAAATTCTGGTGTAGACTGTCTCTTTAAATGGGGAGTTTGGTCTGTCACTGTGAAGCGGGCGTACCCCTTACACTACCTGATCGATACAACATCATACCTGATGTTTTAAAGCACATTATTCGAAACAATTTAGGAATGTTAGGTGATTTATGCCCTTTATGGATTAAAACCAGACTCTGCATCAACTATGTAATTTTCCATGGGAGTTTTGCCATGGATCCCCCTCCGGCATGCCACAGTCCAGGTGTTAGTCCCCTTGAAACAACTTTTCCATCACTATTGTGGCCAGAAAGAGTCCCTGTGGGTTTTAAAATTCGCCTGCCTATTGAAGTCTATGGCGGTTCGCCCGTTCGCGAACAGTTGTGTAAGTTTGCGTTCACCGTTCGCGAATGCAAAATTTTAGGTTTGTGACATCACTATAAATAGCTAATTTGGGTTGCAATGATTTGTTTTCTAATCAAACTGGTACTGTTGCACTACAGGGTTGCAAAACAAGCTTAAAGGGACACTGGACCCAATTTTTTTCTTTCGTGAGTCAGATAGAGCATGCAATTTTAAGCAATTTTCTAATTTACTCCTATTATCAATTTTTATTCGTTCTCTTGTTATCTTTATTTGAAAACAAAGGCATCTACGCTAGACAGCACTTGTTTATTGGTGGGTGAATTTATCCACCAATCAGCAAGAACAACCCAGGTTTTTCACAAAAAATGGGCCAGCATCTAAACTTACATTCTTGATTTTCAAATAAAGATACCAAGAGAATGAAGAAAAGTTGATAATAGGAGTAAATTAGAAAGTTGCTTAAAATTGCAGGCTGTATCTGCATCACGAAAGAAAAAAATTGGGATCAGTGTCCCTTTAACAAAAAGCAGCATTAAAGAAAATCTGTATATTTCAATTTATAAATAATTATTTTTGTGTTGTATTTTTTTATTTTTACAGGACCAGACTCAAATTTAAATAATTAACTAATACAAAAAAATTAGGCTATACATGAAATACTTAATTAACAGGAAAAAATAGTAAAAGAACAAATATATGGGGGCGGAGCTGGCTCTGCATCTGAGCGGTCACACAACACATCAGCTCCGGCAAAATTTATCATATTTAAGCAGTTTTGACCGCTCAGGGCAGACAACTTTTCATGAAACAATGACCGACTAACAGATGAAACACCACAGAGTTCAAGAATTACGAAAGTGACTTGAGCAACGGCATGTTTCACCGTTTATGCCAGTAAGGATCACCACAGCAAAAGTGGAGAGGACGCCATCTTGCCAGCTAGACAACTCCGGGATCTCACTACTGAGACTAGCTTGCCTACTACTGCAGCTCTAGGGATCCTGTCATAACCTCAGTATGGATAGCCACATATTTGATGCAGTCTTCAAAGACTTTTTTATGGCCTTCGAACGGAAAATGGATCACTGCTTCAAGGATCTATGCCAATCACTACACTCAGAGCTCGCAGGCGATGAAGAGGACCCCGGGGAACCTGAAACTCAGATGCCTCTGTGGCATACTGCTCCTAGCCGCCAAGATCCTGGTCAGACAGAACACACACCCACACTGACCACGGAGCAGAATAGCCCGACGTCTCAAACAGAGCTTAAACGCCCTATAGACAATCCTAAGCTATCACTAGCTCCTGAACGAATAGCTCTTACACGGCAGCCAGAGCCCGAGCTCTCTTCCCGGCAACCATTGGATACCACCACAACTGACATGGGAAGCTTTTCTCTGGAGTCAGTACAACTCAGCACTGCCAAAATGACGATGCGCAAGAGACCAACAGCTACACTTTTGAGGACACTGTCTGTCTTGGAGTCCATCACACAATCCCTCCTGCTACATGACAGGATGCATTAACCATCCCTTTTTGAGCAATGGTGCTTTGCTCATTCCTATTCAGTTAATCCGCAGAGACGTCAGCTCTTTATCAACACGTGGCTGATCAACCTTAAAAGAGGCATCGGATGAGACTGTACTATTTTGGATAGGAGACCGTTATCCGCCATGTTCCTCAGGGTTGGCACCGGATATATTGTTTACTTTATTATTGATAAAATGAAGGTGCTAAATAGCAGAGCGGTCTCCTGATTTAACCTTATTATTACTTGTTTTCTTTTTGTTTTAAACCATAGTTACATGGAATGGATGTCAGCATTTAGGTATCTATATTGAAATACGCCATTACATATGACTCAACCTAATGCAGACTAATAATTACATATTTGTTATGGTATACGTTATGCCACTTATATCTACCTAAAACTAAGAATTATCTGCATGTATGTTCCCATCCTCTCCAATAACCCACTTGGTGTCAC
Source organism: Bombina bombina (assembly GCF_027579735.1). Taxonomy (NCBI): domain Eukaryota; kingdom Metazoa; phylum Chordata; class Amphibia; order Anura; family Bombinatoridae; genus Bombina; species Bombina bombina. Next base: position 539,690,982 of record NC_069504.1, on the reverse strand, counting down.
AATGCTGCGCTTTATTTTGCCTAATGCTATCTAACTGCCTATAACTCCAGGGCTGAGGGACAGAGCGACATATCCTTTTTTGTGGGGGTCCTATTATGCATTTCCTGGAAGTAGATAAATATGTCTCCACTTATATCTTCATATGTCTAAACATAAAGATAAGGGTTACTAATCTTTTCAGACAAAGGGTTTTGAACTAACACTGAGCCCTATGCATACTTCTGATGATATAGTTAGCGCTGTTTAGGTAACCTGCAAGTTTTAAGTACCATTTCAGGGACCCCTTAGTTAGGACTTATTAGCATACCTGTCCCTCTGATTTCTCACGACTTCACTGAAGTAACAGATTTGTATTATACACTACCTAGTTTCAGCCAGGTTAAATATAGTTTAGACTTTAAACTTTAAGAGACGGGGAGACTTGATTTGTACTATAATATTTAATAGCCTATATTACATTAGGATATACTAGTATCATAGCTTACAACAATTTGACTTGAACTGGCATTGAGGTTAGTGTAGGCATTACATGCCCCTGTTGATTTTTGGTAACCCTTAAGTTAAGACCTGTAAAATGATATTTACCCTCACATGTTCCCTATATTATCCTTAGACAGGTTAGGGTTCACAGCCCCTGCTCATTCAATCTCAGAGATAAAGGTTCTTAACCTTTGTATGTTTTTGTTGGTATGCCTGCTATAATATTACTTATATAATCCTTATACTAAGATTTATTTGTATATTTAAATGTGTATACTCTCAAAAATATCTATACCTGCCTAGAAAGTTTACATATAGCAAACATAACTCGTGTTTACTCATTCCAGACTTGTCTTGACGCTGTAGCTAATTTTTTCTATAATTTATTCGCCTGACTTTTATAATGATACACTGTTGGGTCAATGACCACGTCCTTAGAGTATAATCCTCTAATTCATGTTACAGCATACTAGATAACCCTAAAAGTGAAATAACTTGGCCACCATATATTATATGGAGCATTATACACAGCTTTTCATTAGACCCTAGAACACTGATATATGCAGGACCCTATGGGAATATTATAAACTATACATATACCTTGTATTGTGCATCATTATACCCTAAGGCCTAGATTTAGAGTTCGGCGGTAGCCGTCAAAACCAGCGTTAGAGGCTCCTAACGCTGGTTTTGGCCGCCCGCTGGTATTTGGAGTCAGTGATTAAAGGGTCTAACGCTCACTTTACAGCCGCGACTTTTCCATACCGCAGATCCCCCTATGCCATTTGCGTAGCCTATCTTTTCAATGGGATCTTTCTAACGCTGGTATTTAGAGTCGTTTCTGCAGTGAGCGTTAGAGCTCTAACGACAAGATTCCAGCCGCCTGAAAAAAGCAGGAGTTAAGAGCTTTCTGGCTAACGCCGGTTTATAAAGCTCTTAACTACTGTACCCTAAAGTACACTAACACCCATAAACTACCTATGTACCCCTAAACCGAGGTCCCCCCACATCGCCGCCACTCGATTAAAATTTTTAACCCCTAATCTGCCGACCGCCACCTACGTTATACTTATGTACCCCTAATCTGCTGCCCCTAACCCCGCCGACCCCTATATTATATTTATTAACCCCTAACTTGCCCCCCACAACGTCGCCGCAAGCTACTTAAAATAATTAACCCCTAATCTTCCGACCGCAAATCGCCGCCACCTACGTTATCCCTATGTACCCCTAATCTGCTGCCCTAACATCGCCGACCCCTATGTTATATTTATTAACCCCTAATCTGCCTCCCACAACGTCGCCGACACCTACCTACACTTATTAACCCCTAATCTGCCGAGCGGACCTGAGCGCTACTATAATAAAGTTATTAACCCCTAATCCGCCTCACTAACCCTATCATAAATAGTATTAACCCCTAATCTGCCCTCCCTAACATCGCCGACACCTACCTTCAATTATTAACCCCTAATCTGCCGACCGGAGCTCACCGCTATTCTAATAAATGTATTAACCCCTAAAGCTAAGTCTAACCCTAACACTAACACCCCCCTAAGTTAAATATAATTTTTATCTAACGAAATAAATTAACTCTTATTAAATAAATGATTCCTATTTAAAGCTAAATACTTACCTGTAAAATAAATCCTAATATAGCTACAATATAAATTACATTTATATTATAGCTATTTTAGGATTAATATTTATTTTACAGGTAACTTTGTATTTATTTTAACCAGGTACAATAGCTATTAAATAGTTAAGAACTATTTAATAGTTACCTAGTTAAAATAATTACAAATTTACCTGTAAAATAAATCCTAACCTAAGATATAATTAAACCTAACACTACCCTATCAATAAAATAATTAAATAAACTACCTACAATTACCTACAATTAACCTAACACTACACTATCAATAAATTAATTAAACACAATTGCTACAAATAAATACAATTAAATAAACTATCTAAAGTACAAAAAATAAAAAAGAACTAAGTTACAGAAAATAAAAAAATATTTACAAACATAAGAAAAATATTACAACAATTTTAAACTAATTACACCTACTCTAAGCCCCCTAATAAAATAACAAAGACCCCCAAAATAAAAAATTCCCTACCCTATTCTAAAATACAAAAATTACAAGCTCTTTTACCTTACCAGCCCTGAACAGGGCCCTTTGCGGGGCATGCCCCAAGAATTTCAGCTCTTTTGCCTGTTAAAAAAAACATACAATACCCCCCCCCAACATTACAACCCACCACCCACATACCCCTAATCTAACCCAAACCCCCTTAAATAAACCTAACACTAATCCCCTGAAGATCTTCCTACCTTGTCTTCACCATCCAGGTATCACCGATCCGTCCTGGCTCCAAGATCTTCATCCAACCCAAGCGGGGGTTGGCGATCCATAATCCGGTGCTCCAAAGTCTTCCTCCTATCCGGCAAGAAGAGGACATCCGGACCGGCAAACATCTTCTCCAAGCGGCATCTTCTATGTTCTTCCATCCGATGACGACCGGCTCCATCTTGAAGACCTCCAGCGCGGATCCATCCTCTTCTTCCGACGACTAGACGACGAATGACGGTTCCTTTAAGGGACGTCATCCAAGATGGCGTCCCTCGAATTCCGATTGGATGATAGGATTCTATCAGCCAATCGGAATTAAGGTGGGAATTTTCTGATTGGCTGATGGAATCAGCCAATCAGAATCAAGTTCAATCCGATTGGCTGATCCAATCAGCCAATCAGATTGAGCTCGCATTCTATTGGCTGTTCCGATCAGCCAATAGAATGCGAGCTCAATCTGATTGGCTGATTGGATCAGCCAATCGGATTGAACTTGATTCTGATTGGCTGATTCCATCAGCCAATCAGAATATTCCTACCTTAATTCCGATTGGCTGATAGAATCCTATCAGCCAATCGGAATTCGAGGGACGCCATCTTGGATGACGTCCCTTAAAGGAACCGTCATTCGTCGTCTAGTCGTCGGAAGAAGAGGATGGATCCGCGCTGGAGGTCTTCAAGATGGAGCCGGTCGTCATCGGATGGAAGAACATAGAAGATGCCGCTTGGAGAAGATGTTTGCCGGTCCGGATGTCCTCTTCTTGCCGGATAGGAGGAAGACTTTGGAGCACCGGATTATGGATCGCCAACCCCCGCTTGGGTTGGATGAAGATCTTGGAGCCAGGACGGATCGGTGATACCTGGATGGTGAAGACAAGGTAGGAAGATCTTCAGGGGATTAGTGTTAGGTTTATTTAAGGGGGTTTGGGTTAGATTAGGGCTATGTGGGTGGTGGGTTGTAATGTTGGGGGGGGGGTATTGTATGTTTTTTTTTACAGGCAAAAAGCTGAAATTCTTGGGGCATGCCCCGCAAAGGGCCCTGTTCAGGGCTGGTAAGGTAAAAGAGCTTGTAATTTTTGTATTTTAGAATAGGGTAGGGAATTTTTTATTTTGGGGGTCTTTGTTATTTTATTAGGGGGCTTAGAGTAGGTGTAATTAGTTTAAAATTGTTGTAATATTTTTCTTATGTTTGTAAATATTTTTTTATTTTCTGTAACTTAGTTCTTTTTTATTTTTTGTACTTTAGATAGTTTATTTAATTGTATTTATTTGTAGCAATTGTGTTTAATTAATTTATTGATAGTGTAGTGTTAGGTTAATTGTAGGTAATTGTAGGTAGTTTATTTAATTATTTTATTGATAGGGTAGTGTTAGGTTTAATTATATCTTAGGTTAGGATTTATTTTACAGGTAAATTTGTAATTATTTTAACTAGGTAACTATTAAATAGTTCTTAACTATTTAATAGCTATTGTACCTGGTTAAAATAAATACAAAGTTACCTGTAAAATAAATATTAATCCTAAAATAGCTATAATATAAATGTAATTTATATTGTAGCTATATTCGGATTTATTTTACAGGTAAGTATTTAGCTTTAAATAGGAATCATTTATTTAATAAGAGTTAATTTATTTCGTTAGATAAAAATTATATTTAACTTAGGGGGGTGTTAGTGTTAGGGTTAGACTTAGCTTTAGGGGTTAATACATTTATTAGAATAGCGGTGAGCTCCGGTCGGCAGATTAGGGGTTAATAATTGAAGGTAGGTGTCGGCGATGTTAGGGAGGGCAGATTAGGGGTTAATACTATTTATGATAGGGTTAGTGAGGCGGATTAGGGGTTAATAACTTTATTATAGTAGCGCTCAGGTCCGCTCGGCAGATTAGGGGTTAATAAGTGTAGGTAGGTGTCGGCGACGTTGTGGGGGGCAGATTAGGGGTTAATAAATATAACATAGGGGTCGGCGATGTTAGGGCAGCAGATTAGGGGTACATAGGGATAACGTAGGTGGCGGCGGTTTACGGAGCGGCAGATTAGGGGTTAAAAGTGTAATGCAGGGGTCAGCGATAGCGGGGGCGGCAGATTAGGGGTTAATAAGTGTAAGGCTAGGGGTGTTTAGACTCGGGGTACATGTTAGAGTGTTAGGTGCAGACGTAGGAAGTGTTTCCCCATAGGAAACAATGGGGCTGCGTTAGGAGCTGAACGCTGCTTTTTTGCAGGTGTTAGGTTTTTTTTCAGCTCAAACAGCCCCATTGTTTCCTATGGGAGAATCGTGCACGAGCACGTTTTTGAGGCCGGCCGCGTCCGTAAGCAACTCTGGTATCGAGAGTTGCATTTGCGCTAAATATGCTCTACGCTCCTTTTTTGGAGCCTAACGCAGCATTTGTTTGAACTCTCGATACCAGAGTTAAATTTATGGTGCGGCCAGAAAAAAACCCGCGGAGCGTTAACAGCCCTTTTACCGCCAAACTCCAAATCTAGCCGTAAGTGAATTATGTCCCTACCTATTGACTGAACATGCAACAGGATGTCCCTTTGAAGTTTGCCCCTTTGTCTATAGATTATGACTACTGTCTACTCCCCTCACTCTACTAGTCTGGTATTTTATAAGACTCCGCCCCTCATCTCACCTCCCCTCCCTACTCCACCTCGAGCGGCTCTTGCCCGCTGAACTTCCTTCTCCCCTCCCTGCTAACTTGGTCCAAAAGTGGCCAAACAAAATCTAACCCCCAATTGCCCCAACCGTTCTCTTTTTTTTCAGATTAAATAACTATATGAACAGCAATTTGGGGACCATATCTGTTATATATAAAAATGAGGTTCCATTACCTTTTGTCACTAGACAGGTTACACATATCTCTTAATTGTACCTTTATCCGCTGGATATTGGTTGTACACTTCACTGTTTATAATATTTGTAATGTGGATACCTGACACTGCTCTATATTATATAAATATGGCTCTGATGTTCTTCCAGGCATGTACATATTCCAGAGAGGTTTTTTGTATCTATTTCGTTGCTATGTTTTTAGATATATAATTTATGTTTTATTGTTACATCCTCATTGTCACTGGATGAATATCTCCTGTAATATTCCTTTCAACCTCAATAAAAAAATATAAATAAAAAAAAAAAAAAAAAAAAAGAACAAATATATTTTTCTGGTAATTTAAGAATTTGTGAAAAATGTGAACAATCATTGCAAAATGAGACCCAATGGTTTGATAATGCTTATTATTTTATCCATTTTGCTATCTTCACTTTGTCTACATATAAGCTTACATTAATCAATGGCAAGTTTAGTCAGGTCAAGGGAAAAATGAAGTTAAAGGGACACTGAACCCAATTTTTTCTTTCATGATTCAGATAGAGCATGGAATTTTAAGCAACTTTCTAATTTACTCCTATTATCAAATTGTCTCATTCTCTTGGTATCTTTATTTGAAATGCAAGAATGTAAGTTAAGATGCCGGCCCATTTTTGGTGAACAACCTGGGTTGTCCTTGCTGATTGGTAGATAAATTCATCCACCAATAAACAAAGTACTATCCAGAGTTCTGAACCCCAAAAAAGCTTAGATGCCTTCTTTTTCAAATAAAGATAGCAAGAGAATGAAGAAAATTTGATAATAAGAGTAAATTTGAAAGTTGCTTAAAATTGCATGCTCTATCGGAATCACAAATGAAAAACATTGGGTTCAGTGTCCCTTTAAGTAAATAAATAAAAAAACATTCATAAGGATTGATAGTTATCATTACCCATTCACTCATTGTTCTTCAATTTATGTCATTAGTATTAGATATAATAATAAAATATGCATTTATGAAAAATACAACATTTACAATAAGAATGGAACCATTTAGAATGAAAAGTGGAAAAAAGTGTGTTGTAGGCAAAAAATGGCCTATTCTATGACATTCTCAGTGAATGATACAATCCCATCTACTAGGAATCCATAAACACATTTAGTTGTTTATTTAAGAAAAAGGGAAATAAAATCTATATAAAATTAGGAACCAATTTACTCGAGAAGATATCATTTCTACTTCGCATGATTTGGAGTAGGAAAAAGAGTACATTTTTCTATTTGTTCTTCAATTTTCCTGTTCTTTACTTTTTGAAGCAGCCATTCCATAAAAGTCATATTTGCTTTCCTTTGATTTACAATTATTAAAATTTTAATAAGGATTGTGCAGTGACAGTAGCCATCACACACTGTCAGCAAGGAATTATAACTTTATTGCAGCACACAATGACAGCCAACTCATAAAAATGAATGACATTCTGTATCAGAACATCTCGTAGGCTGTTCAGCATGTTAATAGCCTAGTTCATCTTTCTTTAGCATAATGAGGCAGACAGTGTACCAGTATTCAATGTGAAAATGATGATTAAGAAAATTTGAATTGAAGCAAGAAGGCAACACTTAACAGAGGTTTAGACAATATCTAGATTAAAAGTTTCAATTAAAATACTGTTAGCAAGGCTTTTATCACAAGAGCAAAGCTTGGTTACCAAAGACCAGCATTTATTATGAAACATATTTTTATTGAGCTACACTTATCTTTAGAAACTGTAATTTTCTGAGAGCCATAGACATCCTCTTCTCCCGTCTGCTAATAAATCCTTTGTAACATCAATAATGCTAGATAGAAAGAACAAGAACACAAAATAATGAGACATTTTTGGTGATAAGAGATCAGTTTTAAAACTATTATAATGGTATCTTTTAGAATATAAACTTTATGTGGTAGAGGTTGGTTGTTTGTATATTGTCTTTGCTTGTATAAAATGCAACAGAGCCTGCTCTTGCAAGAATGTATTCTAGGGCAGACTATTGTAAAACTTATTGTATGCTTGTAAGTGCGTTATTGTTAAAATTATTGTATGTCTGTATTATTGAGTGATGTTATATGTTAGGTGTTAAGAGGAGAATTTATGGCAATGATGGGATACTGGCAGCCCTAGGGCCATATGTGGTCTTGTAATTTTTCTATTACAAACTTTTCAGTCATTTTTCCCATATGCTAGCCCCTTGTCTCATAAAGAATTAAAAGTAGAGAGCATACTCTAGGATGCTCAGTTATTTAGATTGTTCAAGCAGAAGGAGGGTTAACACTTGTTTCAGCCTATCACTTGTTTTTGTGTCACCTGGTAGACGGTTCGTTAAAATATTTTTTGCTGTACATAATTGTACTATGTAGAGGAAGAATTATTTGCATCAGATTTAAACAGTAGAAGCCTACAGATGGCATAGTGATTTCATTATTTTTAAAATTGCAAATTATTTCTCCAAATCCATGCATAAAAAAAAGAGAGCAAGCTGAGAGAAAAAAAAATTGAGAAATTCTAGTGAAATTAAACTTAGTGTTAAAAACAATGGGCTTGATGATTAATCAATGCTGCTGCTGCTGCATCATTTCAGCCTTGCTTAAAACTAAAGTTCAGAATCAGCGGTCATAAAACCTGACCTTTAACCCCCCCCAGCACCTAAAAGGTGGCTGATTGGCCACCAGTGAGCAGGGGGCAGCATTGCACAAGCATTTCTGGTGAAATGATTGTACAATTATAAATGAAGACAGCGTATACTGTCCCCCAGCAATGATATCCCCTCGATATTTCATAAATTGAGCCCATTATGTGGACACTGAAACTTTTTATGTGGTTCCAGCAAAAGCAATAAATGATCAATGTCAATGAACAAACCATAAACTATTGACAGATGAATACAAAACAAATTGCATTTAATTTACATGTGCTCCTTTTAGCTAAAAGTATTTTTTATAGAAACATGAAGCAGCAATCACTTTGGCATACTATACGGCTAGATTACAAGTTTTGTCAGTAAGGCTGTGCGGTGCTAACGAGCAGTTTATGCTCACCGCTCACTTGCAGACAGCGCTGGTATTACGTTTTTTTTTTTTTTTAAACCCGGCGTTAGCTGCAGAAAATTTAGCGGAGAGCAAAATTTTGCTCAACATCTCACCTCAATACCAACACTGCTTACGTTAGTGGTGAGCTGGCTAAACGTGCTCGTGCACGATTTCCCCATAGGAATCAATGGGGGAGAGCCGGCTGAAAAAAAACCTAACACCTGCAAAAAAGCAGCGTTCAGCTCCTAACGCAGCCCCATTGATTCCTGTGGGGAAATACATTTTATGTCTACACCTAACACCCTAACATGAACCCCGAGTCTAAACACCCCCAATCTTACACCAATTAACCCCTAATCTGCCGCCCCCGACAACGCCAACACCTACATTATATTATTAAGCCCTAATCTGCCTCTCCAGACACTACCGCCACCTACATTATACTTATGAACCCCTAATCTGCTGCCCCCAACATCGCCAACACCTACATTATATTTATTAACCCCTAATCTGCTGCCCCCAATGTCGCCGCAACCTAACTACATTTATTAACCCCTAATCTGCCGCCTACAACGTCGCCACCACTATATTAAAGTTATTAACCCCTAAAACTAAGTCTAACCCTAACCCCCTAACTTAAATATAATTTAAATAAATCTAAATAAAATAACTACAATTAACTAAATTATACCTTTTTAAAACTAAATACTTACCTATAAAATAAACCCTAAGATAGCTACAATATAACTAATAGTTACATTGTAGCTATATTAGGGTTTATTTTTATTTTACAGGCAACTTTGTATTTATTTTAACTAGGTACAATAGTTATTAAATAGTTATTAACTATTTAATAGCTACCTAGTTAAAATAAATACAAATTTACCTGTAAAATAAAACATAACATAAGTTACAATTACTCCTAACAATACACTATAATTCAATTAATTCCCTAAACTAACTACAATTAATTACAATTAAATACAATTATCTAAATTACGATTTTTTTTTACAGAAAATAATAAAATAATTACAAGATTCCCCCTAATAAAATACCCCCCCCCAAAAAAATAATAAAAAGCCCTACCCTATACTAAATTACAAATAGCCCTTAAAAGTGCTTTTTAAGGGGCATTGCCCCAAAGTAATCAGCTCTTTTATCTGTAAAAAAAAGTACCATATCCCCCCCCCAACATTAAAACCCACCACCAACACACCCAACCCTACTCTAAAACCCACCCAATCCCTCCTTAATAAAACCTAACACTAACCCCTTGAAGATCACCCTACCTTGAGAAGTCTTCACCCAACCGGGCCAAAGTCCTCAACGAAGCTGGGAGAATTGGTCCTCCAGACGGGCAGAAGTCTTAATCGAAGCTGGGCAGAAGAGGTCCTCCAGACGGGCAGAAGTCTTCATCCAGACGGCATCTTCTATCTTCATCCATCCGGCGCGGAGCGGGTCCATCTTCAAGCCATCCGACGCCGAGCATCCTTCCTGGCCGATGACTAACGACGAATGAAGGTTCCTTTAAATGGCATCATCCAAGATGGCGTCCCTTGAATTCTGATTGGCTGATAGAATTCTATCAGCCAATTGGATATAAGGTAGGAAAAATCCTATTGGCTGATCCAATCAGTCAATAGGATTGAGCTTGCATTCTATTGGCTGTTCCAATCAGCCAATAGAATGCAAGCTCAATCCTATTGGCTGATTGCATCAGCCAATAGGATTTTTCTTACCTTAATTTTGATTGGCTGATAGAATTCTATCAGCCAATCGGAATTCAAGGGACGCCATCTTGGATGACATCATTTAAAGGAACCTTCATTGGTCGTTAGTCATCGCCCAGGAAGGATGCTCCATGTCGGATGGCTTGAAGATGGACCCGCTCCGCGCCGGATGGATGAAGATAGAAGATGCCGTCTGGATTAAGACTTCTGCCCATCTGGATTACCTCTTCTGCTCAGCTTCGATGAAGACTTCTGCCTATCTGGAGGACCACTTTGCCCAGCTTCGTTGAGTACTTCTGGCTTTTTGCTTAAAAGCATATCTAGATAGACTCAGTAGCTGCTGATTGGTGGCTGCACATAGATGCCTCATGTGATTGTCTTACCCATGTGCATTGCTATTTATTCAACAAAGGATATCTAAAGAATGAAGCAAATCATCTGTTTGAGGAGCCAGTGTTCCTCCTTGGAATAACAAAGCTTATTTCACTGTTACCTTAAGCTGCCAGTTCTGTTAATGGGGTTTGTTAGGGCCTAGGGAACTTATTGTATAATACAATTAAAGATCACTCAATTATCATTAAAGTCAATTTGATATAAATATGCCTCATATCTTTTGTTAACAGTGAAACACACACATATAGAGGGGTTAAGGTAACATATCAATGTGGTAAATATATTCTTATGTAACATTTGGAATATAAAACACTGTTTTATTGCAAAGGAGCTGCATTTATTTACTGAAAACCTTATCATGAGTAAGGAACATTGCTTTCTATTCATAGCTAGGCCTAGATAATTATGGGACAGGAGAGATTTTTAATGTTTTAGTCTAGGAATTTTGACCAAAATTGAAAGTATATTGTTATTGATTTGTTTCAAATATAGCAACAATATTTGTTTCCTGTAACTATTTGCACAGTTCATATTCCTAAACAAGCATGTAAATGATCTGTCTGCTTAGACACAGGTGCATTTTAAATGTTTGATTATTATTAAGATTATTATTTTTTTTACATTTGAATTAGCAAAATAATATCTTTATATTCTGGATAGTACAACACATACTGCTCTAACTTATACTGAGCAAATTCATTTTATCATTTGATCTTGTGCATTCACGTTACATTCCATGACAATTATCTGTACCATACACACTATCTATTACCTTTTATTATTTTGCTATTTTTTTTTTTCTTGCGCTTTTCCTAGGGGTACTTTCTCAGCATTCAATGTCGCTCAGGGCTATTTTTCATTTATTTTGATCAATTGCATACGTCAACTCTGCTAACCCTACTGCAGCTCTGGAGACCCTGCTTGAAAGAATTTAGGTTTTTGATCTCCTGGATGAAAGTTAAGATGTTTACCAAAGAGCAAAATAATAGGTGCCAGGTGTAGTACAATTCCACCATGCAGTAACATAGGATTTATTTTAATGGTTTTTCTTTGGCTACTTCCTGTCAAAAACGTTTAAAATAGGTGGAGGTTTTAACAGGAAAAACAACTGCTTTAAATAAAAAATAAACGTAATAGAGCTATTTGTAAATAATTTAATACACTCCAATAGGTAAAATGGATCTTTGAGAACACATAGGGCTAGATTACAAGTGGCGTGCTAGTTTAGCCCGTGCCCACAAATGGGCTAATTCACCCGTTTACGGGCGCAAGATAAATAACCAACCATAACAAGTGGCTGGTTATTGCTACTGCGAGCTCGCAGTAGCAATTAGCGCTCCAAAAATTAACCAGAAGTCAGATCTCTGGTTAATTTTTAAAATATCCCCAATTACCCTTAAAATAAAGTTTATTGTAGTTTTTTATTTTTTAAAAAAGTAGCATTCTTTTTCAAAATTAAAAATAACTGCACATAGCATTTTTAAGGGGTTAAAGTCGGTGCTCTATGGGGAACTGTGTGTTTTTTTGTAAATAAATATATATATATATATATATATATGTATATGCTTATATACACACACACACATATGTATATATATATATGTATATATATATATATATATATATATATATATATATATATATATATATATATATATATATACATATATATACAAAACACGGAAGGGGACTGCACTCTCATACCGAACCGGGTAAACATCCGATGACACTGCAACATGCTCAGCCCTGGGTACTCACTAGCACTCACAGGAAGCTGTGCTGTCCCCAGAGTCACAGGCAGTTAATCCTAGACAGGTATGGGTGCAAAAACCATAGGGAAAATTACAAAACAAATTAATACAACACACAGAGAAAGTCCAGCGCTCACTTACAAACTCTCAGCTCAGATTAAAAGCAAAAATAGAAAGGTTAGTTACTGCATTTGGCCAAATGGGATAAGACCAGGAACCATGACAAGGTCCCTTCCAAAAACCTGGGACCCTAAAACAGTCACATATTCATAAACATATATATTTCAATTTGCTGCCCATTGATGCGTGACATACCCACTTTGCTGCGCTAGGTTCTCATGCCATGTCTCACAGCATTTGAACAAGACTCCCATTGGAGCCTATGGGAGCCCCACAACAGTGGGATATCAGTGCGCTTAACAAGTACCTCTCGCTGGATGTACACTCACAATTATTGTGAAAAAGATCCGGGCATAATCAAGCTCATAGGTATAAACAACTATTAACACAATTAAAGTTTACTTATCTGATATAGCATTTCATAATTAAGTCCAGGATATACACAGACAGGCGATACGTGTATTTGTTAAAGGGAAATGAAGCCCCCAAATTTTCTTTCATTAATCAGATAGAACATACGATTTTAAACAACTTTCCAATTTACTTCTAATATTTAATTTGCTTCCTTCTCTTGTTATCCTTTGCTGATGGTTTGTCTATGTAAGCTCAGGAGCAGCAAATAACCTAGGTACTAGCTGCTGATTGGTGGCTGCATATTTATACCGATTGTCATTGGTTCGTCCATGTGTTCAGTTAGAAAAGAGTATTAGAAAGTTTTTACAATTTGTATGTTCTATCTGAATCATGAAAGAAAATGTATGGGTTTCATGTACCGTTAAGCCCAATGATATCCCACTGTTGTGGGGCTTACAAAATCATAGTATATATTTGATTTGAAACTCACTGGATGTGTCACATTGGGCCTCTAATTTTCCTTTTTTGTCTCCAGGTTGTTTGCAGTTGAAACCACTGTTGCTACAATTGATTATTGTCACTTTGTATGTATTTGTTATATTGAGCTTATTAGTTTATTTTCTCCAGATAACCAGGCAGTGCTACTAGTATTTTTCTCTTTTTTAATTAATTTTAAATTAGTATCTTATTGATACTTTTTAATATAATCCATTTAATTTGTTTGGTTCTGTACCAATTTCTTTTTTTTTTTTGTATAAATTTGTCAGAAACAAATCATTTGAAGTTCAGACTAAGAGCTATTGATTTATCTTTTAATTCATGCATCTCTCTACTGTATTTACTGCTCCTTTAATAGGAATTATATAACTAAAACTATTATTATTTTCAGTTTAAATTTTAGCAGCTATTACTGAACATTTTGCTTCTGACAAAACAACATTTAACTTTTTTTCTATGCACCTCTTTCATAGGAATGACAGAAATATTTGAGTACACTGTCCATTTATGCATTAAACTTGTTTGACTCTCATGACTGTCAGATCTATTTGTTTTTTTCTGATCCTTTGCTTAAGAGCACAGCTAGGCAGGGTCAAGAACAAACACATAGCTTGAGCACTATATGCCAGCGGTGTTTTCAACAATTTTTATAACAATGTTATTCATTGTTGCAAATATCATGCCCTATAGCTCTTAGTAAGTACATTTGAAAATAGAAGTACATTGGACATTGGAAACTAAACCTAGGAGGTTCATATGCTAATTTCTTAAACCTTAAAGGCCGCCTCTAATCTAAATGCATTTTGATAGTTTTTCACCACTAGAGGGCATTAGTTCATGTGTTTCATACAGATAACATTGTGCTCATGCACGTGAATTTACCATGGAGACAGCTCTGATTGGCTAACATGCAAGTCTGTCAAAAGAACTGAAATAAGGGGGCAGTCTACTGAGGCTTAGATACAAGGTAATTACAGAGGTAAAGTGTGTATAATTATAACTATGTTGGTTATGCAAAACTGGGGAATTGGTAATTAAGGGATTATCTATCTTTTAAAACAACAAAAATTCTGGTGTTGACTGTCCCTTTAATTTCTATATCTCTTTAGTGAGGGCTTATATCTCTCTCCATCAATGTTATGATGATTGAAAAATGTGTCACTATGAGTTGTGCACAAACAAACATCTCCTATTAGTTTCAAAATCAGCTTTAACGTATATTTTTTCATAAATACAAAAAATAAAATATTTATATTGTCATCTTTTTTATCATAAATCATTTTTGGGGAGTTTAATGTCAAATAGCCAAAAAGTCAGCACCGTTCTTATGATTCCTAAAAGTATAAGATCAATTATCTTTGATTAGGTATGGCTGAATTATCTACTCCACTTTATTCTATTATAAAAGTCTTTTCAATAAACACGGTTTAGGGATAACATGTTACTTGGTATTTAGAATTCTGGGCTTAACTCTGTGATCTGCTCACTGTTATTAAAACACTTTAGCCTGGGGGCGGAGCCAACTAGCGACCAAGATGGTTGCATCTCATGGGAGCTCTGTGTTTAAAAACCATCTAGCACATTTTCCTGCTGCCTGTACCTTGCCAAAACCATGTATAGAAAATCGTAAATAGCCCAGAGGAGACTGGTGAATATCCTGTGGTAAATATTGAGGTTTGAAACCTTGAGGTACACTGAATACTTATAATGGAGCAGACCGTGACTCACAGTGGGACATCACCATAGCCTGCGGACTTACTGCCTGTATAGCCAGCACAATCATTGATTGTGGAGTTCCTAAGTACCTGATATTCGTGACTCACAGCATACCGAAAACATAGCCATCCGACCGATCTGGAAATATCCCAGCGCAGGGGGCCCATCATGCTGCTTACTATGCTGAAGAGGCAATTACGCAGATGCTGCAGGCTCATTTCTTACGGCTGGTATTTTCACTGATGGAGGCCTTTGGGAGTACTAGTAATGTGGAGGAACCAAATATACAGCAAACATTTACAGCTCTAACATGTGAAAAACCGGCGTCTTATGGGATAGCTGACACTGGCCACACGACGACTCTTCATAAAGGTGACAATCTAGATGAACACCATAGCTTGGTATTATCTCTAAAGAAAACAATGTGGCGCACTTCTAAAACGGATATTGGGGCTTATCTTGCCCCGCACTTTGGCCTGGCCCTGCTACAGGATCACTGTTATTTGGTGAGACTTACAAGCCTAACACTACGAAATGGGATACGGTCTAGGGCTAAAACGGGACTTAAGGTGTGGAAAGTTGGTGTGGGGTAGGACAACGCTCTTTCAATGTCCGTATAATTTTTCAAAAACTTCCTCTTTATTCCCATTATGATGCTATCCCCCTAACAGAAACTTTATATGAAGACTTTGCGGTCTGAAGTTTTAGAGTTTTAACTCTGTTCCTGGGATCTAATGCTTACGATAACTGCTACTGTTAATAAGGATCTCCATGCTCTAGTTTACCCAGAATTTTATGTATCTATTTGAATGATTGCTTGGTATTGATTGAGTCTGCTGTCATTGCATTATATTTCAGATAGTCATTACACCATCTCCCTATATGCATTCGTAAATGTTATGTATATCATATACTCCTTTGTGTTAGCCAGTTATTTGTTGTAATTTTAATCTATAGAGATCCTAACCTCTTTTTTTAACTGAATCAAATTCCAGTCATAACCTGTCAAATGTGTAGAAGATATCCCCTTTAGTACAAAGAATTGTATAATAGGTATAGATTGAACATCCATGAAGTTATATATTACATAAATAATGTACTATCTGATTTTATTCATACAACAGTGTGTGTTTGCAGCAAAATCACATATCATTATTCGTCTTTAATTTCAACTGTTCTTATTTTATAATACAGTTGTTCTGTTCTATTTGAGGCTTAGATAGAACACACCTTATTGTTCACTTTTTATGGACTAACATAGTTACAATCTTATCTACTGTACATCCCCTATATCTTGTCTATCTTGTTACCCATTTTTATTTCATAACTATACTGCTGCTTATAGAGGTTAACAGGGCTTTTTCAAAGGCTATGATCATAGCCTTTGAAAAAGCCCGACCGGAGTCGGGGGAAACGCGTCAGGCATCCAAACTAAACAAAAGACTTTATGGGAAAGCAGTTATAAGGTACTGTTGGTCACCAGCGTTACTAGGACTTGGGTGACAGGATCCGGAACACCGCCACCCAACTGCTCTTATTGTGAACGGAGGGGAGAAGAACATCTATCCCCCTGGTACTACAGGTGCTGCGATAATCCCAGGAGCATATGCTCTCAATGCATATTTTGATTTTAATCTAGTAAGTGTTTCTAACTGTGTGTCTTATTTACATAATAAAAACTCTGCACTTGAATTGTGCCTGTGCGCCTGTCTTTTCTTTCATTCCAGAATACAATTAGTTAACTATTCTATATACCAACTGGCAGTGCATGTCCTCATGAGTCTTCCCACATAGATTAACACACTCGAATTACCACCTCCTCCCCTTTACATAATATACCTCCTAATATAGGAGGATTAAATAAGCGGTTTCTCTAGCCTATACCGCACCCAACCTATTCCCATTATAAGTACGCCCTGCTACATAGCTGACTACTATGTTTATTTTTCCTACCTAGTCTAGCAGGATTGCCTGATCGTATAACATTTATTTTTTATATTCTTAACAGCTTTTACTGTAGATTTTGAATCTATCGCAATGTACTTATATCTTCTCCCATATTATCTATGCGCAGGCAAAGAACTCCTCCTTTATAGTATTTAAAACCCCGCAGGGTACATAAGTGACCTTACCCGCTAAACTAAGCTTAAAGGTTTAGACCCAATAACTCATATCTGCGCATTCTGCCATACCATTTCAAATACACAACCATAGGAAAGTAGATTTCGATTGAACTGCAGTATCTAAATGGTCATTCATATCCTACTGGCAAGCTTTACATGTGGGTTTATCTCTTATACCATTAATATTTGTGCATGTTATAAAATGTTATAAAAATGAGGTTTATTGTTGAGATCCGAATGTGATCTCATATGCTTATAATTACCTTCTCTAACTTTAATATTATCTTTTATTTATAGAGGTCCAAGAGGACCTATGGTGTAATTTAGAAGGTTTTTAGATGTTTGGCATCCTATTTCTATAATGTCTACATGATGTGTAAAATGTTGGCTTTATATCTTTTTTCCTTTCATTTTATTGTTTGCGCCTTTTGTAAAACTGAAGTTTTATTTCATGTGATGAAAGAATTGTTTTTATGAGGCTGTATGCTTTTAAATGAACCTCAAATAAAAAATAATATTATAAAAAAAAAAAACACTTTAGCCTTTTAAATGGTAGTAGAGTTCCTGATATTTTTTATGCATCCAAACTTAAGTTTTGTGCTTTACTGCTGAATAAAATCAAGGCCATTTATCTTGTATTTGTAATAGATTGTTTCCTCTTCAATAAAACTGTCATCTTTATTTTGTGTATTTTTTTATGGTTTCTTTCTTCTCTAATTATTTCAGTGTATTTGGTGATTCCATACTTTCCAGTTAACTCAAATGAGATATTATTGAGTTACAGTTAATGTCATTTTATGATATCATTTGTACAAACTTTAATATTGTATTAAATAAATATTTCACTGTTTGCCAGTTTTCCCTTTTTCTTTATCCTAGTGTGTGTTTGGAGTTCCCACCAGCTTTGATGCAAAGGAAATAATGCTGTGCTATACATCAAGAGCATACAGATACACCTAAATATTTGAGTGTTATCCCTTTTATGTATAGCTGATCTGTGGTTCTGAAGATAGTGTACTATATTGTGTCTTCTTTTTCATGAATTCATCTGTAGAATTTTTACAATTTCAATCTATTCTTCTATATGAACACTGAATAAGACTGTACACATTATTTGTATACATGTATTAGTATAACAAAATAAATGTTGCTGCACTGTGGTTATCTCAAATGAGCAAAATACTATACAAAATAATTGCTGGTAATTTAATTAATTTTTAATTAATTGTTTATTGTGATAGTACTATTGATTAGTTAATACCTAGCCTGTGGCGCACCACTCCATTTTGATCTATTTGAAAGTGCTGGAAAAAACAAAAGAAATGCAACTAATAAAAATTGAAAATGTCATTATGTGGCCATGTCAGTCCCATTTTCCATTTGTCTACTTGTTATATGAATGAATAAAAAAAATGGGACAAAAAATAATAATAAATAAATAAATACATAAATAAATATAAATATATAATCATATTGTTTTCGGGCAATTATCAACCTCACATAAATATATCCACAAAATTTACAAGATTATATTATATAGGGAAGCTAAATGGACATATATCCTGGATATGTTAGTTCTGAAGGATTTAAACACCCATTTGGGCTGGCATAGTTTTTTGGTAATATGTAAAACTTTTTCAGCAATGGGTCATTTCTTTAGAATTCTTTGTAGCATTAATTATGTTGTGGATATAATTACAGGGAGTGCAGAATTATTAGGCAAGTTGTATTTTTGAGGATTAATTTTATTATTGAACAACAGGTAAGAGAACCTAAGGTTTAAGGGTTTAATATAGCACTCATTCCTACTAATGTTAATTATAAAAAATTGAATTTTTATTACTTAAAGTTAAAAAATAATAAAGGAGAGTCAACCCCTTTATAGTACCCACTAGCTCGCTGTGCACCTTGTCCCCCTGTTTCCTGGCCGATAGCAGCTCCCTCGGCTTCAGGTGACAGGGACAAAGGACAGCAATTAAAACCAATATAAATGTGCACCGAGGTGCTTACAAATTCCACAAACGCGTTTCGGCTGTGTAAACCAGCCTTTGTCAATGTGTAAGAGCAAACCGAGGCCCGGGTGCCACCCTCTTATATAGTGCTAACACAGACTGTCCCCACCAATCCGCTTCGGCCTTTGACAACGCCCCTCACCGCACCAATAAGCCACTGTGCATTCAGGGCGTATCCTGATGCTTACATTTGATAGGATTGCCTGGAGCGGCTTCGTCTCTACTGGTTTTTAATTGGTTGCGCGTAATAACAATTTATACTCATTCGATAAACAAATTTCCTAAGAGTAAACATATTGAGTTATTTGTAGTGTCCATCGTCTCGTAATAATTAATAGCTGATACCATCATTGCTATATATGACTGTTCGGGTTTAAGTCTTTAGCAAATGTTCTTTGTAATTCAGTGTTAGACTGTCCTGTCTGCACGGCTAGTCGTAATCTGATTAAACAGACTTTATCGTTATTCTATGCTCATGCATTAAACGACTACTATCTTTTCATCGTTGACATAACATATTTCAACAAAATCTTGTTTGATTATATTTTCTAACTTTTTTGTGAGTGTGGCTATTCCCAGGGCGGATTATAGTATTATAATATTCTTCATCTAAAGTTTTTAAGTGAATGACTTTCAATTCCAATTGCCACTTTATCATTTCTGTAGTGTTCGAGTTAAGTGATTCCTTATAGTAAGTCGTGTGACTACTGACTTAGTATAGTCATTCAGATCACCACAAGTAAATAATAGTCATATATCTAGAACTAAGAGATTACTATCCAGTTTAATCTCTGTTTAGTCTATATTGAGTCTAAAATTCACGTTCTCTAGCAGAGTCATGGCCCATTAATATTTATTATGGAATTTCTATGCGAAGTTGGTAATTCTATTATATTTAACCTAGTTATACATAGCCATCAATCACAGACAGTATGTTAGCTTTAACATGTATGCATTGCATGTATCAAGATTTTCAAAAAAGAAATAATGTCACTGAAGTTTAGCTTTATATCTTTATGGTATAAAACAGATAATGTTATTTGAACTAAAATCAACATTTTCATTTTACATTTATACTACATTATGTAAAATGAAAATGTTGATTTTAGTTCAAATAACATTCCATGATAATTAAAAACATCTCAAGTGTTCGAAAGGGAACACAAGATGATTAATATTGTGAATGTAAAATCAACATTCATATGGTACATTGTGCATACAAGTAACAAGTTATTTTGTCTTAACGTGCCGCCCATAGTGCTTTATCTGTTCTCCCCTTTTAGTTGCCAACTACGACTATAATCTAACAACTACTCTCATAAACATCCTCCGTTTATAAAAAGCATATACAACAAATCCCAAACATATTGTATATGTATTTTCATACTAATACTACTATGTGAGGATTATATATCTAGGTTGATAAGCATTTACATAAGTCTTATCACATTAACATAACATGCTAGAATTATAATAGGAGTACAATACATCTTTACCTATAAGAGATGATATAAACATATTTGACTTCATACTCTAGTCAGACAACACTTTGCCTATCAATTAACATATTTGATTTACACCATCAAAATGAAGCATTAATAATAATGATACCATAAAGATATAAAGCTAAACTTCAGTGACATTATTTCTTTTTTGAAAATCTTGATACATGCAATGCATACATGTTAAAGCTAACATACTGTCTGTGATTGATGGCTATGTATAACTAGGTTAAATATAATAGAATTACCAACTTCGCATAGAAATTCCATAATAAATATTAATGGGCCATGACTCTGCTAGAGAACGTGAATTTTAGACTCAATATAGACTAAACAGAGATTAAACTGGATAGTAATCTCTTAGTTCTAGATATATGACTATTATTTACTTGTGGTGATCTGAATGACTATACTAAGTCAGTAGTCACACGACTTACTATAAGGAATCACTTAACTCGAACACTACAGAAATGATAAAGTGGCAATTGGAATTGAAAGTCATTCACTTAAAAACTTTAGTTGAAGAATATTATAATACTATAATCCGCCCTGGGAATAGCCACACTCACAAAAAAGTTAGAAAATATAATCAAACAAGATTTTGTTGAAATATGTTATGTCAACGATGAAAAGATAGTAGTCGTTTAATGCATGAGCATAGAATAACGATAAAGTCTGTTTAATCAGATTACGACTAGCCGTGCAGACAGGACAGTCTAACACTGAATTACAAAGAACATTTGCTAAAGACTTAAACCCGAACAGTCATATATAGCAATGATGGTATCAGCTATTAATTATTACGAGACGATGGACACTACAAATAACTCAATATGTTTACTCTTAGGAAATTTGTTTGTTTATCGAATGAGTATAAATTGTTATTACGCGCAACCAATTAAAAACCAGTAGAGACGAAGCTGCTCCAGGCAATCCTATCAAATGTAAGCATCAGGATACGCCCTGAATGCACAGTGGCTTATTGGTGCGGTGAGGGGCGTTGTCAAAGGCCGAAGCGGATTGGTGGGGACAGTCTGTGTTAGCACTATATAAGAGGGTGGCACCCGAGCCTCGGTTTGCTCTTACACATTGACAAAGGCTGGTTTACACAGCCGAAACGCGTTTGTGGAATTTGTAAGCACCTCGGTGCACATTTATATTGGTTTTAATTGCTGTCCTTTGTCCCTGTCACCTGAAGCCGAGGGAGCTGCTATCGGCCAGGAAACAGGGGGACAAGGTGCACAGCGAGCTAGTGGGTACTATAAAGGGGTTGACTCTCCTTTATTATTTTTTAACTTTAAGTAATAAAAATTCAATTTTTTATAATTAACATTAGTAGGAATGAGTGCTATATTAAACCCTTAAACCTTAGGTTCTCTTACCTGTTAATCTTAACTTATATACATTTTAGGGTAGCACCGGATTTATTATCCATTTATTCCTCTACACACTATATCTAGTGCCAGTTCTCTAATCTATAATCTACAATTATTGAACAACAACCATGTTCTCAATGAACCCAAAAAACTCATTAATATCAAAGCTGAATATTTTTGGAAGTAGTTTTTAGTTTGTTTTTAGTTTTAGCTATTTTAGGGGGATATCTGTGTGTGCAGGTGACTATTACTGTGCATAATTATTAGGCAACTTAACAAAAAACAAATATATACCCATTTCAATTATTTATTTTTACCAGTGAAACCAATATAACATCTCAACATTCACAAATATACATTTCTGACATTCAAAAACAAAACAAAAACAAATCAGTGACCAATATAGCCACCTTTCTTTGCAAGGACACTCAAAAGCCTGCCATCCATGGATTCTGTCAGTGTTTTGATCTGTTCACCATCAACATTGCGTGCAGCAGCAACCACAGCCTCCCAGACACTGTTCAGAGAGGTGTACTGTTTTCCCTCCTTGTAAATCTCACATTTGATGATGGACCACAGGTTCTCAATGGGGTTCGGATCAGGTGAACAAGGAGGCCATGTCATTAGATTTTCTTCTTTTATACCCTTTTTTACCAGCCACGCTGTGGAGTACTTGGACACGTGTGATGGAGCATTGTCCTGCATGAAAATCATGTTTTTCTTGAAGGATGCAGACTTCTTCCTGTACCACTGCTTGAAGAAGGTGTCTTCCAGAAACTGGCAGTAGGACTGGGAGTTGAGCTTGACTCCATCCTCAACCCGAAATGGCCCCACAAGCTCATCTTTGATGATACCAGCCCAAACCAGTACTCCACCTCCACCTTGCTTGCGTCTGAGTCGGACTGGAGCTCTCTGCCCTTTACCAATCCAGCCACGGGCCCATCCATCTGGCCCATCAAGACTCACTCTCATTTAATCAGTCCATAAAACCTTAGAAAAATCAGTCTTGAGATATTTCTTGGCCCAGTCTTGACGTTTCAGCTTGTGTGTCTTGTTCAGTGGTGGTCGTTTTTTTAGCCTTTCTTACCTTGGCCATGTCTCTGAGTATTGCACACCTTGTGCTTTTGGGCACTCCAGTGATGTTGCAGCTCTGAAATATGGCCAAACTGGTGGCAAGTGGCATCTTGGCAGCTGCACGCTTGACTTTTCTCAGTTCATGGGCAGTTATTTTGCGCCTTGGTTTTTCCACACGCTTCTTGCGACCCTGTTGACTATTTTGAATGAAACGCTTGATTGTTCGATGATCACGCTTCAGAAGCTTTGCAATTTTAAGAGTGCTGCATTCCTCTGCAAGATATCTCACTATTTTTGACTTTTCTGAGCCTGTCAAGTCCTTCTTTTGACCCATTTTGCCAAAGGAAAGGAAGTTGCCTAATAATTATGCACACCTGATATAGGGTGTTGATGTCATTAGACCACACCCCTTCTCATTACAGAGATGCACATCACCTAATATGCTTAATTGGTAGTAGGCTTTCAAGCCTATACAGCTTGGAATAAGACAACATGCATAAAGAGGATGATGTGGTCAAAATACTCATTTGCCTAATAATTCTGCACTCCCTGTATATGTACTGTATATAGCTATCATCTGAGGTTGCCATTACCCTTGTTCAGAGGAGAATTGCCTGGTATTTTGGGGCTGGACTGACCTTGTTAGGGGGGATCAGACTGATATACTTCAGGAAAGTCTTCCTCTGTGAAAAGCACAATTGGGCAAAAAGAAGCTAATTCCTGGTGGCAACCAGGACATAGAACAAGCTATTGAGCTTTTGTTCATTCCTGGAAGACTGCATCTCTTTCTGTTTGAACCTAAGGGTGATGGGGGAAACCAGATGTGGACTCCCTGCCCAATGTGCATAGAGAAGGTAGAAACGATCATCTGGGGTTGCTGTTTCCCTTGTTCAGAGGAGAATTGCCTGGTATTTCAGGATTGGACTGACCTTGTTAGGCGTGATCAGACAAACTCTTCCGCTATAAAAAGAACAATTGGGCAAAAAGAAGCTAGTCCCTGGTGGCAACCGGGCCATAGAACAAGCTATTGAGCTGTTGTTAATTCCTGGCAGACTGCTTTCTCTTTCTGTTTGAATTTGCATTTGCATAATGACCCTTGGGATAGTCTTCCTAAAGGTGATGAGATGAAACCAGATGTAGACTCCATGCAAAATGTGCTTAGAGGGATATGGATGTACCTCAGTGACAAGGCCCATAGAAGGCCAAAACAATTGTCCGGGCTTACCGTTTCCCTTGTTCAAAGGAGCATTGCCTGGTATTTCATGGCTGGACTTGTAAGGGTGGATCAGACTGATATACTTCAGGAAAGTCTTCCTCTGTGAAAAGCACAATTAGGCAAAAATAAGCTACCTGTTGTTCGTTCCTGGCACACTGCTTCTCTTTCTGTTTAATATATATATATATATATATATATATATATATATATATATATATATATATATATATATATATATAAAGTTAATGGGAACAAATGCTCTGCTTTAATAATATATTATGGTGCTGAAATACAGAAACACACAGAAGTCAGAAAATCATGTGTTACTAGTTTAATTATTATTATTTTTTTATCAATAATCTGCTATAATTGAAAACAAAAGCTAAATTAACAGGTTTAAAATAGATATTTAACATATAAAATAAAATCTGTTTAGAAAAAAATGCAGTAAAAAAGGTGTTTGATTGGACTTCCTTATGTGTTCCAAACAAAGGGAATTTATCTTATAATAAGATGTAATTTTTCACCGGCTGAAAAAATGGTAATCAGTTGCCATTGTGACATACATATACAAATTCTCTAATAGCCTGCTTGAATCACACAACTCTGTTGAAGAGTGAAGATCACCTCACTATAAATCAAGCCTAATATCTAATATCAGTATAATGAATCAAACCTGTAGAGCTAATAAATAAATGTAAGTAGCTACAAACTCTGCAATAGCATTTTAAATTAAAGTTGTACAAGTCTGTTTAGAGATAGCATGAGAGTGCAATAAACAGAATGTTGATAGTGCTCACATATATTTAAGTGATACCTAAACAAAAAATGTGAAGGTTATCTGATATGTCTTTGTTCACAAGAATGAAGCTTAACATATATTGCTAAGTTTGCCACTCCCTCTTACTCAAGATTTATACAGAAAAAGGGACTGAAACTTGGAGTGAGATGAGCTGCAAGCTCAGTATTATAATGACCTGAATGTCTTAATTTTTAACCCTGTAACTATTTCCATTTCCCCCCATGGGCTGAGCTGTTTTGAAGTTTTTAGATGCTGCTCTCATTAAAGCCCCACAGTATATCATTTTTCAGTGAGAAACCCACACATATTATATATTGTTTTTTTAAGCAGACCCTGCAGATCCACACTAAACCATTGTTTTATATATAATTCTTGATACAGGAGAACTCTATGACAACATGTGTAAAAAAAAATAAATATATATATATATATATATATATATATATACATATATTTTAAAGATTGTAAAAAAACAGTGTGTGTTTTTTCTGCACTCTGTTATAACAAGAAGAAGGTATCTGCATATCAAAAAAGGTCCTTTGGGTATATGTATATAACTTTGATGTGCAAGTAGGGGCTCCCATGATCCTCTACTCAAATAAATACACATTTCTACATGCCAAGTGATCACTATTACCACATTCATCAGGCTATATTTTAAAGAGAGGTTTCTGGGTGTTAAAACAAGTGATATAAGTACCTAGAGTTCCTCTGTCTGCAAACCATGTGGAGGCTTTATTTTTTTCTTTTGCAGTATGCTTTGCTGTGCATCCAGATACAGTTTTAAAAAACAAATGTATCCTACCTAATAATTAGCAGTTTGCCCCTCTGGACACTGATACAAAATAGAAAGATATAGCAGTGAGCTGAATTGCTTTTAAAATGAAGATCTCCTGAAAACATGGTACAGGTATATTTCTAGTTGAGTTTTCATGCAGCTTATTGGGGAGATAATTCATTTTCAAATGTCCTTTAAGTAATATCTGATATTTAAAAATAAAAAAATACATTAAATATCAGAAATACTGCATTATTATTTTTTTCTTTCTATTTTGAGAATCAGGTAGAGCCAAAGTATAGGGATTTTATAGACATGTTATAAATTCTGGAGTATGAATTTAGTAGAAGTAGTTGCATCTATTAAACAAACTACGTATCTTCTTTTTTGTACTTCCTGTTCAGCTGTAAAGGGACTCACCGGAAACTCCCAGTCCGGCCCCTCTGGTCTCTGCAAACCCCTAGAGTAAAAAGAAAAAAATGAATACTGCCTCTCACTATATCCCTAATCCCTAATATTGCTAGGACTCAAAAAAAAACAACTAATCTCCCTAAGGGTTAATGGAGAAACATAAAGCAAAGAACAGGAGAAGCACTAAGAGAAGCAATAGGGTATCTACTAAGATATATAAATTAATAGATGGGTGATACCTAATAGGTAACTAGTGAGTGTGGACTTCAAATGCGGTTATATGTTATATCAAATAGTGAATACAATGAATTCAACAATTTGGGTAAGGGAATGAGTTTATTCTTAACAATACTGTATAACAACAAATATTACAATAAAATGATAAGGAACTGGATCCTCTACACATAAAATATGAAACTATTGCAATAGTCTATGATGGACCAAGTCGTATACAATATCTAAAAAATATATATGATATCTAAAAAATAGGAAGAAATATATAAAAGCAAAGGAGAGAAGGAATGTAAGTCAGCAAAATAGGGAAAAAAAGTGTCCAAGTGCTATTTGTCCATTTTAGTTTCCAAAAATATAAGGAACAGGGTCAGTGATAAAAATAAATTGATTTTCCAATGGTTGTGCACATACATAGGAAGGTGTCCTTTAAAGGGACAGTAAAGTAAAAAAAATCTTTCATGATTTAAATAGGACATGTAATTTTAAACAACTTTCCAATTTACTTCTATTACCAATTTTGCTTTGTTCTCTTGGTATTCTTAGTTGAAAGCTAAATCTAGGAGGTTCATGTGCTAATTTCTTAGACCTTGAAGACTGCCTCTAATCTGAAAGCATTTTAACAGTTTTTCACCGCTAGAGGGCGTTAGTTCATGTGTTTCATATAGATAACATTGAGCTCAGGCACGTGAAGCTCCTAGGAGTAAGCACTGATTGGCTAAAAATGCAAGTCTGTCAAAAGAACTAAAATAAGGGGGCAGTTTGCAGAGGCATAGATACAAGGTAATCACAGAGGTAAAAAGTATATTATTATAACTATGTTGGTTATGCAAAATTGGGGAATGGGTAATAAAGGGATTATCTACCTTTTTAAACAACAGAAATTCTGGTGTTTACTGCCCCTTTAAGTCATGGGAGTGTTATTCCAACTGTGATCAAATGGTGATATAAAGTACCTTAACACCACTGGGTGAATAGTGTTGAGGTATCGTGTGTGTCAGCCTGTCCGTCAATTTAGCTGCATGATCACACAGGCATCCATTCCTGGATCTTGTGAAGAGTCTCTAAATAAGAGAGTGCAGTCACCCAATGGCTTCGTTGGAAGCCTGTTTCCAGCCGTTACAGGTGTCTGTTTAGTCAGCTGCAAAGAGCCTTTATCAAGAGTCCCTAGAAACCCCTAGAGTAGCAGCTTCCATTTTGGCATACGACGTGGAGGGACACAGAGACTCCGGTCTTTCTGCTCCTGCTGCAGCTCCACTAGGGGCCATACAAATTACAGGAACTCCCACCTGGAGGACTCAGGTGTGGGAGCTCCTATAAAATCTCACTCAGCCCATCACACTGGGCTGAGTTATTGCCGTACTTACCTTGTTCCTAACTCCAGAGACCAACCCTACAAATCTGGTAGTTTTTTAAAATTTTAAGGGACTGAGAGTGTTGAGACAAAAATCATACCAATTTAGAATTGCTTAATATAAAATAACTATATTTAAAACTGCCTATTAGATCAAACTTTAAACTATGGCTACACTGTTCTAATAAGCTTAGCTATTTTCTGTATTCAGTCCAAAAGCATACAATTAGGGTGATTTTATGTTCAATACATTACATTTTCCCTATATTCCATAAATCCTTAACTGTTCTTTTTGTCCTGCCAAAATTTTACATTTGACAAAGTCATTAAAGGAGATAGACTAAATGGCAAAGTAAATTATACAGTGACATACTTTAACACTAGCATACACTGAAAACAAGATTTAATATAAAAAAAATATGTATGCATGTATCAGTAATTTCAATAGTAAAGTATTTTTATAAATGCATTTTTAAGTAAGTATTTTGAAACAGCAGGCTACAGCTATAAACTGCTGCTAGCTTGAGGCACAGAACATTTAAAGGCAATTTTGAAAGAGTCACAGTTGTGACTTTATATACAAATGTAATTTAAAATCAAGTGTGGGGGGTAACGAGATGGACATAGTTCCAATATCTTTTATTCGGTTTGTATATATATATATATATATATATATATAGATATATATGCAACGGTTATAAAGAAAATTAGTGGTTCCTAACCCATGTGCTGGGTTAGGAGCCTCTAATTTTCTTTATAACCTTTGCATTTTTATCACTTGGCTCTCCGTGCACAGGAAAACGGTTGAAAATTAAAATATCAAGAGTATAACAGTTTATTTAGAATGTCAGTAGTGTATTGTATGCAGCTTTTAGTGTTAGTAGTGGCTTCAGGGTATCTTCCACTAGGCCAGATATCTGTTCAATAGGTGTATCTATACCTGTTACTATTGGTCTCCCTGGCTTCCATGGTTTATGGACTTCTGGCAGCATGTAGAAACTACCAGCAAGAGGTTTAGGAGGGATCACATTTTCCTGTTCTCTTTTGGATATGTTTAAGAAAATTATTTGTTTATTTGTGTATTCCTGGGTGGGGTCTTGGTACAGCTTTTTGTAGTAGATTTGGTCAGCCAATTGCCTGTTTCCGTCTGCAATGTAATCCTGTGTGTTCATAATCACAGCTGAAGCCACCCTTGTGTGCTAGCTTGATGGTGATGGTAATGCCACTCAATAAAGCAGTCCAATTCAATATTACTCCCTGTTGCAGGTGTAAAGTTTGTGTTCTTTTTTCTTTCTATTGGCCTCCAGGGTAGGTGTGTCATTTTCTTTGTTAAAGAATGACTCTTTTAGTCTCAATATTTTAAAGAATTCTTAGATATCTGAATATAGTTGGATGTCATCCAGTTGTGCGCTTGGACAGAATGGTAACCCCTTGGATAGGGAAAAAAAAATCTGAAAAAAAGGTCCTAGGAGCCGCCACCCTAAAACTCCTATTAGAATGTGCCTAAGGCTTTGTGAAGAAGGATTGGGATTAGCACAGCTTTTCAGTGTGCTAAAGTTAAGTATTTTATTCTACAGGTGAATTTTTTCATTTGTAGTAAAGACATATTTACATTTGATTAATGGAAATTAATGTAAATGTTACACAAGTTGTAGGGATTATTTGTGTTTAAACTGAAAGAAATACTGAATATCACAGGCAATAAATATTCAAAATACAGAGGTTTTTGAATATTCGTAATGAAAGATTTGGCCCAAATTAGTTTTTTTGCCTCTGCACACCTCTATTATAAAGAAATAAAATAATATAGTTTAACTTTCAAATTTTCCATTAAAAAGAGAGATGAAATCATAATTTCTTTGTTTTTCTGCATTTGAGTAAAAACTTAAACTCTGATATTCACATTTGAGTGAGATTTGAACCTGTAAACATTAAGCAATCATTGAAGCCTTGAACTATCTGGATATCTTAGTCACTCAGCAGCATTAGACTTCATTATAGCATTATATAGAGAAATAGGCAGTTAGTGAATCGTGCATGTGAATTGTATTAAGAATAAAACTCTGCATGCAAATACTTTACAATGCTCATTGGTTTGTACTTATACCTTCCACAAAAATGAGCTGCAAATCTAAGAGTATGCGTTGGACTTTTTAGTTTGAACTCTGATGCATGATTATTCAAGGTACAAAATATAAACAAAAAACTACCTGAATAAGTCTAGAATTAGGGATGGGCAAATGTGCTGAAAGTGTAATTCGTTTGGTAAAACCAATAGTCCTGTGGACATTCGTCTTGGATAATCGAAAGTTGATAAGAATGAAAATCCATTAAAATTCGGTAATCAAATGTTACTTTCATTTTCGAATTTTCATAATTAAATCAAAAAGCCACATTCGAAATTTTGTATGTAACATTCGATTTAACAAATACTATTCAGTTCAATAGTTCATATGGTAGGGATTTAGTAAATTGATAAATAATAGATACAAATATATTATTTTTAATGTTTTGAATTTGAATATGACATAATTTGGATATTACATTTAAAAAGAGCATTAGAAATAGTATCACAAATATGTAGATTCAAATTTTTTGACTTAGAATATTGCATAATTTGAAAATTACATTTAAAGAGAGCATTAGAAATAATATTACAAATACACAGATTAGAATTTTCAAAATTCGAATATTGCATATTTCAAATCAATTAGAAACATTTGAATAGAGTATTACATTGAAAGAAAGCATTATAAATACTATTACATAAAACGAATGTTAGAATGTTGTGCAAACATTCAAAATTCAAAATGAACGAACGAATATGTTAAAATTTGTTTAAATTTTCTAATGTTGCAAAACATTTGCCCATCACTAGTGGCAACTACGGAAGTAGGTGTTCTGTTTTGCTGTTGTTTTTTGCTCAAATGTTTTTTGACTGGAACGGCCACTGGATTCTCTCTCCTACCTAGCAACATAGAACAGGTGACTTTGGTTATTGTTTTTTATTGTATCTCCTAGACCTGTGGAAGTGGGGAATTTAATTGTTGTGACTACTTGGGAAGTGGGCATTCTGGACTTATTTTGCACATATGTTTTTTTGAACATTTTTGTGGAATCTTTGGTGTGTGTGTGTCTCTCCCACCTTGCCTTGTAGAGTGTTTGAATTTGATTGGTGTGGCTACTTGGCATTCCATGCCTTTTTTGGACAAAATGTTAAGACTTTGAAAACAAGTATTTTGGATTGTGTGGAGAAAACAGTTCAGATTCTAGTAAGATTTATTAATTTATTTTTACGTTTCTGAGTTGCTGAGCCTTATCTCGAAGATATAGGGCCAGATTATGAGTGAAGCGCAAATTAACGTTGAGTTGAATGTAAACTTTTTCACTCTTGCGCTAACTGGACAAACGCAAAAAGCAGACGAATATCACGTGTGCGTTCACGTATTCCCCCCTAGAAGAAAATGGAGAAAAAAACACCCCACTCTCAATCGCATTGTCGAGTGCTCTAACCCAATATTGCACATTCTTATGCTCTTCAAATAACAGAATATGTTCTATTAATTCATAAATACATATTTCTACATATATCTGATGGGATTTTGGTACTATATATATATATATATATATATATATATATATATATATATATATATATATATATATATATATATATTCCTAAATATACATGATTTAATAAAGGTATAGAGATATACAAATATATATATAGGAATAACTATTTAAAAATACATAAGACATTCTACTATGTGCAAAACATTGGAATGTCAAATATTTACAGTAAATACACTGTATAACACTTTATTAAATATGAATATTGCATAAATATGCTTTAGAATGGTTTCATCTACTTAACTGCAAACACCTCCAATGCACTCCTAGCTATGTCTGTATATGTATTTATTTGTTTATATGTGTATTTATGTCTGTAAATATATGAATTCACATTTTAATACATAAATACATATGTATACACACATACATATATGTGTATATGTATATATATATATATATATATATATATATATATATATATATACACACACACATACATATCCATATCCATCTTTAGATATGTATGTATCTCTATGTTAAATCATCTTGCCTGCCTTTTTTTTTTAACCCCTTAGACCTCATATCTTTGAACCCTTATAACTTTTGTGTGCAATATTTTTTTGGAGTAATTTTTATTTTATGGTTATTATGAGTGTAATTGTACTTTGTAATGTATTTTTATGTGTTTTGTGCAACTTTTATGTTTTTCAAAACAGATAACCCGAGCTCTGAAGTCACAGTAATCATTCTAGCATAAATTGCGATTGCGCTCAAACGATCTCATTTACTTTCAACCTGATGAACGCATACCCCCACAATAAACTTCTTATCGTTCGGTCTCCCCTCGTAATCTGGTCCATTATCTGTAATTGATATTATAATATTCTAATTGCCTGATATATTATGGCTTTATACAAGTTTGAATGCTATATAAAGACATTTTTGTTCAGGGAAACCTATCACCAAACTCAGTAACAAATTAATCCCATTTGCCTAATAATTGCCCTAATCTAACTCTCTATTAACATCACTCCCACCCTTGCAGTCCTCACCTCCTGTTTCTCACCCTCCTACCCTTCTAGATTGTAAATTCCCACAGAAATAGGGCCCTCCTGGATTTGTTTGTCAATATTTGTCTTCTCTCTTACAAGTTTTGTATAACTGTTTTATGTAAACAAATTGTACCCATGGACAGCGCTGTGCTTTATAAATAAAGTATTGTACGAATCATAATAATAATAAGAAGAATTCTTAATTTTTTTCTTAATTTTTTTGCTTAAATGTATAGCTTTAATTTACCCAAATTATACTCCTAACACATTTACTCCTATGATGATGATAATGGGAAGTCCACAAGAAACCAGTAAAATCTTTATTCTGTAAATTTTCTTCAACTGCTGGTAAAGATTTAAAGGACCAGTCAACACATTAGATTTGCATAATCAACAAATGCAAGATAACAAGACAATGCAATAGCACTTAGTCTGAACTTCAAAGTTATGTATATTTCCACTCCCCTTGTACCATGTGATAGCAATCAGTCAATCACAAATGCATATACGTATAGTCTGTGAATTCCTGCACATGCTCAGAAGGATCTGGTGACTCAAAAATTGTAAATATTATAGACTGTGCACATTTTTTTTAATGGAAGTACATTGGAAAGCTGTTTAAAATGACATGCTGTATCAGAATCATGAAAATTTAATTTAACCTGAGTGTCCCTTTAACAAAGGATTACTTAATCTGGGGTCAGAACATCGCCATTATCTGGTTGTCTGGCCCTGGACTCCACTAGTTTACTTTCCATATGTACTTTGATGTCATTGTCTGTAATGTTCTGATGATGTTCTGCAGCAGAAACTATCGGCTAGATTTAGAGTTTGGCGTTAGCCGTCAAAAGCAGCATTAAGGGGTCCTAACGCTAGTTTTTACTGCCCTATGGAATTTAGAGTCAGGCAAGAAAGGGTCTACCGCTCACTTCCTTTCCGCGACTCCAGGCTACTGCAGATCCCCTTACGTCAATTGCGTATCCTATATTTTCTATGGGATTTGCCTAACACTGGTATTTGGAGTCTTGGAAGAAGTGAGCGGTAGAGCCTCTACTGACAAGACTCCAGCAGAAAAAAAAGTCAGTAGTTAAGAGCTTTATGGGCTAACGCCGGAACATAAAGCTCCTAACTACTGTGCTACAAAGTACACTAACACCCATAAACTACCTATGTACCCCTAAACCGAGAAACCCCCACATCGCCAACCCTCTAATAAAAATTTTTAACCCCTAATCTGACGTCCGGACACCGCCGCCACCTACATTATAGCTATGAACCCCTAATCTGCTGCCCCTAACATCGACGACACCTATATTATATTTATTACCCCCTAATCTGCCCCCCTAACATCGCCGCTACCTTACCTACACTTATTAACCTCTAATCTGCCAACCGGACGTCGCCGCCACTATAATAAATGCATTAACCCTTAAAACGTTGCATTCCCACCTCGCAAACACTATAATAAATTTTATTAACCCCTAATCTGCCCTCCCTAACATCGCCGCCACCTACCTACAATTCTTAACCCCTAATCTCCCGCCCGCAACGTTGCCGCTACTATAATAAAGTTATTAAGCCCTAAACCGAAGTCTAACCCTAACACCCCCTAACTTAAATATAACTTAAATTAAACAAAATAATATTCCTATAATTAAATAAAGTATTCCTATTTAAAACTAAATACTTGCCTATAAAATAAACCCTAATATAGCTACAATATAACTAATAATTACATTGTAGCTATTTTTGGATTTATATTTATTTTACAGGCTACTTTGTATTTATTTTAACTAGGTACAATAGCTATTAAATAGTTAATAACTAGTTAATAGCTACCTAGTTAAAATAAGTACAAAATTGCCTGTAAAATAAATCCTAACCTAAGTTACAAATACACCTAACACTACACTATCATTAAATAAATTAATTACAATTAGCTAAACTAAAATACAATTAAATAAACTATTCTATAATACAAAAAAACAAACACTAAATTACAAAAAATAAAAAAAATTACAAGAAGTTTAAACTAATTACACCTAATCTAAGCCCCCTAATAAAATTAAAAATCCCACCAAAATAAAAAATGCCCTACCCTATTCTAAATTACAAAAGTAATCAGCTCTTTTACCAGCCCTTAAAAGGGCTTTTTGCGGGGCATTGCCCCAAAGTAATCCGCTCTTTTACCTGTAAAAAATAATACAACCCCCCCAACATTAAAACCCACCATCCACATACCCCTACTCTAACCCACCCAAACCCCCCTTAAAAAAACCTAACGCTAACCCCCTGAAGATATCCCTACCTTGAGTTGTCTTCACTCAGCCGAGCCGAATTCTTCATCCAAGATGCGCAGAGGAGGTCCTTCATCCGGTAGAAGTCTTCATCCAGGCGGCGTCTAATCTTCATCCATCCGGAGCGGAGCAATCTTCCAAGGAGCCGATGCGGAGCCATCCTCTTCATCCGGAGTCTTCGAACACAATGAAGGTACCTTTAAGTGACGTCATCCAAGATGGCGTCCCTTCAATTCCGATTGACTGATAGGATTCTATCAACCAATCATAATTAAGTTTAATGCAGATAGGGGCGGCAGATTAGGGGTTAATAAGTGTAAGGTTAGGAGTGTTTAGACTCGGGGTTCATGTTAGGGTGTTAGGTGCAGACTTAGAGAGTGTTTCCCCATAGGAAACAATGGGGCTGCACTAGTAGCTGAACGCTGTTTTTGTTTTTTTGTTTTTGTTTTTTTGCAGCCAGCTCAGCCCCATTGTTTCCTATGGGGATATCGTGCACGAGCACCTTTTTCCAGCTTACCGCTTCCGTAGGCAATGCTGGTATTGAGGGTTGAAGTGGAGCTAATTTATGCTCAACTCTCCCTTTTCTGAGCCTAACGCAGCCACTCAGACAACTCTAAATATCAGCGTTGTCTTAAGGGTGCGCTGGGAAAAAAAAGCAGTGTTAGCTATGCGGGTCTTTACCGACAAAACTCTAAATCTAGCCAAAAGATTGTTAGATGAAATAAAATTGCAGGGTATTTGGCTGTCCCTATATACAACACATAATGAGACTATTAGAAAAGGTCCAAGGTTACAGGCCCATGAAACTCAAAATGTTTCCATCATGATTTAGATAGGATGAACCATTTTAAAAAATTAGCATTTATCTCTATTATCAAATTTACTTAGTTCTCTCGGAACTATATATTTCTAAGTTTGGCTTTTTGTGCGCCTTAAATACGGGTCCATTTGTAATCCGTCCCAAAATCTGATATTTGTTAGATATTTTACTGCACAGATGTTTAGTGTATTTATGTGTGCTTGCTGATTTTTTTTCTCTCCAGAGACATTTTGCCTATAAACAATTTTAAAGATACCCATAGAGCAAATATATACAGATAATCTTTGTCCTGTATGTGACTTGTATGTGTTCTGTTGCTTATTATCTGTATTATATTGTTCAGCCACTGCCAGTACTATATAGCAAGGTATAATGTTTACATGTATGTCAGTGCCTAACTGTGCACCCATAGTGAGATTTCCCTGATTAGCTTTTTCTTTTAATGTTTGTCCATCTAACACTGAAATGACTGAATTAAATAAATAAAAGATATACATCTGGGCCCTAATGAGAATATAAATAGCAGAACAGAATTATGGGTAGATTTATTAAATGCCGTGCGGACATGATTTGCTGTAGCCGACAGCATAAGGTGGCAGACAAGTTAAGGAGCAGTTGCTTCTCAACTTCAGTTTCCGGTGAGCTGGAAACTTCGGATAGAGACAGCAGCATCAGCTGCTTGTTAAATCTAGCCCTTAGTGTCAAATCCATATTTGTATTAGTGTCCTGCAAAAAATCTTTTAACTTATAATAAAACTAACATGCATCACTGTAAATCTCCTAATCCATATAAAATAATCTGGTAATTTGTTAATTATCTTAATAATTTCATCTCTAGAATTTACCTCTAGGTAGAACTTTAAGAATGATATTTAAGGATCCTATAAAAGGTACCTCATCGGCAATCAGACCCACCCCATAAGTGCCCGAATTATTGAGGTACACAGGATCAATCACCAGAGAGCATTTGCCAGCAATAAGTAGAGACTCAAACATATGAGCTCTTTCATTGGGTGTCATCATCTGCTCAATTATGGTGGTATATAGTATCAGAATTGGCGTGGAGATGTTACTGTCCTCTGGGGTAAATTCCCATGCCACAAAGATAGATTTGGGCAGTTCAGTTGAGTTGTTCATGGAAAATGAACAAGGGATCATAATCCCTGATCCAGAATGCACAACCATCTCCGTCTGCAGCAGGATCAAGTTTGTAATCACCAGCACTAGAAGAAAGAACAAAAAGGGCATTTACTATGAGTACAGGTTAACTTTAAGTGTTTGTGTTTTATGTGTTGGAAAAAAAATCTCACTTTATTAATATTTACCCTTTTATTAGCTCAGATTAAAAAAAAAAAACAATATTGGCTATATTACGAGTGGAGTGCAAATTAGCACTCCAGCTCAGGCGTCATCTTTCCTAGAAGAAAGCTTTTTGCATACGTCAGGTAGAACACGTATTACGAGTTTAAAAATAAAAAGTTTTTGCACAAATGATAACTCAACGCTCACAGGAAGCCGAACTTCAAATAACTTGACCTTGTTAACATATTTCCCCATAGACTTCAATGAAATGCAAAAAGTGGGGAAAAAACAAAATTTATATTTACCTGATCAATTTATTTCCAGATATAAGTGTCACTCCATTACCCATAATCCCC
Source organism: Bombina bombina (assembly GCF_027579735.1). Classification (NCBI taxonomy): domain Eukaryota; kingdom Metazoa; phylum Chordata; class Amphibia; order Anura; family Bombinatoridae; genus Bombina; species Bombina bombina. Next base: position 539,653,423 of record NC_069504.1, on the reverse strand, counting down.
AGTCATTCGACCAAAGGGAAATGGAAAAAGAATAACACAAAGGTGTAGAGGTGCCTGAGGTTTTGTAAAAAATAGCTGTCTTAATAAAGGGTGGGGTCGTGGTCTCTCCATACCTGGAAATAAAGAAATTTATCAGGTAAGCATACATTTTGTTTTCTTTCCTAAGATATGAAGAGTCCACAATGTCATTCAATTACTAGTGGGAACCGATACCCAAGCTAGAAGACACAGAATGATCAGGGAGAGAGAACAAGACAGGCAGACCTAAACAGGAGGCACCACCGCATGAAGAACCATTCTCCCAAAAGAGGCCTCAGCCGAGGCAAAATTATCAAATTTGGAAAATTTGAAAAAAGTATGCAGATAGGACCAAGGTGCAGCCTTGCAAAGCTGTTCCACAGAAGCTTCATCTTTGAAAGCCTAAGAAGAGGAGACAGCCCTAGTGGAATGAGCTGTAATTATTTCAGGAGGCTGCTGTCCAGCAGCCTCATAAGCAAAATCAATCATACTTCTAAAACAGAGGGAAAGGAAAGTAGAAGAAGCCTTCTGACCCTTACGCTTTCCTGAGAAACAAACAGGGCAGAAACCTGGCGAAAATCCTCAGTCGCTTGTATGTAGAATTTTAGAGCACACACAACAGCCAAGTTGTGCAACAGACAATCTTTATGAGAAGAAGGATTGGGACAGAGAGAAGGAACAACAATTTCCTGATAAATATACCAAAGAATCACACTGCAAAGCCGAGAGTTCCGAAACTCTCCAAGCAGAAGAGATAGCAATGAAAAAAAAAAAAAACTTCCAAGATAGCAACTTAATATCTATGGAATGCATTGGATCAAACAGAGCCTTCTGCAGAACTTTAAGAACAAGATTAAGGATCCAAGGAGGAGCAACACGTTTAAAGACAGGACTGATTCTGACCAGGGCCTGAAAAAAAGATTGTGTAACAAAATAGATCATGCAGAAATCTGACCTTTCAGAGAACTGACTGAAAACCTTTTCTCCAGACCTTCCTGGAGAACAGACAAAATTCTAGGAATCCTGAGCCTACTCCAAGAGTAGCCCTTAGATTCACACCAATAAAGGTTTTTACGCCATATCTTATGGTAAATTTTTTGACTAACAGACTTGCGAGCCTGGATCATGGTCTCAATGACCACGCTTAGACAGAACTAAGTGTTCAATCTCCAAGCAGTCAGTTTCAGAGAAATGAGATTTGGATGGCGGAATGGACCCTGAGTTAGAAGGTCCTTCCTCAGAAGAAACCTCAAAGGCAGCCGAGAAGACATCTTTACTAGGTCTGCATACCAAATCCTGTGAGACCATGCAGGAGCTATTAGAATTACTGATGTTTTCTCTTGTTTGATACGAGAAATAACATGTGGAAGGAGTGCAAACAGAGGAAACAGGTATGCTAGACCGAAATCCCAATGAACCGCCAGAGCATCTATCAGAGCAGCCTGAGGATCTCTTGATCTTTAGCCGTACCTTGGAAGCCATCAGATCCAAATCCGGCACCCCCATTTGATGGTTAACCTAGAGAACACCTCCGGATGGAGAGCCCACTCCCAGGGATGAAATGTCTGTCTGCTCAGGAAATCTGCTTCCCAGTTGTCCACTCCAGGAATGTGGATGGCAGATAGACAACAATTTTGAACTTCCACCCACTGAATAATCCGTGCTACCTCCTTTAATGGCTAAGAAACTTTGAGTTCCTCCCTGGTGGTTGATGTAAGCCACTGAGGTGATGTTGTCCAACTGAAACCTGATAAACTGGGCTAAGGACAATTGAGGCCAAGCCATCAGAGTATTGTACATCATTCTCAAATCCAAGATGTTTATGGGGAGAGCAGACTCCTCCCGAGTCCATAGTCCCTGCGCCTTTAACAAGTTTGAGACTGCTCCCCAGCCTAGCAGGCTTGCGTCCGTGTGGTCACAATCACCCAGGAAGGTCTCCAGAAGTATGTGCCCTGAGACAGATGGTCCTGAAAAAGCCACCATGGAAGAAAGTCTCTTGTTGACTGGTCTAGATCTATCCTCTGAGACAGAACCGAATGGTCTCTGTTCCATTGTATGAGCATGCATAATTGCAGAGCTCTCAAATGGAATCGAGCAAAGGGAATGATGTCCATGGAAGCGACCATCAGACCAATTACCTCCATACATTGAGCCACTGATAGCCGAACAGTAGACTGAAGAGAGAGACAAGAGGAGAGAATTTTGAATTTTCTGACCTCCGTCAGAAAATTTTTCATATATAGGGAATCTATTATGGTTCCTAAGAAAACAACCCTTGTAGCTGGAACAAGGAAACTATTTTCCAGATTCACTTTCTAACCCGTGGAAACGTAGAAAAGACAACAAGGTCTCTGTATGAGAGTTTGCTTGTTGAAAATATGTCGCCTGAATCAATATGTCATCCAGGTATGGCGCCACTGCTATTCCGTGAGACCTGATCACTGCCAAGAGAGCACACAGAACATTTGAGAAAATTCTGGGAGCTGTGGCAAGGCCAAACATAAGAGCCACAAGCTGAAAATGTTTGTCTAGAAAGTCGAAATTCAGGAATTTGTGATGATCCCTGTGGATGGGAACATGAAGATACGCGTCCTTCAGGTCTATAGTCGTCATGAACTGACCTTCTTAGACAAAAGGAAGAATGGAACAAATGGTTTCCATTTTGAAGGACGGTACCCTGAGAAACTTGAAGAGTCACTTTAGGTATAAAATGGGTCAAAAAGATCCCTCTTTTTTGGGAACTATGAACATATTTGAATAGAATCCTATACCCTGTTCTGTTACTGTAACTGAAACAATCGCCCCCAGGGAGGAAACGTCCTTAACGCAGTTCAAGAATGCCTTCTCTTTTTACCTGGTCTGCAGATAATCTTAAGAGGTGGAATCTGCCCCTGGGAGATCAAGTTTTGAATTCTATTTTGTAACCCTGAGATACTATGTCTACAGCCCAAGGATCTGGGACATCTCGTCTCCACTCTTGACAAAACATGGAAAGTCTACCCCCAACTTGATCTGAACCCGGACCAGGGGGGGACCCTTCATGCTGATTGCTTCCCCTTATTCCAAGACTGATTGGGCTTCCAAAAAGGCTTGGACTGCTCCTGCTTGGAAGACTTTTGACCTTTGAAGTTATGAAAAGAACGAAAATTACTTTGACATACTTTGAGTCTGTTCTTCTTGTCTTGCGGTAGAAAAGACCCTTTTCCACCTGTAATATAAAAAATGATTTCTGCCAGACCAGGTGCGAACAAGGTCTTCCCCTTGTAAGGAAGCGCCAGAAGCTTGGACTTAGAGGTAACATCAGCTGACCAAGATTTTAGCCACAATGCCCTGCGTGCTAGGACAGTGAAGCCAGAAATCTTGGCCCCCAGTCTAATAACTTGCATGTTAGCATCAGAAATAAAGGAATTGGCTAGTTTGAGAGCCTTAATCCTATCTTGTATCTCATCCAACAAAGTCTCTACTAAAATTGATTTAGACAAGGCGTTGCACCAATAAGATGCCACACTTGCTACTGTGGCAATACATACAGCAGGTTGCCATTGAAGACCTTGATGAACATACATCTTCTTCAAATAAGCTTTCCAGCTTTTTGTCCAAGGGATCCTTAAAGGAGTGGCTATCCTCTATAGGGATTATAGTTCTCTTAGCCAGAATAGAAATAGCGCCTTTTACTTTAGGCACCGTGTGCCAAGAATCTTTAATGGAGTCAGCAACAGGAAACATCTTTTTAAATACGGGAGATGAGGAGAAAGGAATCCCTGGCTTCTCTCATTCCTGTGAAATAATCTCTGTCACATGGTCTGGGACAGGTAAAATTTCCACAGAGGAAGGAACATCATAGTATTTATTACGTTTACTAGACTTCTTAGGGTTGACAACGACATAAGTATCAGAGTCGTCCAAAGTTGTCAATACCTCCTTTAGCAGTACACAAAGGTGTTCAAGCTTAAATCTGAAGTATTCTTCTTCAGTATCAGATGAAGAAATAATACTGTGCATATCTGAGATTTCACCCTCAGAGGCTACCGGCGTATCCTCCTCATCAGACTTATTAGGGAGGGCAACCTGTGCTGCAGTAGGTGGAACAGAAACCTTAATATCTGAATGTCTAAGTGTCCTTTTGTGTTTTCCCAGCATAGGAAAAGCAGATAATGCTGCAGATACCACAGCAGATACCTGTGCAGTAAAATCTGCAGGCAAATAAACTCCTCCAGGAGACTGAGAGGAACTGCAGGGCACTGTATGTGATGCTATAGAGGCTTGGGACATTTGAGGAGAAAGCTGTGGCATTGCCTGAATAGCATCATCCTGAGAGACATTGGGCTCAGAGGGCATCCATTTATCTTTAAATTGAAGTGTTCTAGCTAGGCATTCAGCACAGAATTGCGTAGGCAAAATAATTTGTGCCTCTAGGCATAACAAACATTTGTCAAAAAACACAGAGTCTTGGTCCATGTCCATAATACTTAATAATGAATTCCCCAAATAGTAGAATTTTTTTAAATACACTGTCACTTTAAGATTTTTGAATACCACAATTTGGCTGCCAGAAGTCTCTAAAACAATTGTATAGTATATCGACACTGAAGAGACTGAAATTCAATTGCACCGCTCCGCTCGGTGAATATCCGACAGCAGAGAGAAGTCACATAACCGGCCGAGAGAGGAAACTACTCAGCAAGTAAAAGACGCACGTTTCCCTCTGCCTACAACATAAGATGCAAGTAGCTGCAGCTGGTTTCAAACTCAAGAAGTGGGTCAGTTAACCTGTTCTAGCTAAGCAAAGTAAAGAAAACCAATTGCCAAATTTTCAGTTTATATATAAATCCCTGTATAAAACATAAGCCACACACATACTAATAAAGTATTTCAACAAAATTAGCCCAAAGAGGAAAAACGTTCCAATAAAGGGAAGATTAACCCCTAGGGGATATTTATCAAGCTGTCAACCACTATCTGACCTAGTTATCAAAGCCAAAAGACCGGCAAAAGTTGAACAATCCGCCGGTCTCAATCCGACACAGATTGATGCTTACGTCATTACAGATGTTCCGAATACACATTTGGCACTATTTGACACTTTTTCAAAGTTATCAAATAGATAACTGGTACGCTCGTGGCTATTCCGGCCCAGCGTACCTGGTTTTCAATCCGCCACCCTGGAGGCCACGGATGCCATAGGAATTAATAGGAGTCTAAAAGCAGCAAAAGCTTATGTTCGATGCTGCCAGATATTCCATTGATTTCTATGGTAGAAAAACAGTTATGTTTACACCTAACACTCTAACATAAGCTTGAGTCTAAACACCCCTAATCTGCCACCCTGACATCGCCACCACCTACATAATGTTATTAACCCCTATCTCGCCGCTTCCCGACACCGCCGCAACTAAATAAAGTTATTAACCCCTATCCCACCGTTCCCAGACCCCTCTGCCACTAAATAAACGTATTAACCCCTAAACATCTGGACTCCCACATCACTACCATTAACTAAACCTATTAACCCCTAAACCGCCAGCCCCCCACATTGCCATAAACTAATTAACCCCTAAACCTAACAATCCGCTAACTTTACATAAAAAGGACAACATCCCTATCTTAAAATAAATTCAAACTTACCTGTAGAATTAAAAGAAACTAATTCTAAAATATTAATTAACATACCCTAACTATTATACTAAAATTACATTAAACAAGCAATTAAATTAACTATATTACATAATAAAAACCCTAACCCTAGTCAAACTATTTAAATCTACTATTAAAAATGTCTAAATAACAAAAAACAAAAAAATAAAAAACACTAAATTACGAAAAAAAACACAGTATCAAAAATAAAAATGAAATACACCTAACCTAATAGCCCTATAAAAAAAAAAAACCCTAGCCTACAACAAAACAACCAATGGCTCTCAAAAGGGCCTTTTACTGGGCATTGCCCCAAAGAAATCAGTTATTTCACCTGTAAAAAAAATTACAACACCTTCCAACAGTAAAACCACCACCCAACCAACCAACCCCCCCAAATAAAAAGCCTATCTAAAAAACCTAAGCTCCCCATTGCCCTGAAAAGGACATTTGTATCGGCATTGCCCTTAAAAGGGCATTTAGCTCTTTTACCTGACCAGACCCTACTCTAAAAATAAAACCCACGCAAAAAACCCTTAAATAAACCTGACATTTACCCCCGACAATCCACTTACAGTTTTTGAAGTTCGGCTAGAAGGATCCATTCAGCCGGCAAGAAGACTTCATCCATGCTTCCTCTTCTATCTTCATCCATCCAGCATGGAGCGGGTCCATACTGAAGACATCTGGCACGGAGCTCCTCTTCAATATGGTCGCCGCCGTAAACTGGAACTTGAATGCAAGTGATATCATCCAAGATGGCGTCCCTTGCATTCCTATTGGCTGAAAGGTTCCAATCAGCCAATAGGATGAGAGCTCAATCCTATTGGCTGCTCCAATCAGCCAATAGGATGAGAGTTCAATCCTATTGGCTGTTCCAATAGGATTGAGCTCTCATCCTATTGGCTGATTGGAACAGCCAATAGGATTGAGCTCTCAACCTATTGGCTGATTGGAACAGCCAATAGGATTTTAGCAGCTCTAATCCTATTGGCTGATTGGAACCTTTCAGCCAATAGAAATACAAGGGACGCCATCTTGGATGATGTCACTTGCATTCAAGCTCCAGTTTACGGCAGCAACCGTATTGAAGAGGAGCTCCAGGCCGGATGTCTTCAGGATGGACCCGCTCCATGCCGGATGGATGAAGATAGAAGAGGCAGCCCGGATGAAGACTTCTTGCCGCCCGAAGACTTCTTGCCGGCTGGATGGATCCTTCAAGCGGAACTTCAAAAACTGTAAGTGGATCGTCGGGAGTTAGTGTTAGGTTAATTTAAGGGTTTTTTGAGTGGGTTTTATTTTTAGAGTAGGGTCTGGGCAGGTAAAAGAGCTAAATGCCCTTTTAAGGGCAATGCCCATGCAAATGCTCTTTTCAGGGCAATGGGGAGCTTATGTTTTTTATGTAGGCTTTTTATTTTGGGGGGGTTGGCTGGTTGGGTGGTGGGTTTTACTGTTGGGGGGTGTTTGTATTTTTTTTTTTACAGGAAATAGAGCTGATTTCTTTGGGGCAATGCCCCGCAAAAGGCCCTTTTAAGGGCCATTGGTAGTTTATTGTAGGCTATGGTTTTTTTTATTTTGGGGGGCTTTTTTATTTTTATAGGGATATTAGTTTAGGTGTAATTTGTTTTTATTTTTGATACTGTGTTTTTTTCCCCCGTAATTTAGTGTTTTTTTTATTTTTTGTAACTTAGCATTTATTTATTTTTTGTAATTTAGTAACTTTTAATAGTAGATTTAAATAATTTGAGTAGGGTTAGGGTTTTTTAATATGTAATATAGTTAATTTAATTGCTAGTTTAATGCAATTTTAGTATAATAGTTAGGGTAGGTTAATTAATAGTTTAGAATTAGTTTCTTTTTTTATTGTACATGTAAGTTTTAATTTATTTTAAGATAGGGATGTTGTCATTTTAATGTAAAGTTAGCAGGTTGTTAGGTTTAGGGGTTAATAGGTTAATTTAGTATATATGGCGATGTGGGGGGCTGGCGGTTTAGGGAATAATAGGTTAAGTGAATGGTAGTGATGTGGGAGGCCAGAGTTTTAGGGGTTAATACATTTATTTAGTGGCGGCATGGTCCGGGAGTGGCGGGAAGGGGTTAATAACTTTACTTAGGTTGCGGCGGGGTCCGGGAGCAGCAGGATAGGGGTTAAGACATTTTATTTAGGTTGCGGCAGTGTCGGGGAGTGGCGGTATGGTGGTTAATAACGTTATTAAAGATGTTAGGCAAGCGTATTGGTGCTGGCAGATGCAGCATAGTTAAGGCTTTGATAAAAATCCCTCCTAGTCTCAACATACATAATGTGCCTCCCCACTGCCAAAGAAAATCCTGTATAAAGGATTTTTAAAATGTGCCATCTACTGCATATGAAATATTCTTCCGAAGTGCAAGTCTCCAAGACCTAGAAGATAAAAGCACTTACCTGCAGTCTAGCTGTCCGGCAGGAAGACAGCTTACGAGGAGTGAAAGGACACATACTCCTTACAGAGACCTGTAGACAAAGAAAGAACAGAGTAACCACCTCTGGCTTTCTGTACCATGGGCAGCAATGTGTTAGGAAACAAAGCAAGGACTACCTCACAACTTCCTAACTTCTTAAAAGCCACTACTACTCTACTGAAGAGATTGACGTGAACTCAGCAAAACCCAAATCCTTGCTTGCAAGGAAAAGTACCCAAAAAGGGAATTCATTTCTTCAGACACCAAACTTCACCTCCTCCATTGACAGAGGCAAAGAGAATGATTGGTGATTAAGGGTAGGGTAGTGACACTTAAAGTGAAGGTAAAGTTACCCTCATCTCTATCTAGAATATCATTCAATGTTTAAAAATAATATGACTTTCATTCATCATATTTTATATAAATAGTTATAAATATATTACCTTTATAATCTGATTAATATCCATCCCCAAATTCAACCCGTAATTTTTTTTTTCTCCTTTACATCACATGTTTTTAATATCCAACTGATTTTTAGGCCGTTAGGTGGCCGTCAACCGATGTCATCCGCCACTTTACTCTCGCCGCATGCGCACTTTAATTTTTCTTAAGATTATCAACCAAGCGGGCGCCAGTCTGTGTTAACAGTCTGTACAATCAGAGACAGGAGCTGCATTTATTCATATTGTTGAAACGTTTCTTAACCCCTTAATGACAACTGACGTACCAGGTACGTCCTGCAAAAACTGACAGTTAGTGACAATGGACGTACCTGGTACGTCAGTTGTCTAAGAGAGTGCTGGAAGCGATCGCAATCGCTTCCAGCAGCTCTCAGGGTATTACAGTGATGCCTCGATATTGAGGCATCCTGCAATACCCTTTAAAAAGCATCCGATGCAGAGAGAGCCACTCTGTGGCCCTCTCTGCACCGGTAGCGATGGTGCAGTTCGTTGGTGGGTGGGAGCTTACAGGGGAGGCGGGTGGGCGGCCCATCGCAAGTGATTTGTGCACGCCAGATGCTGGGAGCGTGTGGAGGGGGGCCTGCGTGTGCGTGCGCGCGTGCGTAGCAACCACTGCCACCAATGATTAGAGAAGAGAGAGTGGGGCAGAAAATGTTTTTTTTTTTTTTTTTAAATAATAGGATCTGCTAGGGTAGGGGGATGGGGTTATTGGGGGGGGCAGCTACATTACAGAAAAATCTGTGTTTAACAAAAAAAAAAAAAAAAAAAAAAAAAAAAAAACCTTTCTTTTTTGGGGAAAACTGGGTACTGGCAGACAGGCCCAAGATGGTGGCAAATAGGTAGGTTGGGAGGATTAGAGAGCTGTTTGGGGGGGATCAGGGAGGTTGGGGGTTAAGGCAGGGGTCCATCACAGATTAATAATTAAAAAAATAAATAAATAAATAAAAAACACCTTTTATTTTAGTACTGGCAGACTTTCTGCCAGTACTTAAGATGGCGGGGACAATTGTGGGGTGGGGGAGGGAAGAGAGCTGTTTGGGAGGGATCAGCGGGTGGGATGTGTCAGGTGGGAGGCTGATCTCTACACTAAAGCTAAAATTAACCCTGCAAGCTCTCTACAAGCTACCTAATTAACCCCTTAACTGCTGGGCATAATACAAGTGTGGTGCGCAGCAGCATTTAGTGGCCTCCTAATTGCCAAAAAGCAACGCCAAAGCCATATATGTCTGCTATTTCTGAAAAGAGATCCCAGAGAAGCATTTACAACCATTTGTGACATAATTGCACAAGCTTTTTGTAAATAATTTCAGTGAGAAACCTAAAGTTTGTGAAAAATTTTACTTTTTTTTTATTTACTCGCATTTGGCGGTGAAATGGTGGCATGAAATGTACCAAAATGGGCCTAGATCAATACTTTGGGTTGTCTACTACACTACACTAAAGCTAAAATTAACCCTTCAAGGTCTCTACAAGCTCCCTAATTAACCCCTTCACTGCTGGGCATTATACACGTGTGGTGCACAGCGGCATTTAGTGGCTTTCTAATTACCAAAAAGCAATGCCAAAGCAATATAAGTCTGGTATTTCTGAACAAAGAGGATCCCAGAGAAGCATTTACAACCATTTGTGCCATAATTGCACAAACTGTTTGTAAATAATTTTAGTGAGAAACCTAAAGTTTGTGACAAAATTTGTGAAAAAGTGAACGATTTTTTTTATTTGCTCGCATTTGGCAGTGAAATGGTGGCATGAAATATACCAAAATGGGCATAAATCAATACTTTGGGTTGTCTTCTAAAAAAAATATACATATACATGTCAAGGGATATTCAGAGATTCCGGACAGATATCAGTGTTCCAATGTAACTAGCGCTAATTTTGAAAAAAAGTGGTTTGGAAATAGCAAAGTGCTACTTGTATTTATTGCCCTATATCTTGCAAAAAAAGCAAAGATCATGTAAACATTGGGTATTTCTAAACTCAGGACAAAATTTAGAAACTATTTAGCATGGGTGTTTTTTAGTGGTCATAGATGTGTAACAAATTTTTGGGGTCAAAGTTAGAAAAAGTGTGTTTTTTTCAATTTTTTCCTCATATTTTATAATTTTATTAATTATTTTTTTAGTAAATTATAAGATATGATGAAAATAATGTTATCTTTAGAAAGTCCATTTCATGGCGAGAAAAACGGTATATAATATGAGTGGGTACAGTAAATGAGTAAGAGGAAAATTACAGCTAAACACAAGCACAGCAGAAATGTAAAAATAGCCATTATCATTAAGGGTAAGAAAATTGAAAAATGGTCCGGTCATTAAGGGGTTAAAAACTCTGTTTGCCCACTAGTAAAATAATAGGAGAGTAACGCATGCGCAATTTAATCCAGGGTCGTGCACGCGCATCTGAGAGGCGTAGAGACGTCACAAAATGCAGAAGGAAGTAAGTAGGGCTTGGGAGGAGTCGGGAGACAAATGATAGGGATTTTGAAATTAATTTTTAAGAAAAATATTTGAATAATCATTAAAAAAAACTTATCGACTATTATAAGGTGATAGTGAGAAATGATTTAATTGATTAAACAAAGGATAACTTTACCTTCACTTTAACAAATTTGCTGTGGTGTGCTTTGCCTCCTCCTGCTGGCCAGGAGTGATATTCCCACTAGTATTGAATAACGTTGGGTACAGCTATGGGGACCAGGTTCGCGCCGAGCTATGCAAATCTCTACATGGACAAGTGGGCAAGTGGGAACATATATTTTGGGAGTCCTGCCCAGCCGGCGCGGACCTGGTCGCCTATCACAGGTACATAGATGACATCCTTATGATATGGAAAGGCTCCAAGGAAGATCTGGAGCATACCATCAGTGTCATGAATGATAACATCTGCAATTTAAGATTCACACATGAGATAAGTAGTACGGAAATCAACTTTTTGGATTTGAAAATAACAGTAGAAGATGGAAAACTCAAGACCTCCACATACTTTAAACCTGTGGATTGTAACAATTACATCCACAGTGAAAGCTGGCATCATGTAAGATGGAAGGAGAACATACCCAAGGGGCAGTTACTGAGACTGAAAAAGAACTGCTCAGACCCAACCCTATGGGAAACACAGGCGGAAGAACTCAAGTCAAGATTCCTAGAAAGAAGATAAAATACGAAGAAGATAAAATAAATAAGGATATAGAAGAAGTGAGGAGAAGAGATCGCAAGGAATTACTCAAATATAAGAACAAGAAAAATGTGATTGAAAATAACACTACCTCTATAGATGTCGCATTCATCACTCAGTATAGGGAGAATAGGCGAACTATAGAGAGAATCATAAAGAGACATTGGCATATACTCAAAAACGATGATATTATAGGAGAGACACTCATGGTTAAACCTAGATTCATATATAGGAAATCCAACAACCTTAAACAAACGTACTGTTTATGGACAATAGTTTGTGTTATTTTATTTTTGATTAGGACACTGTTATGTATATACATATGTTTCCCCATCTGTAACATTTTACACTTGACACATTTTTTAACTCTTTTTGTTCTTACACTTTTTTGTCACATACCATTTTCACACACCACTCACTGTGTGATTTGTTAACCAGTTCTTTTCTGTCAACTTTTTTATATTATTTTTTGATCAACACTAGCTTGTGTACACACTAGTTCATTTTTTGATCACCCTCTCTCATTTTTTGCTTTTTTTCACATGTGAATTATATGTTTTGTTGCTTTTCTATTTGTTAATACTGTATCTACTATACTGGTAGACACTAGTCTACCAATCTTTGTATCACCCATTTGGATAGACTCAATCCCTATGGAGTAGAGGGTAGTTAATTCTAACAAACATCTACCACTCTCTGTACACCACTCTCATACCTATAATAATATAACGGTACTGCTACTATTAGATCTGGGACATTTTGCCCCAGTAGGGACAAATTTCCCCTATCATTATTTTATATTGTTTTTAAGCTTATATGTTTTTATATACCTTGGATCCGTGTTTAGCTATTTAATTTTATATCTGTATTAAAATTGTGATTATAACTTTTATCCACATTTTATAAGTATTATAGTGTCTGCAGTTAATCATAGGAATTTAGCCCTCATTTAAGGGTTCTATCTATATCAGTGTGAACACATTCTTCACACACACACACACACACCAGACCTGGACTTTACTGGCGCTCTTGTCTAAACCCATATCTAACGTTGGGGACTCTCCATATCTTAGGAATGAAAAACTAACATCCCTACTCACAAGCAAACCCGATCATGTTTACTTAATTGTGAATGTTGTTCACATAGAAGAATACATTCTATTTATGCTTAAATACATATTTTTTTTTTTTTTTTTTTAAGTTTCAAAGGCTTTATTGAAAATTTCAGTAAACATAACAGTACGTTAGTATAAGTAGACCTGAAACATACCTTGTCAAAGGGAGTAAAATTAGTACATGTATACTATTATAAGTATCTAAGTAATAAAGATACGGAACAATGTCACTATTATGGTACATATTAGGATTGAAACCTCTTTTTAACATAATTAGTTCCTACTATGCCACAAGGGGACACTCATGAACCCCAATAAGTTTGTACGATATAAAGGAGGAAAACTGATGATGCAGGAGATCATTTATGGACCATTGATATAATAACATTGTCACTTTAGGGCTTTCAACATATGATAATAAATGTAACAGTATAATGGGAACAGAAGGATAAAGCCACAAGTAAATATGAAGACACTTTTAGGCTACAGTGCATGGTGGTACATAAACCAGCTAAAAAAGAACAATAGTATAAGGCCATAACTATAATCAAATATATAACCTGTGGAGGAAATATAACACCAGAGTAGCAGTTAAATATGAAAATGTGCCTCATGTCCATAACGGGTGATCTAAATGGGACTCCATGTGTCATATGTACCTTCCCTAACAGATAGGATTGTAAACTAATCTGGGAATCAATAACTAAGATAAGCCTCTTATCCATGACATTGCATATTCATTAAAGTTCCCATAGGGGGAGAATTTGTTTATGTTAGATATCTAAATGGGTACATTTTAAGGAGGACTAGGGTAGAAGAGAATAATATAGTAGAGGGGCACTCATCCACAAATTGATTGTCATGGGGCTAAATATATAAATAAAGATGCAGTTATAAGCGATAAAGTAGGTGGCTTGCTCTTATTTCATATCTAGTAGGACAGCCCTGAAGTAGTATATGTATGTTGTGAGTTAGTCGTAGCTTAGGTATTGAACACACTATGGAAAAATAAAATAACCCCTCTGGTAATTCCACTCCCCCATAGTACAGATGATGAAACATACAATCCAGCTTATCTCAGGAATGTTTTAACATATATGTGTAATTATGTACAGAATCTGCCGAGTGTTACTATGAAAATACATAAATTAGGACAGTTAGATATGAATCTGTTGAAGCTGTAAAGGTCATTACTGGTATTTTGAAACCTAATGTTCTAATACAGTCTCTGTATGGAATCCTTGAGATAATAAGAGTTCAGCTATCTCTAGCAGCAGAATAAGATAGTCTGCTTATTAGCATCTTGGTATATACAGTATAGTTATTACTTGTTAAAGGCTCCATTTTTTTGCAGTCACAGGGAAGTCAAAATGACAACTCCGGAGAAGTCCCGTTTGAGGATCGAGACGGTCAAAGAACAAATGGCCATACATTACAGCCTCAAAGTAGGACCACTGGTATAGGATTTTCTGGCCATCATCAACAGAGAGTTGCAACAGAGACTCAGATTATTAGAAGGCCCTGGGTAGGCAGAAAACAAATTTTCAGACTGCATGGTCTTCATGTATAGTTCCGTCTAATAAGGGAGCACTGTTGTAGGACTTAGCAGGCAGTTGTAAGAATTTGTAGGGACACTTTTAAAAAGAAAGTCTCACCTTGCACCAGCTCACTAGCCTATGCCCATTCTCCTTGATGAAATAAAAAGTCTTACCGGCATGGTACTAAGCAAGTAGGGGTAATGCTGTAGGAGACAGAGAATTGTGACTTTCGTTAATCCCCTTCCAGATGTTGTCTCATAAGGAATAAAGTGTCCCAGATCTGAACCCGGCTCTTTCAATGCTGGCCAGCAAAACTTAGATGGGTCCTCAGTGCAATTATGGAGGGTCGGGAAGCGCACAAAAACAGACCTCTTCCCACGAGTGCTAAAGGTAGGCACAACAACTGCTGCGAGCAGCGTGGGTCTCCATGGATCTGGTCTCCCAACATCCAGCTGCGGAGGCCTCTGCAATATAGAAAATTCTCTGTAGATATTCCAGCTGTGGAGGCCTCCACAACATAGCAAATTATCTGTAGATATTCCCCTTATTAGACACATCCCACGGCAAAGGAATCTGAACTGTCTCTGCCTTGTACTGGGGAGCAACACCACGACCTTCCCCAGCCTTTCTCACAAAACTGTGCGTGTCAGCATTATTATTGTCAGATGGGACAATTTCCTCTGGATCTAATGCCATTATAGACTCCGCGTTCCATTCAGTAGGGGCCTCTAGTTCCCGGTCGCCATCATAGGGGTCACGTGTGGAAGAGTAGCTTGCAAAACACTGCGCAATTAAGAGTCTCAGACTAGCATAGTGCTTATTGAACATCTCATAGATAGTGTCTTCTGGGTCTTGTATATCGGTATCCATCTCTGAACAAAGTGTATAGTCAAGTAGGACTACTCGTAACCCAGTTGCCTGGGGGGTATGTACGGTAGCTTAAACACCACGGCCTGTCAGACAGAGTCGCTTGGTTTGACTAAACAGCATAGGCTAAAAATACTCTCCTGGAAGGCTCCTCCATATTCCACAAAAGTCTTATAGAGTTATAACCACCAAAGAATCATAAATATCCTTTAGGAAACTAAAAAAGGCTCATATATTCTATGTATAAGTCAGAAGCTTCCCCGAGATGCGTCCTGCCGGTTCAGCTCGTCACTCTTTCCCCCTAAATACATATTTTTATATAGATATGTTTTTTTGGTGAAATATAAATCTATACCTATAATTAAATATGTCTATATATGTATACATGTGCATTTATGTGATTATTTATGTATATATGTCTGGAAATACATATATACACATATAAATGCATATGTAAACACATATAAACACACACATATATATATATATATATATATATATATTTATAAATACATACACTCACACATAGAGATACATACATATACATGTTTAAATATGTATTAAATATGTATATCTATATGTTAAAGCCCTTTGCATGTGATTTTTTTTTCTAACACCTGAGACCTCATATCTTTGAGCCCTTATAACTTTATGTACAATTTTTTTCCCAACAATGTTTATGTGCTAGTGTCATTATTAGTGTATCTATACTTTTAAATGTATTTCTGATGTGTTTTATGCAACTTTGTTTGACTTGCGTAACAGTTAACCAGAGCTCTAAAGTCACTCTCCAAGCGACTTACCTGATGCTAGCTGCACACACAGAAGTCCACACAAGATTATGAACAATGTAACATATCTCTGAAGCATTTTTCTCCTAGACTATAACTAGACTCACAGTAAAATCAACTATTTCCAAACAGAAACAAACAAGAATAAGGAGATTTTGTGTGTTGTCCCAGTAAAAATACAGTCACTGTGATGTCATAAATACTATGTCATAATACACCAGATTATGTGTATAGAATGTTCAGTAAATGGAACATTTTTCTTTGCTTTTTAGATGTTAATGGAACAGTTCAGTAAGATTTGTAGGCCTACATGAAAGAGTACGCGTTAGCACAAAATCAATACTGTTGTATTCATGTTTGGCCACTGCTAGGGCCAACTCACTTAGCAATATTGCTGGGAGGGGACAAGATTCTACAAGGATAACTAGAAAAATATTAACTTCCAGGACATGAAGATTTTAAATGAAAAAGCCTGAAATTTATATTAAGTCCATTGGTTTTAATGGACTTCTTCTCTAGATTCCCAGGGGATTTGGTTAGCACTTGGGTTAAATGGACATTCTGGGCTGTTTTAGCTCAGCATAATTTTTTGACCAGAACAGTACTTCACCAGTCTCTCTCACATGCAACCTTGTAAAATAGATGAATTTGTTTATTGTGGCTATTTGAGAAGTGTTTTTTTCTAGCCCTTTTTTGCGCAAAAGTTTTCTCAGGATTACAAGTGTCGCACAAACGATTTTGCGAGGGTTTTCGAGATCGTATGAGCTCTGTTTAAATTTTGCTGATATCACAAGTTGAGTGCAATTGCTAGAAGTGCCACAAAATACATCAAAAATACATTACTAAGTAGAGTTACACTCATTAAAGGGACATTAAACACTAAATACATGCAAGATAGAATGATGCATTCAAAGAAAATATTAGTCCATGCCTAACATGTAGATGTTTTTTTTTTAAGTTTCATTAGTTTAAAAAGTGACAAAATAAGTGAAAAGTTTTAGTGTCTATAAAACACTGGGAGCTGCCATGTTGTAACTTGTGTTACTTTCTCTGCTGTGGCCAATTAGGGTCAGTTATAAATAGGTCACTAGAGTGTGTAGCCAATGGTTGTGCTGGATTTAACAATGTTCTGCACTTCCATTTCTAACAGGAACTGAAAAGCTCACAATTTCAGAATGGAATTACAGGCAAAGAGGACAAAATAAATAATGAAAGTATATTGCAGAGTTGTTTTATTATATACAATTTATCATTTTATATTACCATCTCAAAGTGTTTAATGTCCCTTTAACACTTTCTAATAAAAATGATTTAAAACAAATATTGCAAACAAACATTATAATGTCTCGGGTGTTAGAAAGAAAATCAGTCAAAGGGCTTTAACATAGAGATTCATACATATACATGTCTAATAATTTATATGTATATATATGTATGTATATATATATATATATATATATATATATATATATATATATATATATATATATATATATATATATATATATATATATATATATATATATATATATATATATATATATATATACTGTATATACAGGGAGTGCAGAATTATTAGGCAAGTTGTATTTTTGAGGATTAATTTTATTATTGAACAACAACCATGTTCTCAATGAACCCAGAAAACTCATTAATATCAAAGCTGAATATTTTTGGAAGTAGTTTTTAGTTTGTTTTTAGTTTTAGCTATTTTAGGGGGATATCTGTGTGTGCAGGTGACTATTACTGTGCATAATTATTAGGCAACTTAACAAAAAACAAATATATACCCATTTAAATTATTTATTTTTACCAGTGAAACCAATATAACATCTCAACATTCACAAATATACATTTCTGACATTCAAAAAAAACAAACAAAAACAAATCAGTGACCAATATAGCCACCTTTCTTTGCAAGGACACTCAAAAGCCTGCCATCCATGGATTCTGTCAGTGTTTTGATCTGTTCACCATCAACATTGCGTGCAGCAGCAACCACAGCCTCCCATACACTGTTCAGAGAGGTGTACTGTTTTCCCTCCTTGTAAATCTCACATTTGATGATGGACCACAGGTTCTCAATGGGGTTCAGATCAGGTGAACAAGGAGGCCATGTCATTAGATTTTCTTCTTTTATACCCTTTCTTGCCAGCCACGCTGTGGAGTACTTGGACGCGTGTGATGGAGCATTGTCCTGCATGAAAATCATGTTTTTCTTGAAGGATGCAGACTTCTTCCTGTACCACTGCTTGAAGAAGGTGTCTTCCAGAAACTGGCAGTAGGACTGGGAGTTGAGCTTGACTCCATCCTCAACCCGAAAAGGCCCCACAAGCTCATCTTTGATGATACCAGCCCAAACCAGTACTCCACCTCCACCTTGCTGGCTTCTGAGTCGGACTGGAGCTCTCTGCCCTTTACCAATCCAGCCACGGGCCCATCCATCTGGCCCATCAAGACTCACTCTCATTTCATCAGTCCATAAAACCTTAGAAAAATCAGTCTTGAGATATTTCTTGGCCCAGTCTTGACGTTTCAGCTTGTGTGTCTTGTTCAGTGGTGGTCGTCTTTCAGCCTTTCTTACCTTGGCCATGTCTCTGAGTATTGCACACCTTGTGCTTTTGGGCACTCCAGTGATGTTGCAGCTCTAAAATATGGCCAAACTGGTGGCAAGTGGCATCTTGGCAGCTGCACACTTGACTTTTCTCAGTTCATGGGCAGTTATTTTGCGCCTTGGTTTTTCCACACGCTTCTTGCGACCCTGTTGACTATTTTAAATGAAACGCTTGATTGTTCGATGATCACGCTTCAGAAGCTTTGCAATTTTAAGAGTGCTGCATCCCTCTGCAAGATATCTCACTATTTTTTACTTTTCTGAGCCTGTCAAGTCCTTCTTTTGACCCATTTTGCCAAAGGAAAGGAAGTTGCCTAATAATTATGCACACCTGATATAGGGTGTTGATGTAATTAGACCACACCCCTTCTCATTACAGAGATGCACATCACCTAATATGCTTAATTGGTAGTAGGCTTTCGAGCCTATACAGCTTGGAGTAAGACAACATGCATAAAGAGGATGATGTGGTCAAAATACTCATTTGCCTAATAATTTTGCACTCCCTGTACAGTATATGTCTATATATGTGGACATATATTCATGTTTTTTATATGTGTATATATGTATTTACAGACATATATACACATATAAACACACAAAAACATATGTACATATGTGTATACACATACAAAAAGTTGCACCAGGACCCCACCCAGGAATACACTTATTAGAACACTGTTCTAATAAGCTAAGCTATTTTCTATATTTAGTCCAAAAATTTTTTTCAATACATTAAATTTCGCCTATATGCCATAAATCCTTTACTGTTCTTTTAGTCTTGCCAAAATGTTACATTTGGCAAAGTCATTAAAGGAGATAGACTTAATGACAAACACCTAGATTACGAGTTGTGCGTTCGTGTTTTAACACTGAAAAAAATGGCCATTTCAGCATTAAAACAGCACCGCAGCCATTACAAGTCTTGTCGGTATAGCTATACCGCAAGCCTTTTAGCTTGTACTGCAACGTCAGTCCCGCACACGTAAAAATTATGTTTTTTCATGGGACTTCCATAGCGCAGCCATTAGGAGTTTTGCCTAAAAAGCTTGTGTTGCAGCCTATACCGACAAGATCCGTTCCACAATCTAAAAGCAGCAGTTATGAATACAAAACTCATAACTAAACTGCGGAGGGAGTGAGCGCTTAATAGGCTGAAACTGGTAAACAACTCAAGTTATATATAGTTATGTCGCAAATTGTTTGCCAGCGAATAGTTCCCAGCGAACATAGCTTGTTCACGTTCGCAGCGGCGGGCGAACATATGCGATGTTCGATCCGCCCCCTATTCGTCATCATTGAGTAAACTTTGACCCTGTATCTCACAGTCTGCAGACACATTACAGCCAATCAGCATCAGACACTCCCTCCCAGACCCTCCCAGCTCCTGGGCAGCAGCCATTTTAGATTCATTCTGATTTTGTATTGTTAGTGAGACGAGGGACAGTGTAGCTGCTGCTGATTTTATAGGAAATTGATAGCTAGGCTAGTGTATTCAGTGTCCACTACAGTCCTGAAGGACTGATCTCTGCTGTTTGGACAGCACCCCAAAAAGCCCTTTTTAGGGCTAGAACATCAGTTTTTTTTGTTTTTTTTTGCCTGTGTAATTTTGACTGTGAAATATCAGTCTGCTAGTGTAATATAATTGCAGTTGCCTTCCTGCCAGCGTGTGTGCCAGGCCCACTTGCCAACTAGTGCCACCACTCATATCTGTTGTAACAGTAGTGTAAATTTAAAAAAAAAAAACTTTTTTGACTGTGAAACATCAGTCTGCTAGTGTAATCTAATTGCAGTTGCCTGCCTGCCTACCAGCGTTTGTGCCAGGCCCACTTGCCAACTAGTGCCACCACTCATATTTGTTGTAACAGTAGTTTAAATTTTAAAAAAAAACTTTTTTGACTGTGAAACATCAGTCTGCTAGTGTAATATAATTGCAGTTGCCTTCTTGCCAACTAGTGCCACCACTCATATCTGTTGTAACAGTAGTGTAAATTTGCAGTTGCCTGCCTGCCTGCCAGCGTGTGTGCCAGGCCCACTTGCCAACTAGTGCCACCACCACTCATATCTGCTGTAACAGTAGTGTAAATTTAAAAAAACAAAACTTTTTTGACTGTGAAACATAAGTCTGCTAGTGTAATCTAATTGCAGTTGCCTGCCTGCCAGCGTGTGTGCGTTTCAGGGCCTGCCAGGGCACATTGTCACACCAGTGCAACTCATATCTGAACAGTAGTGTAAATTTAAAAAAAAAAAAAAAAACTTTTTTCACTGTGAAATAATAGCAGTCAGTTTCCTTCACACGTGTGCGTTTCAGGGCCTGCCAGGGCACATTGTCACACTAGTGCAACTCATATATGAACAGTAGTGTACATTTAAAAAAAACAAAAAAACTTTTTTGACTGTGAAATAACAGCAGTCAGTTTCCTTCACACGTGTGCGTTTCAGGGCCTGCAAGGGCACAGTGTCACCCCAGTGCAACTAATATCTGGTGTAACAGTAGTGTACATTTAAAAAAACAACACTTTTTGACTGTGAAATAATAGCAGTCAGTTTCCTTCACACGTGTGCGTTTCAGGGCCTGCCAGGGCACAGTGTCAACCCAGTGCAACTCATATCTGGTTTAACAGTAGTGTACATTTAAAAAAACAACACTTTTTGACGGTGAAATAATAGCAGTCAGTTTTCTTCACACGTGTGCGTTTCAGTGCCTGCCAGGGTACAGTGTCACAGAAGTGCAACTCATATCTGGTGTAACAGTAGTGTACATTTAAAAAAAAAAACCTTTTTTTTTTTAATGTGAAATAATAGCAGTCAGTTTCCTTCACACGTGTGCATTTCAGGGACTGCCAGCAGTTCCAAAATAAATTAAAAAGTATGCTTTACACAGCGTATAAGGGTGATGTCACAGCACAATGGGAATCTGACAGGGGAAGAGATGAAAGTAATCCTCCTCCTCCCACGACCACGCCGGCAAGGACAGGACGCTTTACAGACGTGTTGTTGATGGAGGACATGCAGAGATTTTTTTTTTTATAAACAAAGTGTTTTTTTTATTTGACATGTTACAACACAACAGAAAACACACAAGTAAAATATTAACACAATCTAGCATAAAAACACACAAACATTTTATGTCAAAAACTGCTAAAATATAAAAACAGAAACTTGCTATTGTCTTTTTTATTTTAAATATCCCAGTAAACCATTTATGCTGTAAACTGTACATGAACATTTTTTTGTGTCCGAAAGAAGAGTTCCATACAAAATGGCAGCTCACTATACACAGATAAGTATGCTTCACTAAACAATTAGAAGCGGTAATGGAAGACGCAATTAAAAAATGATCAATAAAATAAAACTAGAACCTTGTCTGCAATCCATGTTTTAGAAGGGCATACAAATAATATATTAAAGCAAATAGTATGTAATTACAATTTCTTCTCCAATTTAGTCTTTAGTAGAAACCTGTAAACCAATATTTTAATGATACAACATTTAAAAGGACATTAAAAGGGCATATTATATTTCAACAGAACATAGGATTGAACTGGCTCTTCTATATAAATACAATTTTAATCCCAGCAAAGTGGTTAAATATGTAGTTAAAGCCCCATTCAGAAGCAGGAAGTCTGTCATGTTCAGAAACGGCAACAGATGATTGGCTAGGTTGTGAAACCTACTGATGGTGGACCGGTTGTGCCCTGCACAGGAGCTGCATATAGAAGTGGGACTTTACCTATGCATTTAACCCTATCGTGAGAGATCAATAATATCAGATAATAAAATTCAAGGGTCACTACAAAGACATTTAAAAATATGGACTGGTTCATTGTTTCTCCCACAGTGATTATCATTGGTAGTACATCTGAAAATGTTATGTCTGTTAAAAAGAAAGGTTCTTTTCACAAAATTAGGTTATTTTTCTCAGATGCAACTGTCACTATACATTTATACTGCAGAAATAGGTGTCTGCTAGGCCAAGGTAGGGGAGATGCAAGTACAAAGTAAAGACATTGATAAACATAAAAAATAACAAATAAAACGTTTTTGAGCTAACACTGAAAGTTTAACAACTGTTTAAAATGACCAGTAAAGTCAAAATTACACCTCTATGATTCTGACAGGGCATGCAATATTAAACAACCTTTTAATTTACCTTTAATAATAATCTATAATGTGCCTTATTTTCTTGATATCCTTTGTTGAAGAGTAAACCTAGGCTCATGAGCAGCAATGCACTACTGGGAAGCTAGCTGGTGATTGGTGTTGGCGCATATAGGTTTTGTTCTAACAGCAAAAGTCAATCTATTTGAAACTCTTATTGCCGTCAATAGATTGATTATGGACTTAACTTTAAGCTATGTGGGCTAATTTTGCCTTAGTTTTCCCCCAATCTCTATATAAGTTGGTGGGAGCTATCAAGTTTTTTCAACAATAAACTCCTTCAGAATAAAATTAACGCATACAAACTATATATATACGGCTGGAGAACCCTTTGTTTGTACTTGTATGTATATATATATATATATATATATATATATATATATATATATATATACACATATGAGTTGGTGTGTATATTTATTTTTTATACCCAAACTGGATGCCAGGGAATTTTAACATATCTTAATTCTAATTATAAGGGTCTTAAAGGGATAGTCTAGTCAAAACCAAACCTGCACAGTTCACATAGAGCACGCAACTCCAAGCAACCCTCCAATCTACTTCCCTTATCAAACCTTCTTCGTTCTCTTGGCATCTCCACTTGAATGTAAGCCTAGGAGACGGCTCATCCCTGGTTCAGAACCTGGGCAGCGCCTGCCTACCGGTGGCTACATTTAGACACCAATCAGAAAGCACCACCCAGGTGCCGGACCAAAAACGGTCCAGCTCCCATACGCACATTCCTGCTTTTTCAAACAAAGATACCAAAAGAACAAAGAAAAATCGACAACAGGAGCAAACTAAAAAGTTGCTCAAAATTGCGTGCCCCATCCGAACCACGAAAGTTCAATCTCGACTTGACTGTCCCCTTAAGTTTTACCAATGAGTATAATAAGATGATGATACCATACCTGGATGTATCTTTGGAAGGTTAAAGTGAATGTAAATCTTCATGCCAAAGTGCCCGGTCCTTTTAAAAATCTGACCAAAAACAGGGGCACTCCCATGCGGAGCTTGCGGTTGTGCAAATGGACTGTTTGCGGTTGTTTGTGGTGCGTTAAACGGGGAGTTTGGTCTGTCACTGTGAAGCGGGCGTAACCCTTACACTACCTGATCGATACAACATCATACCTGATGTTTTAAAGCACGTTATTCCAAACAATTTAGGAATGTTAGGTGATTTATGCCCTTTATGGATTAAAACCAGACTCTGCATCAACTATGTAATTTTCCATGGGAGTTTTGCCATGGATCCCCCTCCGGCATGCCACAGTCCAGGTGTTAGTCCCCTTGAAACAACTTTTCCATCACTATTGTGTCCAGATCGCCAGGTTCGCCAACATTTGCGGAAGTTCGCGTTCGCCGTTCGCGATAGCAAAATTTTAGGTTCGCGACATCACTAGTTATATATAAAAGTAATCACAATTTAATGAAATGAAAACAGGAAATGAAGTGTAAAAACATAGATTAAAATGGCCTATCACTAACATTAATATTAATGGCCTGTCACTAACATGGATCCATGATCTATGTAAAATCAACTTTAAAACTAAACGATAAAACAGGTCAAAATGCAAATACAAGTAGATTTAACACAGTAGAAATGGTAAAAATTAAGGTATACAAATACCAAACAGTAAAAACTGTACGTGAATGTAAGATGAAAAGTCCTGTATCAGTAAGTGGAAAATTGCAAAAAAAAAAAACAGAAACAAAATTAAGATGAATCCAAACACGGGTGAAGGTTCAATCAGTGACCCAAAGTGGTCAAGCTTGGTGTATCAGCAATCCAATAAATCCATTAGTGGCAAATCATCATCGAAGTCAAACGGTATCAAAAACTTACAACAAAAATAGTACAAAATAGTGTCCAAAAAAGGAAGTCCAAACTAATGTAAACTCCAAAAAATGAATGTGAAAATTGTGTATCCAATCAATATTTTTTACTATGATACACTGTTTCAATTATTTATTGGATACACAATTTTCACATTCATTTTTTGGAGTTTACATTAGTTTGGACTTGTAAGTTTTTGATACCGTTTGACTTCTATGATGATTTGCCACTAATGGATATATTGGATTGCTGATACACCAAGCTTGACCACTGCTTTGGGTCACTGATTGAACCTTCAACCGTGTTTGGATTCATCTTAATTTTGTTTCTGTTTTTTTTTTGCAATTTTCCACTTACAGATACAGGACTTTTCATCTTACATTCACGTACTGTTTTTACTGTTTGGTATTTGTATACCTTAATTTTTACCATTCCTACTGTGTTAATCTATTTGTATTTGCATTTTAACCTGTTTTATCGTTTAGTTTTAACGTTGATTTTAGAGATATCATGGATCCATGTTAGTGACAGGCCATATTAATATTAATGTTAGTGATAGGCCATTTTAGTCTATGTTTTTACACTTCATTTCCTGTTTTCATTTCATTAAATTGTGATTCCTTTTATATATAACTTGAGTTGTTTACCAGTTTCAGCCTATTAAGCTTTTAGCGCTCCCTCCCTCCTTTGTTATACTTTTAGCTATCTGAAGTCCGCTAGGGGACTTTTGGTAGTGAGCTTTAGGCAACCCATATAGCGCTTGGGTACTATATTTATTTGTTACCCTCATAACTAAACTGCTACAAAGTACACTAACACCCATAAACTACCTATTAACCCCTAAACCGAGGCCCTCCCGCATCGCAAACACTACATTAAACTTATTAACCCCTAATCTGCTGCTTCCGACATCCTGCCACTATTAAAAATTAGTAACCCCTATTCCGCCGCTCCCCGACATTGTCACCACTATAATCAAGTTATTAACCCCTAAACCGCCGCCCTCCTGCATCGCAAATACTATTGAAATATTATTAACCCCTAATCTGCCATCCGCCCACATCACCCCCACTGTACTAAAGTTATTGAGCCCTACACCGCCTCCACTATAATAAACCTATTAACACCTAAGCCGCAAGCCCTCTGCAACAAAATATACTTAAGTAAACTATTAACTCCTAACTGAATGCCCCCAACATTGCAATAAACTAAATTAAACTACTAACCCCTAAACCTAACCCTAAAACCCCCTATCTTTAACATAATTAAAATAGAGCTAAATTAAACTTACAATTATTAACTAAATAATACCTATTTAAAACTAAATACAAACCTACCTGTGAAATAAAACCTAAGCTAGCTACAATATAACTAATAGTTATATTGTAGCTAGCTACAATATAACTAATAGTTATATTGTAGCTAGCTTAGGTTTTATTTTTATTTCACAGGTAAGTTTGTATTTAGTTTAGCTAGGTAGACTAGTTAGTAAATAGTTATTAACTATTTACTAACTACCTAGTTAAAATTAATACAAACTTACCTGTGAAATAAAACCTAAGCTGCCTTACACTAAAACCTACCATTACAAAAAATAAAAAAACACTAAAATTGCAAAAAATAATAAAACCTACCATTACAAAAAAATAACAAATGAAATTATACAAAACAGTATAAAAAAATTATTCCTATTCTAATACCCTTTAAAAAAAAAAAATACCACCCCAAAATTAAAAAAAACCCGAATCTATAATAAACTACCAAGGACCCTTAAAAGGGCCTTTTGTGGGCACTTGAAAGGGCCTTATGTAGGGCATTGCCCTAAAGTTAACAGCTCTTTTGCTACAAAACAAAACAAACACCCCCTAACAGTATACAAACCCACAAAATAAAAATAAAGTAAAACCTAATCTACCCTTTGCCCTGAAGAGAGAATTTGTATGGGCATTGCCCTTAAAATGGCATTTAGCTCTTTTGCTGCCCAAGCCCTAATCTTAAAATAAAAACCCAACCCAAAGCAAAAAAAAAAAAAAATACATTACACAAAATAAAAAACAAATTATCAAAAAATAATAAAAATGATTCCTATTGTAATACCCATTTTTTTAAAAAAACACAACAAAATAAAAAACCTAATCTATAATAAACTACTAATAGCCCTTAAAAGGGCCTTTTGTAGGGCATTGCCCTAAGTTAAACAGCTCTTATGCCTGAAAAAAAATTACAAAGACCCACTAACATTACAAACACCCCCCCCAAACTCACAAAATAAAAAATAAAAATCTAAAAAACCCATTGACCATGCATCATCCAATAGAATGAGAGCTGCTTAAATCCTATACAGACAATAAGATTTTAGCTGCTCTAATTCCTATTGGCTGATTCAAATTTTTCAGCCAATAGGAATGCAAGTGACCCCATCTTGAAACGGCTTTCTTGCATTGAAGATTCAGTGTATGGTGGCAACTGTATGAGGAGGGTGCTCTGCTCCGGATGTCTCCTGGATGGACCCACTCTGCGTCGTCGGGATCAAGATAGAAGATGCCGCCTGGATGAAGATAGAAGAGGCCATCTGGATGAAGACTTCTCGCCGCCTGGATGAGGACTTTACCGCCTGGATGAAGATAAAAGCGGCTGCCTGGATGAAGACTTCTTGCCGCCTGGATGAAGATCGTTCAAGCGGGACTTCAAAAACTGTAACTGTTTTGGGTGTTTTTTTTTTTTTTTAGATTAGGCAGCAAAAGAGCTAAATACGGTTTATTTTTATGTTGTGGGTTTGGGGGATGGGGGCTGTATACTGTTAAGATGTGTTTTGTAGCAAAAGAGATGTTAACTTTAGGGCAAAGCCCTACAAAAGGCCCTTTTAAGCTCCCCCAAAAGGCCCTTTTAAGAAGCCTTGGTAGTTTATTATAGATTAGTTTTTTTTTTAATTTGTTTTTTTTTATTGTTTTGCATAATTATGTTTGTTATTGTTTGTAATGGTAAGTTTTTTATTTTTTGTAATGTTAGGTTTTAGGCATAAGGCAGCTTTTTTTTTTATTTCACATGTAAGTTTGTATTTATTTTATATAATATAATTTTTGTTGAGGTCAAAATCACATAACAGTATATAAAAGAAAATTTACCGCCCAAATGAATACAAAAAATAAAGCGTAAGGCACCCTTCCGAATTCAAAACAGTGCAGAGCATATTATGGTCTTACAACAGTTGACCGAAGATACTCTACCTAAAAAGGGCAGACCTCGCAATGAGGATTAATATTATTTGTATTTCAGGAGATTAACCCGTAATAAGAAGAGAATATTATTTAACAAAATTTGGTGAGCAGAGACAGAGATAAAACCATTAACAAATTTTGGTTGCGATTATAGAGACAGAGTTCCAAGAGGAAAACTTCTGGCCGAAAGACTTCCAAGGGGGGAGAGTAGGGTAAATGAGGGGAAGGGAGAAAAAAAAGGGGGGGGGCATATCCCGAGCGGGGCCAAATGCGGGAGAGGGGGGATATGACACAGACCCCCTCCTCATGGCTCCACCCATGGCTAGTACTAATTACTAATTCATAATTCAGTTACCTTCCTGATACATAGAGGAAATCGAGCTCTCTCCCAGTGAGTCCCAGGGCTCCCATATCAAAGAGTACAAATCTGTTTGTTGTCAGGAGCTGTACACAAAACTCTCCATGGATCTGAAATAGGAGATGAGTTGGATCAGAGCCTGCCAATTAGGGGGATTAGGTTTCTTCCAGTTTCTGGCTATTGATAGTTTCGATGCCATCATGATCATTATCAGGAGTGCACGTTTAGGTGGTGGGATGGGACTGAGGCCTACATAAGCCAGCGCCATTTTGGGGGAAAGGGTTCCAACCAAACCCAGACGGCAGCACAAGACTTCCAGTTTGCTTAACAAAGAGGTAATGATGGGGCAGGTCCACCAAACATGCTGGGGGTCGCCCACCTCTTGGCAACCTCTCCAGCAGAGGGAGGAGCTGTCCGGAAACATCCTGTGAAGTTTTGCGGGGACATAGTGCCACCTCGTAAGTATCTTAAAGAACAGTTCATAAAGCGTTATACAGTGTATTGATGACTTTGTGTGTTGAACTGCGTCAGCCCACAACTCTATGGAGATTTCCATTTTCCAGTCTTTCTCCCACTTCCCCATTTGTCTAGTTTTTGTTAGTTTTGAAGAATCAAGAAGAATTTGGTAATGAAAGGACAAGGGGGAGATGTGCTGGAGATCAGTGGTTATCCGCCTTTCTCAGGGAGTCAGCTGTCTTGGAGGGGCGCTCATGAATCCCCATGACTTCAGTATAGATAAGAGCTTTAAAAGATCAAATCTGAATTTTGGTTGAATGTCATGGAGGAGAGCTAATTCTCCAGGGGATACCGGGTTTTTGTCCCTAAAGAGGTCCGTAATTTTAAGGGTGGAGAGAGCCTGACGCACCATCGGACATGCAAGAGGAAGACCACACAAGAGGCCTGTCATGGAATGACATGGGGAGGGATGTGGTGAGACCATATTATTATGATGAAAATGTACCCAGGAGTTCTTGCAGTGTAATACAATTTTGTTATGTATCAGAAATTCCGAGTAGCAGTGTGAGGGGATCCAGATAAGGTCCATCAATGTCAGATGGGCAGGTAAGGAGGCCTGCTCAAGTTCCATCCAGGGGGGAACAGCCTTTTTTGTGTTCAACTCTGAAATATGAGTAAGTAGGGCAGCCTCATAGTACAGCCTTATATTAGGGAGACCTAAGCCTCCAGCAAGCACTGGGCGTTGCAACAAAGATACTGTAATTCGGGTCCTCTTCCAGTTCCAAATGTACCGATTAATTACAGCTTGGAACTTGGTCTGTAAGGACAATGGTACTGTAATCGGTAAACAGCGAAAAAAGATAGGTTAATTTGGGGAGCTGCATTATTTTAACTGCGTCTATTCTCCGAAACCAGATCTCATCATATCTCCTGGAGCAGAGGTCAATTTGGAGTTGGGAAAGGAAGGTGTGGAAATTTTTAGATAGGACCATACCCGTATCATGAGAGAGGAACACCCCTAGGTGTTTTAGCCCTTAAAGGGACCATTGGAAGTGGTATTTTTTCTTGAGTGAGCTTAGTTCATCTTCTGATAGATTTAAGGGATATGCTACTATTTTGCCTATATTTAGCTTGTAATAAGAGATGCTTCCAAACTTTTCAAGTAGGTCAAAAAGTGCAGGGAGTGATTCATCAGGGTCAGTAATGAAAAGGGTCAAGTCGTCTGCATATAAGGCTAGATTCTGAGGGGTGTCATGGAGAGTTAAACCTTTCACCTGTGTTGAGGTTCTGATTGCCGTAGCTAGCGGTTCTATGGTTAGGGCAAATAACAGGGGAGACAAGGGACAACCCTGTCTTGTGCAATTAGTGATCTGAACCCTGGAGGAGCAAAAATCCAGTTCTCTCACTCTTGCCGTAGGGCAAGAGTATAAGGATCTTACTGTAGCTATGAAGGGTTCCGGGAGGCCAAAAGCTGATAGTGTGGAGAACATATAGTCCCATCTCACCCTGTCAAACGCTTTCTCGGTGTCCATTGACAGGGCAAGAAAGGAGACTCCCATATCCGCCGCTTCTGTGAATATATTCAAGAGGCGTCTCGTGTTGTCTGGGCCCTGTCTTCCTGGAATAAATCCAACCTGGTCAGGGTTGATTAGTTCTGGGAGAAATCTATTCAATCTCGTGGCCAATATTTTCGCAAATAGTTTTATATCCATGTTTATGAGGGAAATCGGCCTAAAATTTTCACATAGGGAGTGATCTTTGCCGTCTTTGGGCAACGTTATTATGATGGCCTCCAGGAATTCTGGGCGGAGCTTGCCTGAATTAAATGTAAAATTAAAAAACCTGGCAAGGAGGGGTATCAGCTGTGGGGCATACGTGTTGTAGAAAAGAGTGGTAAACCCATCAGGGCCAGGGGCCTTAGCTAGTTTAAGCGAGGAGAGCGCTAGTTTCAGTTCCTCAATTGTCACCAGGAGGGAAAGCGAATGGGCATCTTCTGTCAATAAGGTCAGGAGAGGGAGGTCAAGAATTGATCAATCTGTTGTCTTGAGGCTCTGAGGCTCTCAGGGGAGGAGTCCAAATTATATAAGACGGTATAGTAATGAGCAAATGCCTTGGCTATGTCCTTAGGGGCGCACACAAGCCCCTTTTGGGTTTTAATATGCAGAATCTGAAGCTGTTGCGTACGAATTCAAAGCTTGTGGGCTAGGAGTCGGTCTGCCTTGTTACCCTTATAGTAGTACAATTGTTTGAGGTCCAGAAGATTTGATTGCACCTTCTTTCTTTCAATTTCATTTATTTTGGATCTGATGATTGCTATTTGCTCCGCAATTTGTCTCGAGGCATCACCTCTGTTGTGGGATTCTAGAGAACGTAGTTCCGAAAATATAACGGTGATAAGGATTTACCCCTGAGGTTATGGTTTATCGCTGCTTGTTTTATAAAGTGTCCTCTCAAATAGGCTTTCAGAGTTGCCCACAATACGGAGTCGTCGGTCATTTTATTGTCATTGGTGGCCAGGAAGTCCAATAATGTATTGGAGGTTTTGATTCCGGCTGGTCCAGAAATTAGTGAGGGGTGTAGCCTCCAGCTGGAGGAGGAGGGACCTTGAAGATGTGCACCTTTCAAAGGGATGGAAACAATGTCATGGTCTGACCATGGGAAAATCCGAATGGAGGGGATAGAAAGGTTGTCCAAGAGGTGGGAGCGACATAGCAAATAGTCAATTCTTGAATGACAAAGATGGGGGTTTGAATAGAAAGTGAAGTCCCTCTCCGATTGGGATAAGCAACGTCAAGCATCATACAAACTGTACTGATACATTAAGGACCTGAACTGGTTTGAAATGCTTTGTGCTTAGGGGATTATCTATCTAGGATAGGGTCCCAGACTATGTTTAGATCTCCCCCTATCAGTAAATTACCTCTGTTCAATTGGTTCATTAAGGGAAGAACTGAGTTTAGGAAGGAGAGTTGTCCAATATTTGGGGCATACAATGAAACAAGGGTGTATTGGGCCCCATCGAGTGTACAGACCACCAGGAGGAACCTGCCCTCCTGGTCTATCTCTATATGCTGGATCTCACATGCCACTGACTTATAGATCATGATGGCGACACCTCTTTTTTTGTTGAGTGCAAAGTTGACAAGCAAATTGGGAATAAGAAGAAGGCTCCTTTTTGTGCGAGAATTCAATCCCTGGGTATTTAAGGTGGCAACTTTAAGAGCCATTTTGAAGAGAGAGAGAAAAAAAAAGGGGGGGGGGGAGAAATGGGAAGGTGAGGAAGGGGGATAACTAGGTGAAACTGTCTAAAGCAAAACCAGCTAGCAAAGTTAGTGTCTCTCTGTCTCAATTATTGTAAATACACTTCAGAAAAGTAATAATAAATTAGGTCTGTGGTTAAGTAACACAGCCAATATCTGCGTTGTGCTTTCCAAAACAGAAAAGATCAATGCAGATCAAAAAGTGGGGGGAGCAACTGAGGTGCAGGGAGCTGACTAAATTGAACCAATTGCAACAGCTCCTCGGCCAAAAGGGCCCAAGTGGGTGGACCAGAGTTATCTATATGGGCTTTCAAAATGGTCAATTAGCATAGCTACATTTAACGTCTGAAAACGAAAGAGTAAAATGATAGTAACAGTACAAAATCCCCTACTGGGGTTTAACAGTGAGTGAATGTAACGGCATGTAAACACCAGGAGGGTAAGCACAAATGGGATAGCATTGGTTAAACAGTTAACACATTTCAATGTAATTCCGTGTCCCAAATCCCACCCTCCACTGTTAGGGGGTTAGTGAAAAGAAATGAGGATCCAAAGTCGAGGTGGGAGTTATGGTGGGGCTATAAAGGCTAAATTTAGGGCGATTAAACAATGAAACTGCAAGGAGGGGTTAAGAAAGTCCCTTGTACTTCCTCCATATCCCTTTTCTAGGGGGATTGCCCTAAGGGGACTATCAATCTGGGTGAGGGGATGTGTCTATGGGGCGTGGGTATATAGAAAAAGATATCGATTAAAGAGATGACAAGGTCATGCCGAGTCCCGCCCAAAGACAAGTGCAACCAGCTAAAGACATGAGGGAGGGGGTTATGTTCAGTGCCCATGGAGTGTGATTTAAGGCCCCTTAACTATGTATATCTTTTTATTGTGTCACTGGGATAAGGTAACCTCTAGAGCTCATCTAATATGTTATTAGGGAGGGGCGCTTAAGTCAGTGGAACCCCCTACATAAACATATAGTAACATGACTTTACTCAGCCTGGTGTCCAGAACATGTCAAGGTTCTTGAAGTGCTCTGAAGTTATGTACCTAAGGAGAGAAGAAGTTTGTATTTATTTTAATGAGGTAGTTAGTAAATAGTTAATAACTATTTACTAACTAGTCTACCTTGTTAAACTAAATACAAACTTACCTGTGAAATAAAAATAAAACCTAAGCTATCTACAATATAACTATTAGTTATATTTTAGCTATCTTAGGTTTTATTTCACAGGTAAGTATGAATTTAGTTTTAAATAGATATTATTTAGTTAATAATTGTAACTAGTTAGCTCTATTTTAATTATGTTAAAGTTAGGGGGGGTTAGGGTTATATTAGGGTTAGGTTTAGGAGTTAAAATAGTTTAATTTAGGTTGTTGCGATGTAGGGAGCTGGCGGTTTAGGAGTTAATAGATTTATTTAGTGGTAGTGATGTGGAAGGCCAGAGGTTTAGGGGTCAATACCTTTGTTTAGTGGCGGCGATGTCGGGGAGCGGCAGGAATAGGGGTTAATAACTTTAATATAGTGGCAGCGATGTTGGGGTGCGGCAAAATAGGGGTTAATAACTTTAATATATTTGCAGCGATATCGGATATCACACACAAGCCGGCTGTTTGAAAACTTGTAATGGCAGCGCGATAGGGGGCTAAATAATGTAACTTTTGTTGCAATCGTTAGTTTCCCTATAGTGCGCATAACTCGTAATCTAGCTGAAAGTAAATTATACAGTGTCATACTTTAACACTGGCATACGCTAAAAATTCAGATTTAATATTAAAAAATATGTATGCATATATCAGTAATTTCAATAGTAAAGTATTTTTATAAAGGATTTTTTAAGTAAGTATTTTGAGACAGCAGGCTACAGCTAGAAACTTGTTAGCTGGAGGAACAGAATATTTAAAGGCAATTTTCAAAGAGTCACAGTTGTGACTTTATATATAAATGTAATTTAAAATAAAGTGTGGTGGGTACAAGATAGACATAGTTCCAATATATTTTGATAGGTTTCAATAAAGAAAATAAGCAGCTTTCAGAATGCATGAAATATAATATATAATCCGATGCATCAGCACTCAGGTTTTATTGCCTAGAATCCAAAAACAGTATTAGGGGGTTGATAAAAACAATAACCTTTATTTAAGATCCATCTAAAAACATGTGTTCGAGGACACAACAGACTTCACAGACAAAGGCATTACATGCAACTTAGTTTATTGTATTGAAATGAAGTTATATAATTGTGTTTCCAGGGTGTGTACTTCTCAAAGCACTACATCTGAAGAAGAGACCGGTGAGGTCTTCAAAGCTTATAGAATAAAAAACCATGATTTTGTTGGTCCATTAAAAAGTATAACAATTTACTAAAGTAACATTCTCTCTATGGAACCAATATGGCAATAACCCTTATTCTGTCAGGGTGTAGATATAAACCCAGAAACACTACACTATATGAATTAATTTCATAATAATATGAATACTATACTCTGTTTATATATATATATATATATATATATATATATATATATATATATATATATATATATATATATATCAGGTCCAGCACTCCCAAACTTTTAATGATCTGCAAAAACCAGAAAATAATATCAAGTAGTAATTTACAAACAGGCACTCTCTGGACACTTTAAAGTCCAGAGAGTGCCTAATTGTGATATATATATATATATATCTATATATATTCATACATTTACAAGGACTGTGGGTAACACTCTCAGAAAAGTCTAAATACAGCTACCTGGGGTGCATATCAAGTTATCAACAAACATCCAACGGGAGAGTTCTCAGCAGGAATTAAAATAACAATTCTCATTCTCAAATTTTGTATTCACCACAGCATGGTTGATGATATATATATATATATATATATATAAATCAGGAGACAGCACTCACTGGTCTTGACAATACTGGATTTATTCGGTGACGTTTCGGGGAATACATGAAGGTCTGATGAAGGGGTGTATTCCCCGAAACGTCACTGAATAAATCCAGTATTGTCAAGACCAGTGAGTGCTGTCTCCTGATTTCCATATTCTACACCATATTCTAGCACCCTGGCATTTGGAACTAAAGTGTTAGTGAGAGTGCACCTGCCAATACCTGCTGTATATATATATATATATATATATATATATATATATATATATATATCACACAGAGAAAACCCAGCACTCACTTACAAGCTCTCAGCTAAGATTTAAAAGCAAAAATGGAAAGGTTAGTCACCGCATCTGGCCAAATGGGACAAGCTCAGGTACCACGTCAAGGTCCTTTCCAATACCTGAGACCCTAAAATAGCCACACAATGCAAGTTTTCAAATCCAAACAAACTTAAAACAAGGGAAGTGTGCACAGGAATATGTAATAACCCTAGACATATACAAAACACGGAAGGGAACTGCACTCTCATACCGGACCGGGTACACATCCCATGACCCTGCAACATGCTCAGCCCTGGGTGCCACTGGCACTCACAGGAAGCTGTGCTGTCCCCAGAGCCACAGGCAGTTAACCCCAGACAGGTCTGGGTGCAAGAACCATAGGGAAAATTACAAAACAAATTAATACAACACACAGAGAAAACCCAGCACTCACTTACAAGTTCTCAGCTAAGATTTAAAAGCAAAAATGGAAAGGTTAGTCACCGCATCTGGCCAAATGGGACAAGCTCAGGTACCACATCAAGGTCCTTTCCAATACCTGAGACCCTAAAACAGCCACACAATGCAAGCTTTCAAATCCAAACAAACTGAAAACAAGGGAAGGGTGCACAGGAATATGTAATCACCCTAGACATATACAAAACATGGAAGGGAACTGCACTCTCATACCGGACCGGGTACACATCCCATGACCCTGCAACATGCTCAGCCCTGGGTGCCACTGGCACTCACAGGAAGCTGTGCTGTCCCCAGAGCCACAGGCAGTTAACCCCAGACAGGTCTGGGTGCAAGAACCATAGGGAAAATTACAAAACAAATTAATACAACACACAGAGAAAACCCAGCACTCACTTACAAGCTCTCAGCTAAGATTTAAAAGCAAAAATGGAAAGGTTAGTCACCGCATCTGGCCAAATAGGACAAGCTCAGGTACCACGTCAAGGTCCTTTCCAATACCGGAGACCCTAAAACAGCCACACAATGCAAGCTTTCAAATCCAAACAAACTGAAAACAAGGGAAGGGTGCACAGGAATATGTAATCACCCTAGACATATACAAAACACGGAAGGGAACTGCACTCTCATACCGGACCGGGTACACATCCCATGACCCTGCAACATGCTCAGCCCTGGGTGCCACTGGCACTCACAGGAAGCTGTGCTGTCCCCAGAGCTACAGGCAGTTAATCCCAGACAGGTCTGGGTGCAAGAACCATAGGGAAAATTACAAAACAAATTAATACAACACACAGAGAAAACCCAGCACTCACTTACAAGCTCTCAGCTAAGATTTAAAAGCAAAAATGGAAAGGTTAGTCACCGCATCTGGCCAAATGGGACAAGCTCAGGTACCATGTCAAGGTCCTTTCCAATACCTGAGACACTAAAACAGCCACACAATGCAAGCTTTCAAATCCAAACAAACTGAAAACAAGGGAAGGGTGCACAGGAATATGTAATCACCCTAGACATATACAAAACACGGAAGGGAACTGCACTCTCATACCGGACCGGGTACACATCCCATGACCCTGCAACATGCTCAGCCCTGGGTGCCACTGGCACTCACAGGAAGCTGTGCTGTCCCCAGAGCCACAGGCAGTTAACCCCAGACAGGTCTGGGTGCAAGAACCATAGGGAAAATTACAAAACAAATTAATACAACACACAGAGAAAACCCAGCACTCACTTACAAGCTCTCAGCTAAGATTTAAAAGCAAAAATGGAAAGGTTAGTCACCGCATCTGGCCAAATAGGACAAGCTCAGGTACCACGTCAAGGTCCTTTCCAATACCGGAGACCCTAAAACAGCCACACAATGCAAGCTTTCAAATCCAAACAAACTGAAAACAAGGGAAGGGTGCACAGGAATATGTAATCACCCTAGACATATACAAAACACGGAAGGGAACTGCACTCTCATACCGGACCGGGTACACATCCCATGACCCTGCAACATGCTCAGCCCTGGGTGCCACTGGCACTCACAGGAAGCTGTGCTTTCCCCAGAGCTACAGGCAGTTAATCCCAGACAGGTCTGGGTGCAAGAACCATAGGGAAAATTACAAAACAAATTAATACAACACACAGAGAAAACCCAGCACTCACTTACAAGCTCTCAGCTAAGATTTAAAAGCAAAAATGGAAAGGTTAGTCACCGCATCTGGCCAAATGGGACAAGCTCAGGTACCATGTCAAGGTCCTTTCCAATACCTGAGACACTAAAACAGCCACACAATGCAAGCTTTCAAATCCAAACAAACTGAAAACAAGGGAAGGGTGCACAGGAATATGTAATCACCCTAGACATATACAAAACACGGAAGGGAACTGCACTCTCATACCGGACCGGGTACACATCCCATGACCCTGCAACATGCTCAGCCCTGGGTGCCACTGGCACTCACAGGAAGCTGTGCTGTCCCAAGTGCCACAGGCAGTTAACCCCAGACAGGTCTGGGTGCAAGAACCATAGGGACAATTACACACAGAGAAAACCCAGCACTCATTTACAATCTCTCAGCTAAGATTTAAAAGCAAAAATGGAAAGGTTAGTCACCGCATCTGGCCAAATGGGACAAGCTCAGGTACCACGTCAAGGTCCTTTCCAATACCCGAGACCCTAATACAGGGTCCAGGGTCTGTACTTCTGAAGGCACTATATCTGAAGAAGAGACCGGTGAGGTCTTGAAAGCTTATAGAATAAAAAACCTTGATTTTGTTGGTCCATTAAAAAGTATAACAATTTACTAAAGTAACATTCTCTATGGAACCAATATGGCAATAATCCTTATTCTGTCAGGGTTTAGATATAAACCCAGAAACACTACACTATATGAATTAATTTCATATCAGGTCCAGCACTCCCAAACTTTTAATGATCTGCAAAAACCAGAAAATAATATCAAGTAGTAATTTACAAACAGGCACTCTCTGGACACTTTAAAGTCCAGAGAGTGCCTAATTGTGAGTGACATATATATATATATATATATATATATATATATATTCATACATTTACAAGGACTGTGGGTAACACTCTCAGAAAAGTCTAAATACATCTACCTGTGGTGCATATCAAGTTATCAACAAACATCCAACGGGAGAGTTCTCAGCAGGAATTAAAATAACAATTTTCATTCTCAAATTTTATTTATTTATATTTATATATATATATATATATATATATATATACACTGTATATACCTGTACATACATATACATATATATATATATATATATATATATATATATATACACTGTATATGCCTGTATATACCTGTATATATATATACGTTTTGCAGAGAAAAAAGGAAAACATGTTACACAACCAGCTCCAATCCATAGTTATAATGTAGGAGATGCAAGTTAGTGAATAAAAGAGATGGAGCGCATACAGTGTCACTAAAACGCTATAAGTTACAATGTTCCATGAACTGAGCCATATATGTAGTGCAGCCTGAAATCACAGAGAGACCATATATATATATATATATATATATATATATATATATATATATATATATATATATATATATATATATATATATATATATATATATATATATATATATATGTGTGTGTGTTTAGTAGTAGCTGTATTAGTACTAGCAGTATTAGTCCAGTAGTTGAATATTAAAATAACTAGAGTATTAAAGTTTATTAAGAAAGTCAGTGGTGTATTGTATGAAGCTCTTAGTATTAGTAAATAGTGGCTTCAGGATATTTCCACTAGGCCAGATATCTGTATTCATACCTGTTATTATTGGTCTCCCTGGCTTCCATGGTTTATGGACTTTTGGCAGCATGTAGAAAGTACCAGCAAGAGGATTAGGATGGGTTATATTTTCCTGTACTCTTTGGATATGTTTTAGAAAATGATTTGTTTATTTCCCTGAGTTTATTTGTGTATTCTAGCCCATAATAAATTAATATTACTGGTTAAGGGAAAACCTCCATTAAGGCATCATCAGCATCACTAAATCAAAAGATGTCATTATTTTTTTTTTCTTTTCTTTTTTTCTTAATTTATAAACCAATTCATGATACACTTTAGAGAAAATAGGAGTCAAACAAAATCAAATATCATACATACGCCTAGATTACGAGTCTTGCGTTATCTTTAAAAAAGCAGCGTTGAGAGGTCCCAATGCTGCTTTTTAACGCCCGCTAGTATACAGGTGTACAGGTGTACATACCACAAATCCACTTACGTAAATTGCGTATCCTATCTTTTCAATGGGATTTTCCTAACGCCGGTATTACGAGTCTTGGAAAAAGTGAGCCCGTACATTCCCTAAACCGCCGCACTCCCGCCTCGCAAACACTAGTTAAATTTTATTAACCCCTAATCTGCCGTCCCTAACATCGCCAACACCTACCTACAATTATTAACCCCTAATCTGCTGCCCCCAACGTCGCCGCCACTATAATAAAGTTATTAACCCCTAAATCTAAGTCTAACCCTAACACCCCCTAACTTAAATATAATTTAAATACATCTAAAAAAATATTCCTATCATTAAATACATTATTCCTTTTTTAAACAAAATACTTACCTATAAAATAAACCCTAAGCTAGCTACAATATAACTAATAGTTACATTGTAGCTAGCGTAGGGTTTATTTTTATTTTACAGGCAACTTTGTATTTATTTTAACTAGGTACAATAGTTATTAAATAGTTATTAACTATTTAATAACTTCCTAGTAAAATTAAGTCAAATTTACCTGTAAAATAAAACCTAACCTAAGCTACAATTACATCTAACACTACACTATAATTAAATAAATTACCTAAATTAACTAAAATTAATTACAATTACATTAAATAAACTAAATTACTAAAAAAAAACACTAAATTACAGAACATAATAAAATAATTACAATTTGTTTAAACTAATTACACCTAATCTAATCCCCCTAATAAAATAATAAAGCCCCCCCCAAAATAAAAAAAATCCCTACCCTACACTAAATTACAAATAGCCCTTTAAAGGGCTTTTTGCGGGGCATTGCCCCAAAGTAATCAGCTCTTTTACCTGTAAAAAAAAATACAATACCCCCCAACATTACAATCCACCACCCACACACCCAACCCAATTTTAAAACACACCCAATCCCCCCTTAATAAAACCTAACACTACCCCCTTGAAGATCACCCTACCTTGAGACATCTTCACCCAACCGGGCAGAAGTGGTATGCCAGACAGTCCGAAGTCTTCATCCTATGGGGGCAGAAGAGGTCCTCCAGACTGCTAGAAATCTTCCTCCAGGCGGCATCTTCTATCTTCATCCATCCAGAGTGGAGTGGGTCCATCTTCAAGACATCCAACGTGGAGCATCCTCTTCGTTCAACTGCGACTGGAACAATGACGGGTCCTTTAAATGACGTCATCCAAGATGGCATCCCTTCAATTCCGATTGGCTGATAGAGTTCTAAATCTCCCTGACCGCGACCGACCCAAGCGCTTAATTACCCCAATGGAGGAACCTCGAGCCGCGGCACTAGTTGCAGCACCAATTCTTAATGAATTTGACGCTACGCGCGATTTATCCAAGCCACTAGCTTCTACCGCTAATGCGAGCACTTTCTTGAACTGAAATAGGGACAGCACCGAAGAGTCTTCATGCACAAAGAGTTCCTGTGGCCCTGCGGGCCTAACCCTCAGGAAAGTCTCCACCGGCAGCACTTTTTTACCTCCTGCCTGCCTATAGGAAACCA
This sequence comes from Bombina bombina, assembly GCF_027579735.1. Taxonomy (NCBI): domain Eukaryota; kingdom Metazoa; phylum Chordata; class Amphibia; order Anura; family Bombinatoridae; genus Bombina; species Bombina bombina. Next base: position 539,612,580 of record NC_069504.1, on the reverse strand, counting down.
AGCCCCTTTTCCCTCCTGATCTGTCTTAGACCTTGGGACAAAGAGAAGAAATCAGAAATCCCTCCTCTGAGGAATGTAAATGCTCATACTGAATGCCCCCAGAGCCTCCCACCCTAGCAGAGGCTACAAATTCACCCACACGCAATGCTCCCGCCATTGCTAGTGCGAAAGCGGCTCTAAACAACGTCACCTCATAGTTGGGCGTACACACCATCTCTAAAGCCCTAACTAACCCCCGCATCCGCAATGGAGTAATAGGCTACATCTTGTCTTTGGGCCTAACTTCAGCCCTTCCCCACCCCTTGAGCACCTGTCTCACCAGGAATGAGTTAGCAAATTCTGGTATGCCCATAGCCTTACTGAAAAAGGCAATTGCTGAAATTCTGCTCTGAGCAGACGCATTTGTCACCCCTTCCTGTCTCAAACATGCAAGCCATTCTAACACCTGTACTTGTGCTGCCTGATGAATGCTGTAACCCCCCTGCAAGCAGAAATACTCCCATCACTTCCAATTGGACTCGTATGCCCTCCAGGTCTTGGGAGCCAGCGAAGCCTTCACTAAAGGAATGACTGACGCCCAGATACTGCCAGATGCCAGAGAAATAAGGGGCAGGGTAAACCTAATGCAGCCGCCCTTGGAGCCACCCTACAAAACTCGTCCAATCTAAACCTGGACAGCACATCCGCCACTACATTATGCATCCAGGGATGAGACACACTGAAAACAAGCATTGAGCTGTAAACAGCGCAGGATAAGATATCCCAGGTATCTGACCACCACTGGAGAGGAAGCGGACAACCGATTTATGGCGTACACCACACTCATGTTGTCCGTCCAGAACACCACCATCTTATTGGCCAATTTAGCTCCCCACAACTCAATGGCCACAACAATAGGGAATAGCTCCAACAGTGTCAAGTTCTTTGTAAGACCCCCGGACACCCATTCAGGCGGCCATGGAGCCGCGCTCCATTCGCCTTCTAAGTAGGCCCCGTAACCAAATCTCCCAGCAGCATCTGTGAAAAGATGCAACAGCTGATTCGAGATTGGATCAGCCCTCCACAGACAAATGCCATTGAAATGGGGCAGAAATCTTCCGCAAACCTGCAAGTCCTCCCTCATGTCAGCTGTGACTCTAAAACGCTTACTCCTCTGCTGGAGACCTCTCAACTGTTCTTTGAGCCTCCTATTAAATACCCGACCCATGGGAATGACTCTGCCAGCAAAATTAAGCAGGCCAAGAAGGGACTGAAGGTCTTTGAGTGAAATGGTTTCTGCACAGGCCACCGCTCTGACCTGCCTAAGTAACTTCTGAACCTTCTCTGGAGGGAGACAGCATTCCTCTGCTACAGAGTCTATCTCTATACCTAAAAACGTAAGGCATGTACAGGGGCCCTGCGTCTTTTCCTTCACTAGCGGCACCTCAAATTTCCTCATCATGGACCTCATGACCGCCATGCAGAATTCACAGTCATCTGAATCGGCACTACCTACTAATAAAAAGTCGTCTAGGTAATGGGCCACTGACCCAACTCCCACCGACTCCTGCACAACCCAGTGTAGAAAGTAACTGAAACACTCAAAGAGAGCGCAAGACAATGAGCAGCCCATAGGCAAGCATCTGTCTATGTAGAAAAACCCATCCCACTTCAAACCCATCAGTTTAAAGGAAGATGGATGGAGGGGGAGCAGTATGAATGCTGATTCTATATCCAGCTTGAACATAAGAGCGCCTCTCCCCCCCATCCTCACTAGGTTTACTGCATCATCAAAGGATTGATAATGTACAGTACTCATTTCTGGATCTATAGTGTCATTAACTGACGCCCCTCTCAGGTAGGACAGGTGGTGGATTAACCTGAATTTTCCATTCTCTTTCTTGGGTACCACTCCAAGAGGGGATACCACCAGGTCAGGGAATGGCTGCACTGACTAGGGGCCTAGAATCCTCCCCAGCTCCACCTCCTTCCTAATTTTATCCCGCACCACCTGTGGAAATTCATACACAGACTTAAGGTTGTGATGAACTATGGCCCCCACCACTTTACGCTGCACTGGAATTTTAAAACCCTCAGACAACCCTGCCCTTAATATCTCCACCGCTATCTGATCCAGATAGTATGTCAGCCATTGTACCATGGCTTCTGGCTTAAGGGCACTCACTGGATGCCGGCACCTGTCCAGGCCCTCCAGATGTAGATGATACTGCATCCGCCACTGTAGCCGAGCTGCTTTGCTGCTGTGAGGCACCTCCGGTCCTTCCCATCAGTCCAGAAGTTGATGCTGCTGCTTTGTCACTGCGTCCCACCTGTGGTTTGCAAAAAGATGGGGAGAACTCCAGGAAGAGGACAGTGAACCTGGTGTCCCACCCCCACCAGACAAACCTTGCACCACAGCACCACTCATGCCCATAGCAGCCGCCACAATTTGCCCCAAATTGAAAGTACTGCTCCTAGCACTATGTCCAGGTATGCCCGAAGCACCAAACTGAGAATTCCCTTGTTCCATACCACTCACATCCAAACATCCAGACCCCCTTGCAGCTGTATGAGGGGCATTCAAGAAACCATCCCTAACGTTAGGTCCCCCTGCATTGCCAGCTGTACCAAGAACATGCGATTCATGCATTCTCACCCCTATATGCTCATTTCTATGCAATTGCAAGCCATCATTTTGCGAAATTATCACTTCCGCCTGGTTTCCGGTAACTCCGCCCACTTGGCCTGCACCCTGCATCCCACCTCTGGTAACTTCCAAGGCCATCCTCTTTCTTGCAGGGCTCTTACCTTTCCCCCCCTCCTTGTTGCGCTACCCACAGGAGCACTGTCCCCCTCCCAGAGTCTCTGCATCTTACCTGTGACTCCGTGAGGGGTAATGGGCCTTCAGGCTCTCCCACAAGCCCAGATCGACTGCCCACCTCCTCCAGCAGCCCTGCGCCATCCGGCCCTGCAGTACTACCCCCAGGAACCATAACGGTTGCCAGCGACTGGGCAAATGCCAGAACGGTGGCCAGGGCTGCAGGAGGAAGGTCGGGAAGTGTATATGCTGCGCCCGGGAGAACCGCCACATTGGGGGCAATGTCACCATTAGAGTGACTGGTAACAGGCAGCCCAGGGGATTGTTGCGGGGATAAACTGGAGGAAGTCTGCGCCTGCTGACTGGGTGCTAACTGTGGGAAACCCCTAGCCTCACCCTGACTCCCTGCTCAACCAACCACCCCTTCAACTATAGGGGCAGCCATCCTGGAAGGGGTAATTAATTTAGCACAGGGCCTGCCAGACATCTTTTTTCCAGCTGCCCTTTAAGCCAGATGAGACCTAGAAGCGTGGGGCTGGGGGGTGGGTGGCACTACTTCACTGCTTTCTGACACTCTTTCCCTTCTAGAGCCTCTCCTCCTGGGGGATCCGTCCAAATTATCTCTATACCCCCTTGGAGGGACCGAAGTTCACCTGGCACGCTGCATAATGCAATCAAGATTTCCAGCAGGAATCCTCAGCCAGAAAACACTCCTTGAAGTCTGGAACCAGGAAAGAGGCCGGATCCAAAGCAACAGGACCCTATAAAGGTAAGCACATTCTCCGCCCCTCCAGTTGCAACAAAGTAACAAACACACGTATTGCAAACTCAAGACTTCAAGTCAGTTATCCCTTAATTTTGTTCCAGGCCCACTAGGGGGCCATCCACTGTGAAAAGCAATCCACTCTGTAAGTATTACAGCTATTTGAAGCTTCTAGCTTACCTGAGTAAGACAGAGCAGGAGCGAGCTGCACTTAGTGTTATGGCGCGGTCGGGCCGGGCTGTGACTATACAGCTGGCCCGATGCGCTGTGTGAATATAACAGACACGCTCAGCAGAGTACAGAGAGCGGGTCTGTAAAACAGCATTTTTTAAAAAAAATTAAAAGGGTATATTAGGTTTTATAAAGTTTGGCTAATATAATGTTATATAATTCTGCACTATGTGCAGAATTATATAACATTATTTTTAAGGTTTACTGTCCCTTTAACTTATTAGGTGCACTGTGTGTCATGCTGTTTAACTTATCAGCACACTACAGATATAATTATTTTAAAATGTTATTAATATGAAATAAATATTTTCAGTTAAGTTGTTAAAAAAAGAATGTTAAATTATTTAAGTAATAGTTTGATATATTAGCCTTAGTTCGATCAATTTAAAAATAAAATCTTACTTTTTAGCTACATTTTATCCACCAAATTTAAACTTATAAACATATATGCTGTTTTTCTATAACTGCAATTATATTTTTGCATCAGTTATACAAAAAATATTTTAATTGTATTCCTCTGTATTTCTGGTCTCTGATTGCAAAGCAGTATAAACAATATGAGACACGCACGATAAAGTAAAGTGATAGGTTTATCGCCAAACACAAAACTTTTAAGATTACTCTAAAACTTAAAGTATCTATTGTGCTGAGTAACTATAATTTTTTATTTCTAAAGTCTGACTTGGTTGTTCTTTTACTATGTTTAAAAGAAATGTTCTTAAGCAGCATTTTAACCGATCTCCGAAGCCTTCTGCAGTTCTGTTAATCTCTGCTTAAGATATTTATTCTTTATCCATAAATCTCTCTGACATCAAGTAAATTAATGTAATTAGAAGAACTGTTTGAAAAATATATTCAGACATGAACAGTAAAGTGATATATTCATCTTTATAAGGTAAATGAATTATTAGGCAGTGTAAAGCCATAATAATATTAAGTGCACACTGGATACATTGCGAAAATTATAATCCAGCATAGTGACGTGTTGTGTAAAACAGATAATGTGATTGGTTTACAAAGCAAATATTTTGGACATGTTAGCTTAAGGAGACATGAAACCAATTTTATTTCTTTAATTCAGATAGAACATACATTTTTAAACAACTTTTCAATTTACTTCTTTTATTAGATTTGCTTTTTTCACTTGCAATCCTTTGTTGAAGGAGCAACATTGGGAGCTAGCTGAACACATCAGGTGAGCCAATGACAGAGGCAGCCACCAATCAGAAGTTACCTCCCAGGTACCTTGCTATACTTTTCAACAATGGATACCAAAGAACAAAGCAAAATAGAAGATAAAAGTAAATTGGAAAGTTGTTTATAATTTCATGCTCTATCTGAATAATGAAAGAAAGATTTTAAGTTTCATGTCCCTTTAATTTTGGATAATAATGCTAATGGTATAAATCCATATGTGAATTTAATGATTTGTTGGCAAAACATAAGAGGTTAGGTAGTGATAGAAAACACATTAAAATAAAATTAAAGGTCATAGAAGATAAAGAGGAACTATTTCAATATTATTTTAAGCAAATAAAGGGCTAGATTATAAGTGGAACGCTATTTAGAGCTTTTGCGCTAATTGTAAGTAAGCAATTTGCGCGGTATTACGAGTTGAAAGTAAGAAGTTATCGCGCTCGCCCTGATGCGCAAAAAGGTGAACTTACAATATTGCACGCGATAACCTATTCCCCCAAAAAAGTCACTCCACTCTTGAGCAAACCTGACCGCATATTCTCATGTGTGCTAACCCAACACGAAAATATAAATATTTCACATTGCAATGTTCTGCACATAGCAGAATATGTTCTATTTAGTCATAAATACATATTTCTACATACTGTATATCTAATGATATTTTGTTACAATATATATCTATATCTATATATATATATATATAGGTGATTGTATATAGGTATATTATATATATATATATATATAAATAAATATATAAATGTATAAATACATAGAACATATGCTGTTATGTGCAGAATATTGGAATGTGACATATTTATATTGAATACACAGTATAACACTTTAATAAATATGAATATTGCATTAATATGTTTTTTTTCATGCTTTCATCTACTTAACAGCAAAGGGCTCCAACGTATGTCCATATATGTCTACATATGTAGTTATGTGTTTATATGTGTATATATATGTCTGTAAATTCATATATACACATATAAATACATCTGTACACATGCGTCATGAGGACGGGTAAGCATAGCGTGTCATCAGAGAGACAGGAACCGGATGATGATGTCATGGGCATCCGGAACGCCGCCAACAGTGGCGTGGCTAGCAGTTCACGGTGGAGGGTATAAAGTAAGGTAAGCTTGTTCCTAATGGCGTGTAATCTTTGGTCTGAAGAGGGGGGCGACCCCGAAACGTTATTTCATGTTGGATTAAATTGCTATTTTCTAAGCCCCTGTGAGTGTATCCACTTATTTTGGAAACTTATGCATATCTAATAGGATTGCAGATAAAGTAAATGTCTTGAAAAAGGCCTCATAGGGGCCGAAACGCGTCGATACTGGGTAAGCAAAATTCTAATTAATGTGTTTTTATATATACGGAATACACTATGTCATTTTATCGTTTTTAGGACACTACACTAATAGGATCGCTACTGGGATACTACACATACAGGATTTACAGACACAACCACTATTAGGATCAATTTTGGAGGATTGGTTTTTGGTCTTTTTTCACACACTTTTGGCTCACATTTTTTCAATAATATATATATTTTTTCATTAATATATTTTTTCCACCATTTTTAACACTAACATTTTTACGCATATGTTTTATATATATATATATATATATATATATATATATGATTTTTTATTTTTTGTATTTTTTTCTATATTTTTTCACATTCTTTTTCACATTTTTCACATACCGTCCACATTTGACTGTTTTTATCACGTCAGCTTTTTATTTTCTCATAGTGTGCATCACTTCAGTTTTGCCAGTCTCAACATTTGGAGGATAAACCCTTTGTGACTGTGTGACTTCTAAAGCATCTTTCAGGATTTTACCTATAGGACAATCTTCTGGACATTCATTGAACATTTTAGAAGACTTATTATATCCGGATCTTATTATTATTGTAATTTATTTTTGGTTTTACATTTATTTTTATGTCATTACTATTTGTATTAAATTAAGATTTTAACATTTAATCTCCCATTATGGGCTCTTTTATGTAATTCTTGTGTATTAAGGGCTAATTTTATTGGAGTCTGACCAGAAAGTTGGGCCAGCTATTACCCAGCCTTTTCTAGGTGCTTTATCCTTATTCTTTATCTTCTTTATCTAATAGGATTGCACCCAGGGCCCAGGATCTATTACGGTGACGTGAGTGCTTGACCCTACCCAGCCTGTATATATATATATATATTTATATAGAGAGCAAGAGAATGAAGAAAACTTAATAATAGGAGTAAATTAGAAAGTTGCTTAAAATTGCATGCTCTATCTGAATCATGAAAGAAAAAAATTGGGTTCAGAGTCCCTTTAAAAATGATCTTGAATTTACATTGCAATATTTCTTACCCCTGGCCCCACCTCTCCTCAATGGGCCAAATGATCTATTGAAATAAACCCAAAATTATCTACCATGTGACCATGCTCCATGAAGTGTCTCTCTACTTGCTGTTCACTTTTGCTCTTTGATATTGTCAACCTAATGGATGGAAATCTGTTAGTCATTCTTGCTCTTATATCATAATTTTTTCTGCATAAAACAGTTCACAAATACGATTGCCTAATCATAAACTTTTTTATTAGTATGCATTTATTTTAAAGTGGAACCACAGTGCAAATAGGGCCTCAGTATAATCCCACCTTAGTTGATGTGAGGCTTTAATCTTTCAGGCTCCAACTTCTTCTGAATACAACTCTCGGAGAATCCTAATCAGTTCATGGTAAATGGGGTCAACACAAATAGTTCTAATGTGAAACACAAATTTTAAATCAAGCTGTTAAATAGTTCTTTTGGGAATTATAGTATCAAAAGAAATTTGTTTCATCTTACTGCTACTTACAGAATAACAAACAATCTCACTCTGGGTTAGTCTTGTCACTTCTTCTAATGTCTCATTTATTATCCTCTGTGCCTGGTTCTATGTTTTTTTTTTAAATTATCATTATTATAGTTGTGCTTTGTGAATGGTCTTAACAAGGATATATGAATGGCTGATAATAGCATGAAGTATTAAGCTAACTTTTGAAAACTGTCAAATGCAGGAAGGAACCATTTTTCTATATTCTAAAATCTAGAATTTCAATTTGGCCCTTGTTATAAAACAATTTAAATCTGAGTTGGTCATTAATTATTCCTCAGATCACCTGTTTATATTGTATAAATAGTATCTGCTGGCTAGTATGGCTTACAACTGGGCTTCATTATAGCCCACCACTTTTCCAACTATGCTTCATTAGAGCCCACCATTTGTTGGTAAAATTTTGGGCTCGAACCTGCTGACCCTGTTGACAAATATGAGATACAGCCTCACATTTTCTTACTAGAAAACCAGGAGTATATCGCTGTCATGTGATAGTTTGACACTGGGAGATACATTCTCACACATGAATAATATATCCTTTCAGTTCCTCACAATAATTACTAAAACGGTCCACTAGTGATTCTACTGCTTTGAGCCCATAGCGATGCGGTATGGCCTAATATAGGCCCACCACATCTACAGTGAGCAAAGAGCAGGACTTTTTCCAATTCTAATTCTCTAACCTAGATAAAACATGTTTAGTATATTTAAGATATGATGTCATCTGAAAAACTATGGGCTGCTACAAAGACTCTTCCCAACTAGATAGCTTTTCAAAAAGAGACCCTATTCCAGACACAATGGGCCTTCCTTTCACTTCCTCCATGGATTTATGTACCTGGGGGAGGTGATGGAAGATAGGAATGAATAGATTTTGCAGAAATAAATAATCAAACATTTCTAATTTAAAAATTCCCCTCATCAAGCCATCATCCAATTAGTTATACAATTGTTAACCAAAACTCTTTGTGGGATTTTTGGGAAGAAGTAAATAGACATTTGTGTCATTTAACTGGTGCATAGCCTCCTGTAATTAATATTCTCTGCCGAGTACCACTGTAACACCCCTCTTATCAGCCTGCTTGATGACTATGTCATTTCAATTTTTAAGGCCATTTAATGCCTTAGCTGTTGGATATTGATACTCTGAAGTGACTCTTTTTGTGCTGTCTATACAAAAAAAATGTCTACCTTAAGACGATACCTTTCTAAAAATAAGAATAATTGTATTTGAACCATTTTGAAAACCGCTCTCTGCTTTACAGTTAAGCCTCAACCTAATAAACTAACCTTTTGCCACTGTGAAAACCTGTATGCCTGGGATGACTGCTTTTTGCATGAAATAAAGAATTAGATGAGATAGGTTTCCTATACAATGAAGTTTTAACTCTCTGGAGATAAACATCCCTTTCCAAACTCACATCTAAATAAGGAATCATAGTTCTACTTAAGCAATGGGTAAATTTTAAACCCAATTGATTATCATTGAGGTAATCAACAAACAGAAGTGCATCCTCTGCTGTGTCAGTCCAGATAAACAAGAGGTCATCAATACACCTCTTATACGGCTAGATTACGAGTTTTTGTCGGTAATGTGCGGGGCTAATGAGCAGTTTATGATCACCGCTTATCTACAGACAACGCTTGTATTACGGGTTTTTAGAAACCTGGCGGAGCGGAGCGGGTTCATCTTCAAGACATCCAATGCGGAGCATCCTCTTCTGTCTTCATCCGATGACTAAATGACGGTACCTGTAAGTGACGTCATCCAAGATGGCATCCCTTCAATTCCGATTGGCTGATAGAATTCTATCAGCCAATCAGAATTAAGGTAGAAAAAATCCTATTGGCTGATCCAATCAGCCAATAGGATTGAGCTCACATTCTATTGGCTGATTGGAACAGCCAATACAATGCAAGCTCAATCCTATTGGCTGATTGGATCAGCCAATAGGATTTTTTCTACCTTAATTCTGATTGGCTGATAGAATTCTATCAGCCAATTGGAATTGAAGGGACGCCATCTTGGATGATGTTACTTAAAAGTACTGTCATTTAGTCGTCGGATGAAGACAGAAGAGGATGCTCCGCGTTGGATTTCTTGAAGATGGACCCGCTCCGCTCCGGATGAATGAAGATAGAAGATGCCGTCTGGATGAAGACTTCTGCCCATCTGGAGGACCTCTTCTTCCCGGCTTGGATGAAGACTTCTGCCCGTCTGGAAGACCACTTCTGCACGGTTGGGTGAAGACGTCTCAAGGTAGTGTGATCACTTTTGCCCGGTTGGGTGAAGATGTCTCAAGGTAGGGTTATCTTCAAGGGGTTAGTGTTAGGTTTAATTAAGGGGGGATTGGGTGGGTTTTAGAGTAGGGTTGGGTGTGTGGGTAGTGAGTTTTAATGATGGGTGGGGGTATTGTATTTTTTTACAGGTAAAAGAGCTGATTACTTTGGGGCAATGCACAGCAAAAAGCCATTTTAAGGGCTATTTGTAATTTAGTATAGGGTAGGGATTTTTAATATTTTGGGGGGCTTTTTATTTTATAAGGGGGATTAGATTAGGTGTAATTAGTTTAACAAACTTGTAATTATTTTATTATTTTCTGTAATTTAGTGGGGTTTTTTTTGTACTTTAGTTTATTTATTTAATTGTAATTAATTTAATTTAATGTAGGAAATTAATTTAATTATAGTGTAGTGTTAGGTGTAATTGTAACTTATGTTAGGTTTTATTTTACAGGTATATTTGTCTTTATTTTAAGTAGGTAGCTATTAAATAGTTAATAACTATTTAATAACTATTCTACCTAGTTAAAATAAATACAAAGTTGCCTGTAAAATAAAAATAACCCCTAAGCTAGCTACAATGTAACTATTAGTTATATTGTATCTAGCTTAGGGTTTATTTTATAGGTAAGTATTTAGTTTTAAATAGGAATAATTTAGTTAATTGTAGTAATTTTATTTAGATTTATTTAAATTATATTTAAGTTAGGGGGTGTTAGGTTTAGGGTTAGACTTAGGTTTAGGGGTTAATACATTTATTATAGTGGCAGCGACGTTGGGGGCGGCAGATTAGGGGTTAATAAATGTAGGTTGGTGTTGGCGATATTAGGGACGGCAGATTAGGGGTTAATATAATTTAACTAGTGTTTGCGAGGCGGGAGTGCGGCGGTTTATGGGTTAATATATTTATTATAGTGGCAGCGATGTCTGGTTCGGCAGATTAGGAGTTAAAAAATTTCTTTTAGTGTTTGCGATGTGGGGGGTCCTTGATTTAGGGGTTAACAGGTAGTTTATGGGTTTTAGTGTACTTTTTAGCACTTTAGTTAAGAGTTCTATGCTACGGCGTTAGCCCATAAAACTCTTAACTACTAACTTTTAAATGCGGTACGAGTCTTGACAGGAGAGGGTGTACCCTCACTTTTAGGAAGACTCGTAATACCGGCATTAGGAAAATCTTATTGAAAATATGGTATACGCAATTGACGTAAGTGGATTTGTTCGAGTCGCGGAAAAAAAGTGAGCGGTACACCTGTACCTACAAGATTCGTAATACCAGTGGGCGTTAAAAAGCAGCATTGGAACCTCTCAATGCTGCTTTTTAACCGTAACACAAAACTCGTAATCTAGCAGATAGATTTTAATGTGGTTCCTAAATGGGTTTCTATCTCCAAAGTAATAAGCAAGTTCCCACCACCCATATATAGAGGTTAGCATAAGCAGGTGCAAATTTAGCCCCCATTGCTGTACCACATCTCTGGAGATAGAAACTGCACTCAAATTGAAAGTAATTGTGAGTTAAAAGGAACTCCAAAACCTGAATAATATATCCTTTCAGTTCCTCACCATAATTACTAAAACAGTCCAATAGTCTTTTCTTCTTCGTTCTTTACTCTTCTTCTCGTTTCTCTCTTCTTCTCGCCCTCTCCCCCTTCTTTTATTGCATCATGTATTCAAATTGCCTAAGAAATGTTTTTTTTGAAATCTTCTTATATTTCTCCACCCGATAGTGGTTCTACATTTATAACAATCTATACTGCAGAGGAGATCCAGTTTAGGTATAAGGAAATATGATATAGATCTTTATACCCTAGGAAGAGGAGTGGACTTTTTTCTGCTGGGACTTAGCCTCAATAAGTACTTTGTAGAGTGAACAAAGTTGATTGTTAGTATAAGTTTGAGTTGAAAAGAAATACACACAAAAGACAAGAAAGTAACATTAACTTGTATACTATGATGCCAAATGCTCTTTGTAAAATATTAACTAGATAACTTTTGGTGTCTGTTAACACCTATTGTATGCAATCTTTCTTCAATAAAAAAAAAAACAGTCCAATAGTGATTCTATTGCTCTGAGCCATTAGGAATAGAATTATACAAGAATTATACTCAGTACTCACCACAGTGCTGCTTATTAAGACAACATGCTGCCTATGGACATCTGCTGAAGAAATGCACACTACATCAAGCTAACCCTATTCTTTCTCTTCTACTTTCAGGTACGTGAATAGAGTCCCTGTCAATCTGCAAACTATACACTGCACTCTGTTTCTTCCTCTCCTGTTCTGTAACTCTCTTTTGGTACGTGAATAGAGTCCCTGTCAATCTGCAAACTATTCACTGCACTCTGGTGTTTTTTCCTCTCCTGTAACTCTCCTTTGGTAAGTGAGTACATGTATATTAAGCAAATGATTTTAGGTTGTTAAGTTAGTCCTGCATTTGTTGTACTGTTATACAATATCTTAATTCTAATCTTTTGTTAATTGCCATGTGATGTTCAATCCTTATTAATACTTGCTATTATTCTTGCATTTATAGCTGTCTTATATCATAGTTTCAACCTCCTCCAAATTTTACTGTCTGTTTACTTAACTTATCTGACCCTGACCAGACTAGAATCTAACTTTCAAATTGGCCCTTCATTTGTCTCTGATTTATCAAACAAGTAATTTAGTGGACACAGCTGACTTCCCTGCCTACACATTTAACATTAGCTTGGGCTGTGCATTGCACTGGGCTGTGCATTGCTACAACAACATATGTTCACATTTTGAAGTGAACATTTTATAAGTGAGGCATTAAGAATATAAATTTACAAGAATTGAACAAGGATTGGGCAAGACACAAGGCAAGTACTTTTGTAATACTATGTTTTATGTACCTTATTGTTTATTTATGCAATTGCTGCTGCAGTACTGTGTCTTGTGTGTTTAATTAGTTCCCACTTTTGTAAATATGCTCAATATCTTCATATTCCTTTTTGCTGCCTCTTGTCTCTATAACAAACTACATTATTCAATTACTCATTCTCCCTCTCCACCTGCACTGTTCATTAGCCCATCTCTCTTAAACTCAACTTACTTTTGTACTTATGAACTTTACATATTCCTAAACACTCTCTCTCCCCCCTGCACCTCGTCTCATTACTGCAAATCTGTATCTCATATCACTCTCCCTCTTGCTTTTACTAACTGCTGGTGAAATCTCCCCTAATCCTGGTCCCCAATAACTGCCTAGCCATGCACATTCATGTGTACCGTCACATAGTCTCAGAAAACAAAACTCTGCCAACCTTACTCACATTCCTCTTGCATCTAAAGCCACTATCCCTTTCACTTGTGCACTCTGGAACTCTCACTCTGTTTGCAAAAAGCTCACACACAGCATCCACTTCTTTTCTGTCACATGGGGGTCTCCAATTCAGTCACACTCCTAGGTCTGGTAATAGACAAGGAGGTGGTATAGGTATTTTACTTTGCTCTCATTGCATCTTTCAACAAATACAACTCCCTGGCTCCTCAACTCAATTTCTAGATCACTTGGCTGCCTGGCTACCTTATTTCCTTTCCTCAGAAACCCCTGCCCTCATTCTTGGTGACATCAACATCCCTCTTGACAATCCCACTGCCTCCTCTGCAGAACAACTTCTGCAACTTACTTCCTCTTTTGGTTTGCCACAATGGACTGATTCTCCCACTCACAAAGACGGTCACTCCCTTGACCTGATCTTTAGCTATCGATGCACTCTCTCAAACTTCACAAATTTCCCTTTTCCTTTTTCTGACCACCATCTCCTTACTTGCAACATATCATCACTCCCTACAACTCTCCCTCCTCCTACTCCTCACACCAAACTTCACAGAAGCATTATGTCATTAGATTAGTAACAGCTAGCTAATTCCCTCAAACCTCTCCTCTCATCCTTCTCCTCCTTTTCCTGCCCTGACCAATCTATCTGCCACTATAATTTCACCCTTACACCTGTCCTTCACAATCTGGCCCCTCTTACCATAGCTTGGAAATCTCACACTCATCCTCAGCCCTGGCATACTCCTCTGACACGGTACCTACACAGATGTTCACGTACTGCTGAGCGGCACTAGAGAAAATATCGGAGTTCAGCTGAATTTTTTCATTACAAATTCATCTTGAACACCTACTATTCTGGCCTTAATCTCTATAAGCAACACTACTTCTCTACTCTTATCTCTAATCTTTCCTCAAATGCAAAACATCTGTTCTCCACTTTCAATACTCTTCTCCGCCCACCCCAACCTACTAATACAACTTCTCTGTCAGCTCAAGACTTTGCCAGCCACTTCAATAACAAAATTGACTCCATCAGAAATGAAATCTGCTCTCAACATAATTCCATTCTCTCATCCCCTCAAACGCTCTCAATAAACCACAACCCACATAGCCATAAACTTAGCTCTTTCTCCCCTGTTACTGAGGAAGAAGTTTTGGCACTTATACTGTGCTCTCACCTCACTACCTGTCCCCTCGACCCTATCCCCTCACAGCTACTCCCCTCCATCTCTTCTACCCTTACCCCTATAGTCACACACATTTTAAACCTCTCCCTCAGCACATGTATATTTCCCTCATCTCTGAAACATGCATTGGTCACAACTATCCTCAAAAAACCTTCCCTTGATCCAACTTCCCCATCCAACTACTGCCCTATTTCCCTCCTCCCTCTTGCCTCAAAGCTTCTTGAAAAACTTGTATATGCATGCCTATCCCAATTATCTACGTTAAACTCATTCCTTGACCCACTGCAATCTAGATTTCATCCCCATCACTCTACAGAGACAGCAATTGTTAAGGATACCAATGACCTACTTACAGCAAAATCAAAAGGCCACTTTTCTCTGCTTATCCTCCTTGATCTGTCCGCAGCCTTTGATACTGTTGACCAGCCTCTTTTGCTCCAAACCCTTCGGCATCTGTGACACAGCCCTCTCGTGGCTCTCTTCCTACCTGTCAAACCGTACCTTTAGTGTAGCCTTCTCTGGGCCCTCCTCTGCCCCGTCAGCACTTTCTGCTGGAGTACCGCAAGGCTCTGTCCTCAGTCCCCTTCTCTTCTCAATCTACATGTCATCACTAGGTTCCCTAATAAAGTCCCACACTTTCCAATATTATTTGTATGCTGATGACACCCAAATCTACTTCTCTGCACCAGACCCATCTCCTTCCTTGCTAACCCATGTCACTAACTGTCTTTCTCACATCTCTTCCTGGATGTCCTCTCACTACCTCAAGCTAAATCTCTCCCAAACCGAGCTCCTTATTTCCCCCTTCTTCCAAAATCTCCACCCCCAATCTCTCTATAACTGTCAACAACTCCATCATTACCCCTACCCTACATGCCCAATGTCTCTGGGTCACATTTGACTCAGATCTTTCCTTTACTCCTCACATTCAGTCCTTGACTAAAGCCTGCCACTTCCACCATAAAAACATCTCTAAAATTAGACATTTCCTTACAGAAGACACAACTAAGATTTTAATCCACTCTCTCATCCTTTCCCGCCTCGATTACTGCAAGTCTGTCCTCTCTGGTCTCCCCACCTGCCGCCAAGCTTCTTTACAATCCATAATGAATGCCTCTGCCAGGCTCATCTACCTTACACGTCTCTCTTCATCTGCTGCACCTCTCGGCCAATCCCTTCACTGGCTTCTTCTTGCCTCTAGGATTACACACAAAATTCTCACTCTGACATACAAAGCCATTAACTTCACTGCTCCCCCCTATATCCCAGACCTTGTCTCCAGATACTCTCCCTCCTGTCCCCTTCACTCTACTCATGACCTCCTACTGTCCTCATCTCTTGTTACCCCATCTTGTGGAACTCTCTGCCTCGCTCCATGTTTTGAAAGCTTCAAGCGTTCCCTAAAGACTCTACTGTTCAGGGATGCATACAACCTACACTAACCTTTCTTTATACCAGTTCCTCTCCTCTATTGCTATCCCCTGAACCCTCTTAGCATGTAAGCCTAAGAGTCCAGCTGTTTGTAGATCACCTTGGGGAAAGGGATTTGGGGGTAGTAATAGATAACAAGTTAAAGATGGGTGCATAATGCAGGGCAGCAGCTTCAAAGGCTAATAATATACTAGCATGTATTAAAAGAGGCATTGACTCAAGGGAGGAAAGCATAATCCTGCCACTATATAAAGCCCTGATAAGACCTCACTTTGAGTATGGAGTGCAGTTCTGGGGACCAATCGCAAAAAAAGATATTGCAGAACTAGAAAAAATTCAGAGAAGGGCCACAAAGCTAATAAGGGAATTGGAGAATTTAACTTATGAGGAGAGGCTAGCCAAACTGGGTGACATGATTACTTTACATAAATATATTCAAGGCCCATATACAGAGATGACAGAAGCTCTGTTTATTCTAAGAAAATTGTTTGTGACCAGAGGTCACAATTTAAGGTTGGAGGAAAGGAGATTTAATCTCCTGCAACGTTCCTGTAAGAGCAATAAAATTGTGGAACTCATTACCAAAGGAGGTAGTAAATGTCAATACCCTAAATACATTTAAAAATTGTTTGGATACATTTCTGTCTATAAACAAAATTCATGGAAATGATTGCTAGTATTAAATGGGTCACCTTTTAGTGGGATTATTAAAGATTAACTGGAGCTTTTTGTGTATATTTTAGATTTGTATAGGTTGAACTCGATGGACTTCGGTCTTTTTTCAACCTCATCTACTATGTTACTATGTTACTATGTTACCTTCTTAAGAGCTGACTACAACAGTGTGACTCTTGGCAGGGACCTCTACCCAATTGATCCCTATAATTGTTTTGTTGTACTCCGCATTTGTTTATAGCACTGTGGAATCTGTTGGCGCTCTAAAAATAACCAATAATAATAATGAGCCCATAGCAATGCGGTATGGCTGAATATAGGCCCACCACATCTACAGTGAGCCAAGAGCAGGAATTTTTCCAAGTCTAATTCTCTAACCTAGATAAAAGATGTTTTGTATACTTAAGATATGATATCATCTGAAAACTATGGTTACAAAGAATCTACCCAACTAGATAGCTTTTCAAAAAGAGAACCTATTCCAGACACAATGGGCCTTCCTTTCACCTCCTCCATGGATTTATGTACTCGGGGGAGGTGATGGAAGATAGGAATGAATAGATTTTGCAGAAATAAATAATCAAGTGTTTCTAATTTAAAAATTCCCCTCATCAAGCCATCATCCAATTAGTTATACGACTGTAAACCAAAACTCTTTGTGGGATTTTTGAGAAGACATTAATAGAGATCTGTGTAATTTAACTGGTGCATAGCCTCCTGTAATTAATATTCTCGGTCGAGTACCACTATACCACCCCCCTTAATTTTTAAGGCCATTTATTGCCTTAGCTGTTGGAAATTGATACTCTGAATAGACTCTTTTTTTGTGCTGTCTATACAAAAAATTGTCTACCTTAAGAAGATACTTTTCTAAAAATAAGAATAATTATATTTGAACTACAGTATTTTGAAATCCACTCTCTGCTGTATAGTTAAGCCTCAACCTAATAAACTAACCTTTTGCCACTGTGAAAACCTGTATGCCTGGGATTACTGCTTTTTGCATGAAATAAAGAATTAGATGTGATATGTTTCCTATACAATGAAGTTTTAACTCTCTGGAGATAAACATCCCTTTCCAAACTCACATCTAAATAAGAAATTGTAGTTCTACTTAAGCAATGGGTAAATTGTAAACCCAATTTAGTATCATTGAGGTAATCAACAAACAGAAGTGCAACCTCTGCTGTGCCACTCCAGATAAACAAGAGGTCATCAATAAACCTCTTATAGATTTTAATGTGGTTCATAAATGGGTTTCTATCTCGAAAGTAATGAGCAAGTTCTCACCCACCACCCATATACAGGGAGTGCAGAATTATTAGGCAAGTTGTATTTTTGAGGATTAATTTTATTATTGAACAACAACCATGTTCTCAATGAACCCAAAAAACTCATTAATATCAAAGCTGAATAGTTTTGGAAGTAGTTTTTAGTTTGTTTTTAGTTATAGCTATTTTAGGGGGATATCTGTTTGTGCAGGTGACTATTACTGTGCATAATTATTAGGCAACTTAACAAAAAACAAATATATACCCATTTCAATTATTTATTTTTACCAGTGAAACCAATATAACATCTCAACATTCACAAATATACATTTCTGACATTCAAAAACAAAACAAAAACAAATCAGTGACCAATATAGCCACCTTTCTTTGCAAGGACACTCAAAAGCCTGCCATCCATGGATTCTGTCAGTGTTTTGATCTGTTCACCATCAACATTGCGTGCAGCAGCAACCACAGCCTCCAAGACACTGTTCAGAGAGGTGTACTGTTTTCCCTCCTTGTAAATCTCACATTTGATGATGGACCACAGGTTCTAAATGGGGTTCAGATCAGGTGAACAAGCAGGCCATGTCATTAGATTTTCTTTTTTTATACCCTTTCTTGCCAGCCACGCTGTGGAGTACTTGGACGCGTGTGATGGAGCATTGTCCTGCATGAAAATCATGTTTTTCTTGAAGGATGCAGACTTCTTCCTGTACCACTGCTTGAAGAAGGTGTCTTCCAGAAACTGGCAGTAGGACTGGGAGTTGAGCTTGACTCCATCTCCAACCCGAAAAGGCCCCACAAGCTCATCTTTGATGATACCAGCCCAAACCAGTACGCCACCTCCACCTTGCTGGCGTCCGAGTCGGACTGGAGCTCTCTGCCCTTTACCAATCCAGCCACGGGCCCATCCATCTGGCCCATCAAGACGCACTCTCATTTCATCAGTCCATAAAACCTTAGAAAAATCAGTCTTGAGATATTTCTTGGCCCAGTCTTGACGTTTCAGCTTGTGTGTCTTGTTCAGTGGTGGTCGTCTTTCAGCCTTTCTTACCTTGGCCATGTCTCTGAGTATTGCACACCTTGTGCTTTTGGGCACTCCAGTGATGTTGCAGCTCTGAAATATGGCCAAACTGGTGGCAAGTGGCATCTTGGCAGCTGCACGCTTGACTTTTCTCAGTTCATGGGCAGTTATTTTGCGCCTTGGTTTTCCACACGCTTCTTGCGACCCTGTTGACTATTTTGAATGAAACGCTTGATTGTTCGATGATCACGCTTCAGAAGCTTTGCAATTTTAAGAGTGCTGCATCCCTCTGCAAGATATCTCACTATTTTTGACTTTTCTGAGCCTGTCAAGTCCTTCTTTTGATCCATTTTGCCAAAGGAAAGGAAGTTGCCTAATAATTATGAACACCTGATATAGGGTGTTGATGTCATTAGACCACACCCCTTCTCTTTACAGAGATGCACATCACCTAATATGCGTAATTGGTAGTAGGCTTTCGAGCCTATACAGCTTGGAGTAAGACAACATGCATAAAGAGGATGATGTGGTCAAAATACTAATTTGCCTAATAATTCTGCACTCCCTGTATAGAGGTTAGCATAAGCAAGTGCACATTTAGCCCCCATTGCTGTGCCACATCTTTGGAGATAGAAACTGCCCTCAAATTGAAATTAATTGTGAGTTAAAAGGAACTCCAAAACCTGAATAATATATCCTTTCAGTTCCTCACCATAATTACTAAAATAGTCCAATAATGATTGTACTGCTCTGAGCCCATAGCAAAGCGGTATGGACAAATTTAGGACCACCACATCTACAGTGAGCCAAGAGCAGGAATTTTTCCAAGTCTAATTCTCTAAACTAGATAAAAGATGTTTAGTATACTTAAGATATGATGTCATCTGAAAAACTTGCGCTGTAACAAAAATTCTACCCAACTAGATAGCTTTTCAAAAAGAGAACCCATTCCAGACACAATGGGCCTTCCTTTCACCTCCTCCATGGATTTATGTACCTGGGGGAGGTGATGGAAGATAGGAAGGAATAGATTTTGCAGAAATAAATAATCAAATGTTTCTAATTTTAAAATCCCCCTCATTAAACCATCATCCAATTAGTTATAGAATTGTAAACCAAAACTCTTTGTGGGATTTTTGGGAAGAAGTGAATAGATATCTGTGTCATTTGACTGTTGCATAGCCTCCTGTAATTAATATTCTCTGTCGAGTACCACTATACCACCTCCTTATCAGACTATCTTGCTTAAATATCCAATCTTAATTACTTGATTGGTAGGTGCTGACATTTCCAAAAACATTTTGGATTTAGATTAACCATTGAACAGAAAGGAATAACAATTTTACAAGATAATGTGCACATATTTAAAGATCACTAATTTGGAAGAATGTGTGTACCGTTCTAAGCGTGTTTATTACTAACTTTATGGTGCGACTATAAATAAATCACATATGTACATATCAAGTGCCAGCAGCACTAAAATTCATGCTCAAAAACACATTCCTTGTTCCAAGGGAAAAGGCTAATAAATATATATAACAATACCCAATTTGTACATGCCAACCTACAAGTAATAAATAGAATGTATTGAGTCAAAAAGGAGGAAACACATACTGATTTTAAAGATATATGTGTAGTCCCAAATGCAACCCTTCAAATGATTGGGCTGTAGTAATGACACACTAGTTATTAAGACTAAGGGGCCAAATTATGATTGTGCGGGTGGACATGATCCAATCGGGCTGATTGCTGTCTGTCGCCACAGAGGTGGCGGACGAGTTCAGGAGCAGGAGTCTTAAGACCACTGCTTCTTAACTCCTGTTTCCAGCTAGCCTGAAGGCTCGTGCAGAAACAGCAGCATTTGGCTGCATTTGGGGGTTGTTAAATCGGCCCCTAAGTGGCTTCTTTGCTTGTAATTAAAGAATTGTAGTAATAGTAACATTTTAAAAGTATTAATTTTATTGTTAGAAACTGTATTTGAATGTCCCTTTTCAAAAGGTTAATTACACCACCTTAATATTGAAGCCATAGGGCTTCCTAGTTTTTATTTGGAAAATACAAAAGGCTTCTCTGTACAGTAATTTTGCTGTCCTATCTCCACCTCCATGTGTATGATGGACCCACTCTATCAACGCCATCTAAAGGTGTAAATATCTTTGTTATGTTCAGAAATCAAATGTCTGGCTAGGTCAGAACAATCATCACCTGTGCCAATGTTATTTAGCTGTTCCCTAATTCTTATTCAGACCTCCCTTGTAGTACAACCAATGTACTGCTGGCTGCACTGGGAGCACTCAACCAAATATATCACAAAAGTAGTTCTACAATTAGTGCAGATTGTCAACTTATACAACCCCTGAGTGATTTTAGATATAAAATGCGTTGTAACCGTGGCATATCTACAGGCTATTCATTTAATATAATTACATTTATAGTGTCTCTTTATTTTAAGCCAACTCTTAGTCTATTTAACCTGCTTCTTTAGCATGGTAGGGGTCACTAGATTACCTAAGGTACAACCTATCTGGCCAGCATTAATCGCAGAGTCGGTTAACAATGCTTTGCAGATAGAGTGGGGGCCCAGCCTGTGAGACAGATTGTGACGTAAGTGCCCTACTCATGGCTTACGTAAGATGGTGAGAGATCTGCTGTGGATTATATACTGTGTGAAGCATGAGCAGGGGGATACAATTCTTTGGGCAAAATTAGCAGTTTTGTATCTGCACTTTCCAACATTGAATTCTTATCTTGGTTTTGGCATAAGACTTTTTAATACTACTCCACCCATGATTGAGCTTTATTACAGAATGTACTGTGTTTTGTTTGTTTGCGAGCTCTGACATTCCCAAGTCCTTGAATTCATATCTAGTTACCAGGAGAGCACAACATATAGTTAAAGGGTCTGCTAGAAGGTAGTACATTCCCTCGGGTCCTACCAGGTGAGCTTTGGAGTATAAGGAAATTTCCCATGGCATTACTGGTTTTCCATCATATTGCTAACAATGAATTAGCTAGAAGGGATAGCTGTTTAACCAGAAGTGGCAGCCTGAGTTGAAATGTTCCTGCATGTTAAAATAGCTGTTGAACAGGAGCTTGTTTAACTAGCCCATGATTGGTATTCTGGATTCTAGAATGCCAGGGGTTGAGTTATTATGAGCTTGGAGTCATAGGCAGCCTATTTAGGATTTGTAGGCTATGATGTACTGATAATAGCATTATAACTTTGATCTTGCATAATAGATCATTAATAAAAGACTGTAGAAGAATGGTAGCAAATTTTAAAAGGGGTTAATGAGTTACTCAGGCTCTGACAATGATAATCATCCTCACCCTATGATGCTGTTATCAGGATATTTTATAGCAAAGATGGTGTGTCTTGAGGTACAGGTAATATTAACACCACAAAAATCACTATCACTTAGATTACGAGATATGCATGCATTGCAAGAAAAGTTGCATTATTTAACCCTCTATAGTGCAGCCATTACAAGTTTTTAAAAACCCAACTTGTGCGTGCAATATGGGGTTTTAAGCTCCATACCGCAAACAAAACAAGCGCTGTTTTGACGTGCTCATGCACGCTTTCCCCATAGACACCAATGGGGAGAACGGGTCAGAAAAAGTCTAACACCTGTGATTACGGAAAGAAAAGCTCCATAACGCAGCCCCATTGAACCCCTAATCTTCTGCTCCCGATAACGCAGTCACCTAAATAAAGTTATTAAACCCTATTCCGCCGCACCCCAACATTGCCGCCACTATATTAAAGTTATTAACTCTTATTCCGGCGCTCCCCGACATCGCAGCAACTAAATAAAGTTATTAACCCCTAAACCTCTGGCCTCCCACATCACTACCACTAAATAAACCTATTAACCCATAAACTGCCAGCCCCCCACATCACAACAACCTAAATTAAACTTTTAACTCCTACACCTACCCATAAACCTAACCCTAAAACCCCCTAACTTTAACATAATTAAAATAGATCTAAATTAAATTTACAATTATTAACTAAATACATACTTACCTGTGAAATAAAACCTAAGCTAGTTTAGGTTTTATTTTTATTTCACAGGTAAGTTTGTATTTATTTTAACTAGGTAGACTAGTTAGTAAATAGTTAATAACTATTTACTAACTACATAGTTAAAATAAAAACAAACTTACCTGTGAAATAAAACCTAAGCTACCTTACACTATAACCTAACATTACAAAAAATAAAAAAACACTAAAATCACAAAAATAAAAAACCTACCATTACAAAAAAATAAAAAATTATCCAAAAAAAAAATATTCCTATTCTAATGCCCTTAAAAAAAAGGCATTGCCCTAAGTTAAACAGCTCTTTTGCTACAAAAAACAAACACCCCCTAAAAAATACATTACGCAAAATAACAAACAAATTATCAAAAATAAATTATTCCTATTCTAATACCCATTGAAAAAACACCCCAAAATAAAAAACCTAATCTATACTAAACTACCAATGGCCCTTAAAAGGGCCTTTTGTAGGGCATTGCCCTAAGTTAAACAGCTCTTTTACCTGTAAAAAAATACAAACACCCACTAACATAACAACCCCCCCCCCCCCAATCCACAAAAAAAAAAAAACTAACTCTAACAAAAACCTAAGCTACCCATTGCCCTGAAAAGGGCATTTGGATGGAAATTGCCTTTAAAGGAGCATTTAGCTCTTTTACATGCCCAAACCCTAAACTAAAAAAAAAGCCCACCCAAAAAAGCCTTAAAAAATCACTAACCTCTGAAGATCCACTTACAGTTTTTGAAGTCCCGCTTGAACGATCTTTATCCAGGTGGCGAGAAGTCTTCATCCAGACGGCCTCTTCAATCTTCATCCCGGCGGTGAAGTCCTCATCCAAGCGGCGAGAAGTCTTCAACCAGGCAGCCTCTTCAATCTTCATCTAGGCAGCATCTGCTATCTTGATCCCTGCGGCACGGAGCGGGTCCATCCTTAAGACATCCAGCACGGAGCATCCTCTTCATACGGTCGCCGCCGTACACTGAATCTTCAATGCAAGGTATGTGATCCAAGATGGCGTCCTTTGCATTCCTATTGGCTGAAAAATTAGAGCTGCTAAAATCCTATTGGCTGTTCAAATCAGAGAAGCTCTCATTCTATTCGGGGTGAAGATTGAAGAGCCGTCTGAATAAGAGACTTCTCGCCGCTTGGATGAAGATCGTTCAAGCGGGACTTCAAAAACTGTAAGTGGATCTTCGGGGGTTAGTGATAGTTTTTTTAAGTGTTTTTTGGAGGGCTTTTTTTTAGTTTAGGGTTTGGGCATGTAAAAGAGCTAAATGCCCTTTTAATGGCAATGTCCATCCAAATGCCCATTTCAGGGCAATGGGTAGCTTAGGTTTTTGTTACAGTTAGGTTTTTTATTTTGTGGGTTTGGGTGGGTTTGTAATCTTAGTAAGTGTTTGTATTTTTTTTACAGGTAAAAGAGCTGTTTAACTTGGGTAATGCCCTTTTAAGTTTATTGTAGGCTAGGTTTTTTTTATTTTGGGGGGGCTTTTTTATTTTGATAGGGCTATTAGATTAGGTGTAATTCTTTTTTATTTTTAATTTTCGTTTGTTATTTTTTGTACTTTAGTGTTTGTTATTTTTTGTAATTTTTTATTTTTTTATTTTTTGTAATTAGATACTTTGTAATTTTTGTAATTTTTAGAGTAGTGTTAGGATTTTATTAATTTGTAGTTTAATTTAATTTAATTGGCAGTTAGTTTAATTTTATTTGAATAATTATATTAGTTTAATTGTTAGTTTAAACTTAGTTTTTTAAATTTCACAGGTAAGTTTTAATTTAATTTAACTTTGGAAAATTGTAATTTTAATCTAAAGTTAGGGGGGGCGTTAGGTTTAGGGGATACTAGTTTTATTTTGTTTATTGCAATTTGGGTGCTTTCGGTTTAGGGTATTATAGTTTAGTATATTTTGTTGTGGGGGCTTGCAGTTTAGGGGTTAATAGGTTTATTATAGTGTCATCGGTGTAGGGCTTAATAACTTTAGTAATGTGGGGGCGATGTGAGTGGACAGCAGATTAGGGGTTAATAATATTTAAATAATGTTTGCGATGCGAGATGGTGGCGGTTTAGGGGTTAATAAGTTTATTATAGTGCTGACGATGTCGGGGAGCCGCGGAATAGGGGCTAATATATTTTTTAGTGGCAGCGATGTCGGGAGCGGCAGATTAAGGGTTAATAAGTTGAATATAGTGTTATAGATTTGTAGCGTAAAACTCATAACTACTGCTTTTAGACGGCGTTTTAGGCTGTAACCCTATTTTTTTTAGCCAGAACGCAAAACTCATAATACCAGCGCTATGGAAATCCCATTAAAAAATGTCATTTTTAAGAGCACGGTACTGACGTTGCGTTACAGGCTAAAAGACTTGCGGTACACCTATACTGACAAGACTCGTAATGGCTGCGTTGCTGTTTTAACGCTGAAAATACCATATTTTCAGCATTAAAAGATGAATGCACAGACTTGTAATTTAGCTGTATGAGTATTAGACAAAAACTCTGTTTGTTCTTATCTACACACAAAACCTGTTCCAAAATTGTTTCTATTATTATTATTATCGGTTATTTGTAGAGCGCCAACAAATTCCGCAGCGCTATAATTGAATCAATATCTTGCAATGTCCAAGTACTATATATATTGAGATCAAATTTCAGAATTTACTTTTTTTCTTACCCCCCTCTTACACAAACCAGTGTTATGCTTATGCTGAGTTTGTGATACAATAGAATTATGTCTAGTCTAAGAATTGATCATCTAGCTTTGTGAGGCTAAGCATGTGCCTTTCATTGGCAGTGCCAGTAGGGTTTGATGCAGGTTATATTTTGAGATTATTAATCCAACTTTGCTAACTGTGGCTTCCAATTATTTGTAAATTCTGTGTACACATTTATTTCTAATATGTGTGAATTATTCATTGTTCTTCATTTTCCTACAGATTTACAACAATATCAATGATCATTTAACAATGTTTTTACCCAGAAATGCAACAATGAGTTTAATGATTTTCATGCCTCTATTGGGATAAATTTAATCTTGTTAGGTATCTTGTTTCATCTCTGGAAAATGGGAGTTCTTACAACACATTGATTGCAAATGTATGTAACCAACACATATCAGCTTTTCAGTTTCAGTCTATATTTAATCAAATAGACCAGTGTTTCAAGGCACCATTTGTAATTAGATAAAAATACATAATTCTTATGGGGCCTGAATTCTTTTGCAATACATTGCACATTAAAACACAAATTTTGTTTTAAATGAAGATATTAGATTTATTTATGTTATCCTACTGTGACCTGCTAATTAACAGGATATGCCATCTCAGTGATTGTTCTGAAATTTTACATTTACATCCCAACAGTAATTAAATGTTTGATATATTAGCTGTTGATGAGATGTTCTAAATGATAACATACAGTTGATTTAATCAAGGTAAAAAGTTTTATTCTGATTAAAGAATAAAATGTTTTCTTCTATAACATTGTGATAAATAACATTTTTATCTTATTCTTACTAATCCAAAGCTGATCATTCATGGTAGGAAAGGTTTGCTAATACTTTTATGAAGGTCAGTAAGCTTTTTTGCCATGTCAGAGCAATAATCATGTTATCATATGGGGTCATATTTATCAAGCTCCGCATGGAGTCTGATGCCCTGTGTTTCTGGCGAGCCTTCAGGCTCGCCAGAAACACAAGTTGTGAAGCAGCAGTCTAAAGACCGCTTCTCCATAACCTGTCCACCTGCTCTGAGGCGGCGGACAGACATCACCAGAAATCAACCCGATCAAATACGATCTGGTTGATTGACACCCACTGCTACCGGCCGATTGGCTGCAAATCTACAGGGGGCAGGATTGCATCAGCAGTTCACAAGAAGTGCTGGTGCAATGATAAATGCAGAGATTGTATGCTGTTGGCATTTATCGATGTGCAGCAGACATGATCCGCAATATCGGATCATGTCCGCTCGTACAATGATAATTTGGCCCCTCAACCTAGTATAATTTGAACATGTGTAAATGCAATAGAATGTGTATTATTTATTCTAACAAAGTCAAACATTGTCTATAGTTAATTTTTGAATATATGTTTTTCCCCATATAAGCAACAGCAGGCCATTTTATCATTTATATTGAGTCATGCAACAGACTGGCTGTTATACATTGTGATTGGCTTTTGTCATAATGGCACTGTGAGTTACATCATTCTTTATCATAGTAGTGCATAATTCTTCACCTCAAAATTGCTATTTGTTTTTCTGACCTCACAATATAACCTTACATGGTCAAATACTGGCCTGTTTTATTATATTATACTCCTGAGTATCCTTTATTTAGTTATGATAACATCTGACATCACAATATAACCTTACATGGTCATATACTGGCCTGTTTTATTATATTATACTCCTGAGTATCCTTTATTTAGTTATGATAATGTCCGGACCTTGCATGCAATTTTTTTGTTCACTATTCTGATGGCTGATTCTGTCTGACTTGTTTGACTACGTTTTCCATATCTGATTTAGTCTGTGTTGTTTTTTTGCCTGTTGCTAACCCTTGTCTGCCTAACTATACTGTTTCAAGATCATCTTTTCAATCTAGTGTGCCATGTCCTTGGACCCATCCAGTGAGTTGACCATTGCATTTACTTTCCCTTCACTGACAAATGTTTTCACTGAGCCTGACCTTATGATGCTGCAAAACTGCCTTGCGCAGAATGCCTTGTGCCTCTTATTTAAGTGCATTTTGACAGTTAGACACTGCTAGTTCATGTGTGTCATATAGATAGCATTGTGCTCACTCCTGTGGAGTTATTTTAGAGTCAGCTCTGATTGGCTAAAATACATGTCTGTAAACAGAACTGATATAAGGGGCAGTCTGCAGAGGCTTAGAAACAAGGTAATCACACAGGTAAAAAGATTATTAATATAACAGTGTTGGTTATGCAAAACTAGGGAAAGGGTAATAAAGGAATTATCTATCATTTTAAACAATAAAAAATCTTGAGTAGACTGTCCCTTTAAGTTAAAAAATATTTTACCAAAGAATAACCATACATTGCTAAATTCTGATTTCAACTGCTTATAAGCTGTTCATAGGTAGCATATAAAGGTATACAAGAGCTGTAGGATGAGAACATTTCAATGATTACTATAAGGCAGGTTACATGCTAGGCCAATTTATCATTTGTAAGAAAAAAGAAAAAGAGAAACAATGATACAAATGAATAGTAAACAGGGCGCCAAAATCAATAAAGAAAGCAAGGAAATTTGTTTTTCCTTCTTTGCAAATCATTATTTGGAACAAAAAATATTCAACTAGATGAATAACAGTAGGTGGCACTCAAACTAAATAAATAGCTAATTGGTATAAAATAATGTTGCTAAATATTAAATAAATATATATATTATATATTCAGATATCTGTAATCCAGGTAGACTAACTCTAAGCAGATGCCATATCAGGTTATAGCTGCAAATTGTTTTTCTTCTTTAAGTGTCTGAATATCAAATCAGTTAACATTCCTAAAATCCTCTCAATCTTAAAGTCCTCTCAATCTTAAGGGTATCCTGGCCAGTTTTAACAGACCATCTTCTTAAAATTCCAATTCCGCATTCTGATTTAAGATAGTAGAATTCACACAACGTTTAATATAAAATGAAAAGAGTTTTCGAAATTTATATTTAGTAACCACAAGAAATGACCCATTTTGTTAATTGTAGCACTAAAGGTTAAACATTTTATTTGCTTTCTTTAATATGTTAAAATGTTTTATTCTAATGTTTAATTAAACTTGCCCTATAACTAATTTGTCTATGCAACAAAAAATCATATCATATAAGATCATATAAGCGTTATAACCACCATCAAACCATTAAGGATCCCGATCACATCAAATCTAACAGGGCCACCACCAGAAAAATATAAAAGGATTTCCCCCATTGTGATCTCATTAAAAACATGTAATCCTTTAAAACAAAAACATATAACCCTCACAATCATAAGAGAAGATCTATCATGACACTTAGCCTACACAAGGCCAGATTACAAGTGGTGTGCTAACAGTTATGTGTAAGTGAAAGGGGGTTTATTATGGGTGTTTGCACGAATCGGGTTTACCGCTCATATTACAAGTTAAAAGTAAACGTGATTGCTTACACTTGAATGATTACCGCGTCAGAGCTCTGGTTAATTGTTTCATGAAACAAAAAAGTGTCATAAAACACATCAATAACTCATTAACACTATCTAATAAAAATGTTTTAAAACAAAAACATTGCACAAAAAGTTATAAGGGCTCAAAGATATGAGGTCTCAGTTGTTAGAAAAAAAAAGGCAGGCAAAGGCTTTAACAAAGATACATTTATATACATGTGTGTCGGGATTTCTATTGTTACTTTGGTTACTGTACCTTTAACTCCTACTACCTCCTTTATGACATCACAGCACCACCCATTTTTTCTTTAAAAATATTCCGCTTCCTGCAGCTGATGCTTAGTATTGTGTTGTAGTGCATGAAGCAACTGCTTTACTTCCAAGCTCCTCGAATTGGATTATCATTTATCTGGAAGTGTTTCTTCATATTCCGGATTGCTAGGACTTACTAACCACAGTCTTAACGGAACTTGCAACTTTGTATTGACTGATAAAGTACTAAGTATCTGCTGCAGCAGCTCCGTTAATTACCCTCACGCTACTAACAAGCGTTCACCCCAAACTGGTGGTACTCATTTAGATACAGCATCAGAACTAGACACCACTTCATATCTCTAAGGTATCCTAAGTAACAAACTTATAAAAATTAAAGCCTTTCATTAAAACTTTCATTTCTTTTGTTTATTGCAGTCTTTCAACTAACGTAAAGGCAAGACCTCTCTCCTCCCACTTCCTGACGTCACCCATCTGAGGATTGCAACAAAACTCTGCACGCCTGATAATCACCCTAAACACCACACTGCTTACGGTAATTATTTCAACACACTCACACTGTGTTGCACATCGTAAGGACTGAACTGTCATCTTGATCTGATCTTCAAACTGATATAAGGTACTTCCTAAAATATTCTGTGTTACTGTAATTGTTTTGACAAGAGAGAAGTCTTCATAATTACAGTAGGTGTATAAGGCGGAACCAGGAACTTCCTTTTAAAAACATTACATGAATTCAATGGCTGTTATGACTTGGGAGCAGTTACCTTAATTACAGCAGGTGTATAAGGAGTCATTTGTTTGTGGAGAGAGGTTGCAGTGTAATTTACTTATAATTATCACTGCATCACATGTGTTACAATTCTACAGTGGTTATTATCTAATAACGTATATTCACTATTATCTTGATATTCATTAATAAAAATAGTGAATATCGTACATATACAGTTATACAAACAAACTATTCAGAGAAATCTGCAGCTGAGTTTCATACAGGTAAAACCTTCTTGTTACAGAATACTAAGTCCTAAAAGATGGAACCAGCAGATTTGCCGCAAATAATTTTTAACCTCTCACAGAAGGTTGATCAGTTAAGTCAAGGTCTAAGAGATCTACAGGTGTAAAATCAATTTCTAAGGAACATAATTAGAGATTATATCGCTGTTAAAACCAGCGTTAGTGTTAAAGAAATCACCTGTCTCCATTTGTGTTATTGATGGGTCCACAATTGGCACCGGTCCAATTACGCACCACACTGTTCCTTTATTAGTTACTGCTCATTCTGGTCTCACGTAATTCATTTCTTTTGATGTTTTTCCCTCACCTCATTTTTCAGTTGTTTTAGGAATAAATTGGCTACAACAACATCAACCATTAGTAGATTGGTCGACCTTCCAAGTATCATTTAATTCTACTTATTGTTCCAGTACATTTTCCCTCAACATTTACTTTTAAATTTCAATCCAAACGGAGATTTTCTTCCTTCTGAATACAGAGATTTCTCTGATTTCTTTAGCAAAATTGAGGCTGAAAGCCTTCCACCACACCGCATATATACGATTGCCCTATTCAGTTACAACCATGTACTAGTATACCATATGGTCACTTGTATCCATTGAGTCAACCAGAACTTGATCATTTGAAACTATATCTAGAAGAAAATCTATGAAAAGGCTTCATAAGGGCATCCACTTCTCCAGCAGGAGCAGGAATGTTCTTCGTCAAGAACAAGGAATCTTCCCTAAGACCTACAATTGATTATCGTGACCTAAACAAGATAACAATCAAAAATAGGTATCTCCTTCCATTAATACCGGAACTAATAGAAAGATTGTTGCATGCCACCATTTTTACCAATCTCAACCTCAGGGGTGCATACAATCTCATCCAGATAAGAGAAGGTGACAAGTGCTAACTGCATTCAGGACAAGATATGGCTTATTTGAATATCTGGTAATGCATTCGGGCTTTGCAATGCCCCAACGACCATTCAGCACTTTATAAATTATGTTTTTAGAGACCTCCTTGATGTCTATATTGTCGTGTATCTTGATGATATACTCATTTATTCAAAAAACCAAATTAGAACATATCAAGCATGTATGTTGGGTACTCCCTAGTCTTAGAGTGCATAAATTATATGCTAAACCGGAAAAATGTTTTTTTCACACCCATAACATATCATTCCTTGGATATGAGATTTCACCTGGTAGATCAAAATGCAACATGAAAAAGTTGAGACAGTCAAGGATTGGCAACTTAAACAGAATAAGAAGGATTTGCAGCGATTCCTTGGATTCTCTAATTACTATAGAATGTTTATCAAAGGGTTTTCAAAGATAGCAAAACCCCTCACTTAACTTACAAGCTCAGCTATTCCATTCCATTTTACACCAGAAGCCATGTCTGCGTTTGACTTACTAAAGACTCACTTTACTACAGCTCCCATACTTAAACTCCCTGATGCAAAACTTCAATACATAGAAGTTGATTCGTCGGACTATGCTATAGGTGCTGTTTTATCGCAAAGAAAATCTCTTAGTGAACCAATTCATCCCGTATCCTATTACTTAAAGGTAATGAGTCCTGTCGAAATGAATTACCCGATAGGTGAAAAATGACTTCTAGCTATAAGACGCTCCCTTGAACACTGGAGACATTTGTTAGAAGAAGCTACCTATCCTATAATCATAGACAAAGATCATAAAAACCTGAAATATCTGAAAAACAATTAAACATTGTCTTCTAGGCAAGTCTGATGGAGTTTATATTTTGCCAGATTCGATTTTAGTATAGTTTATAGACCTGCTACTAACAATGGAAAGGCTGATGCTCTATCTCGTCAAGCACACAAACCTGAGGTAACAACCTCCACCACTGCCATGATACCTACTGAACGATTTATTTGGATCACAAGTCAACTGATTGAAGATATAAAACATACGTATAAAGACGATAAGGACCTGCCTTATTCCCAATTAGCCAAAGAAGCTGGTATCTATTACCACAAGGATAAGATATATATATATATATATATATATATCACTTGATTTAAGACTTGTACTTCTAAAATATCATCATGATACTCCACTCTCAGGACATCCAGGGGTGCAAAGAACTTTAGAACATCTTTCTAGGAAATTCTGGTGGCCTAAAATTAAACAAATTGTACAAAACCATGTTCAATCTTGTACCACTTGTGTTATATCAAAATCAGAAAGGAAACCACCCTATGGTCTCTTAATGCCTTTGCCAATACCTGTCAGGAATATACATGGTTTCCTCCCACCATTTCTAATGCCTCTTCCTGTCCCTTTAAATTCTGACTATGCCCTGTTCCAGGTGCTTAGTTATTTTGTTTAATAGTACTGTGAAGTCGCATTCAGCTAAGCTCTTCCCAGGATATCTCAACATCCTCTTTCCCTATCTGGATTGTGGTTTATTATTAATCCTGTCATTCCAGCAACCAGGTGGACCAGCGTTATTGTTTTCACACTGTGTTACCAACAACCTCAATAAGACCTACGAACGCTACAATAAGCAAGCTTATCAACCAGGTCAACTTACCTGCTCTGACTCAACATCCCCGCAACCACTTCTGGCAAATGCAAAGTTAACAGACTTACATTACAGAGTGATTTGCAAGTGTTTGATTTTCAAAACTCATCCGTCTAACAGCCGCTGCAAGTGACGTCATCTGTCACTCAAAGACTACTCTAACAGTAGATGCCCATCTTACACGCTCTCTCCAACAAGCAAGCATTTCAATCAGCTCAACATACCTGGCCGGGTACTACTTCACAGCAAACTCTTGCGGCAATAGCAAGGTAAATAGACTTACATTACAAAATAAACCTGCAAGTATTTGTTCCCAAAACAGTTCAGTCTAACAGCCGCAATAAGTGATGTCATCTGTCACTCAAAAACATCTCAAACAGATCACGCCCATCTAACTCACTGCAAACTAACAACACTTGTTTCTCCACTTCCTCTCTGAAACTTATTCTCAGCAAGACTGATATATCTACTGATACTCATTTATACCTTGCTCTATAACCGCTGTTCACCTCCACATAGTCCTCAGCATTACCGGAGATACTAACTGCATTAGATTACATTGTTACAATTTACTTCTCCTTAGTATCAAACCCACTAGCTTATATAAGCTGCTATTTATATATATTAGTAGCAAAAAGGAAAGTGGTACAATTACTCAATTTTAGGTCTGTAGCTGTGATTTGTAAAATAAGATAAGCAGTTACAGGAACATCAAGATAAAGAAATATAAACCTGACAATACCTGACAAACCATGGCAACATGTTTCTATGGATTTTATTGTTGACTTACCTACCTCACAACACCAGAATACTATTTTCGTTGACATAGATTTGTTTACGAAGATGGCACATTTCGTCCCATACCATAAACTTCCCACCTCCTCCGAGACTGCCATGCTCTTCCTCAAAAACATTGTTAAGTTGCATGGTATTCCACCTATTCTTACCACCGACAGAGGGACTCAGTTTACTTCCCAATTTTGGACCAAACTCTGTGAAATAACTCAAATTGACCATCGGTTCAGTACTTCCTTTCACCCCCAAACCAACGGACAAGCAGAAAAGCTGAACCAGTGGTTAGAACAATACCTTAGATGTTACTGTTCATACCATCAGGACAACTGGGTTGAAGGCTTACCGATGGCTGAATTTGCCTTCAATAATTCAGTAAATTCCTCCACAAAATTGACCCCTTTTTTGCTGATTATGGATACCATTCATCTTTCACATTAAGTTCAAATACCACTTCAGATTCTTCCCTGGTGAAAGACTTATCCAATTCCTTACAAGATAATTTCAGAACATATTAAAAGCTCAAGTTTCCCTAAAACATTATTATGGTCTTAGAAGGAGGATTCCTCCGAATTACTCAGTTGGTGATTTGGTTTGGCTCTCTACAAAAAGATTAAAACTACAAATCCCCAGTAAAAAACTTGCTGGTCTTTTCATTGGATCATTCCCTATGCAACAAATTGTTAACAATAATGCTGTCACCTTGACTCTGCCATCTTCCATAAAAATACATCCGATGTTCCTTGTTTCCTTGTTAAAACCCTACAATCCTATGAGAGACACTACGACTATCTTACCTCCAACTTCTCAAATGACAGACCCAGATGTGTACGAGTTCCAATCTCTTCTTGATTCTAGATACCACAAAGGTATACTGCAATATTTGGTCCGTTGGAAGGATTATTCGCTGGAGGAGGATACCTGGGAACCTGCGTCTAATATTAATGCATCAAAGCTTGTCTCTATTTCACCGGAGGAATCCTGATTGGCTGAAGCCTCAAGCTGTGGTACAGCTTGTTTTAAGAGGGGGTCTTGTCAGGATTTCTATTATTACTTTGGTTACTGTACCTTTAACTTCTACTACCTCTTTTATGACATCACAGCACTACCCACTTTTCCTTTAAAAATATTCTGCTTCCTGCAGCTGATGCTTAGTATTGTGTTGTAGTGCATGAAACAACTGCTTTACTTCTAAGCTGCTCAAATTAGATTATCTTTTATCTGGAAATGTTTCTTCCTATTCCGGATTGCTAGGACTTACTAACCACAGTCTTAACGGAACTTGCAACTTTGTATTGACTGATAAAGTACTAAGTATCTGTTGCAGCAGCTCCATTAATTACCCTCACGCTACTAACAAGCGCTCCCCCCAAACTTGTGGTTTTATTCAGATACAGCATCAGAAGACACCACTTCGTATCTCTAAGGTATCCTAAGTAACAAACTTACGAAAATTAAAGCCTGTTACTTTCATTTCTTTTGTTTATTGCAGTCTTTCAACTAACGTAAAGGCAAGACCTCTCTCCTCCCACTTCCTGACATCACTCAGTCTTCCTGACTGAGGATTGCAACGGAACTCTGCACGCCTGATAATCACCCTAAACACCACACTGCTTACGGTAATTATTTCAACGCACTCACACCGTGTTGCACATCGTAAGGACTGAACTGTCATCTTGATCTGATCTTCAAACTGATATAAGGTACTTCCTAAAATATTCTGTGTTACTGTAATCATTTTGACAAGAGAGCAGTCTCCATAATTACAGTAGGTGTATAAGGAGGAACCAGGAACTTCCTTTTAAAAACATTACATGCATTCAATGGCTGTTATGACTTGGGAGCATTTACCTTAATTACAGCAGGTGTATAAGGAGTCATTTGTTTGTGGGGAGAGGTTGCAGTGTAATTTACTTATAATTATCACTGCATCACATTTGTTACAATTCTACAGTTGTTATCATCTAATAACGTATATTCACTATTATCTTGATATTCATTAATAAAAATAGTGAATATCTTACATATACAGTGATACAAACAAACTATTCAGAGAAATCTGCAGCTGAGTTTCATACAGGTAAAACCTTCTTGTTACAATGTGTGTATATTTGAGAGCAAACCCAATCGCATATAAGAATGTACGATCAAGTTTGCACTCGAATATGGTGTTATTTTTTAAAAATAAAAACAATAGGTAATTTGGAAGCCCAAATAAAGTTGCTTCTATGTGAAAACAATGTTAAATACTATCAAATGCAACTAATTGCCGAAATGTATAAAAGGAAAGGGACATGAATATGAATAACTGTAGAATAAAAAAACGAATGAATAAAATAAGGGAAAAAAATGTAGGTATATCGTACACCTATGGATACATATGACAAACAACTGAATTTAATTTATCAAGTATGGTAAAAACACCATGGCGAGATTATATTCCATTAATCATATAAATATGCATATTTTATTCATTTGGTTTTTTATTCTAAATGTATTCATATAGTTGTGTCTCCCTTTCCTTTATACATTTCGGCAATTAATTGCATTTGATACTATTTAACACTGTTTTCACATAGAAGCAACTTTATTTGGGCTTTCAAATTACCTATTGTTTTTTAACTGCATTTCCATTTTCTAGGATATGAGGGACCCCTAGATTTTGGAGAGTTTTTGTATATTTTTTCCAGGGGCTAGTCAATTTAACTTTTTTTCTCTTTTGACTTCTATGGGTGAATGTATTTATGCGCAAGATATCTTAAATTCAGCTTTCAGCTTGTAATAGAAGTGCTGCCCAATGCGCGCAAAAAACTTACTTCTAGCGGAGTTAGAGAGTGAGCCGTAGCATTAAATACAGCTCCACTTGTATTCTAGCCCACAGTGTATACATGAAAACTCTATAACTTTAGATTACAGCACAATGTCCAATTATAAACAGTGAGGATTGTGATTGGTTTTGGTCACAGAAGGTGTCTTGGGTGTAAGTAGTGATTGTTTAAGTCTACCATTAGGTTAAGCCTACCCGAAATTATGTATCTATGGGATTAGGTGTAAAGAGATAAACAATTTGGCGCACTTTTGCCAAGTGTTAAATAATTACATTGGCAAGTGATAATTTAAGATAATGTGGTTGAGACAAACAGCTTTGTTCATATGTGAATGAAACGTTATAAGGTAATGGTTATTGTGTCATGGGTTGAAAATCCTTTGGAGGAGGTCATGTTTAGCCACCATAGTGCTTAATCCTAACACTAATGGGAAGTTGTCAAACAGTATTTCTCAGAATCTGTCTTTATCTGTTCTAATCGGGTGTAT
Organism: Bombina bombina; assembly: GCF_027579735.1. NCBI lineage: Eukaryota > Metazoa > Chordata > Amphibia > Anura > Bombinatoridae > Bombina > Bombina bombina. Next base: position 539,575,385 of record NC_069504.1, on the reverse strand, counting down.
GTAAAACAGAATTTAAACACAACTTGTTAACCTTTATGAAAGATGTTTACATATTTCAAAAGTTGCTAAATGATTTATTATTTATGTTGGTATTTTTGCCAAGTAGAAAATAGTTTATTGGAAGGGGACAATGGAAACTTTGGATTCTACTAATGCAAACAGAATAATAAATAATTCCCATTTAAAGCAATAACTCATGAAAAACTCACTGCTGTATTTTTAGTTCAAAATAAAATCTTTCTCTAAAACAAGGTAAGAAATGCTTGATACTAACAGTGATTTATAAAACATAACATTTCTTGTTAATACTAAAATGAAATGTCTTTGTTACATAATGCATAGCACTAATGGTAAGATATATACCATCAGTTTTTTCATTTTCAAATCCAAGATGCATTAGTAACTATTATTATTAAGTAGTTTTTAAATGTATCACTCTCTTGTTGTCTAAAAAAATCAGCTCAAATAAATCCATTATGGGTTCAATGTATTGCTACTTTAAATCTATTGAATATGAATTAAAAAAAAAAAAAAAAAAAGGTATCTATCTTTAAGGTAAAATTTAGCACAAATAAATGACAGGAGTAATCTGAAAATTATTGCAAAAGGCTCTATAGATTGACTATAGACTATAAATATGTCTATCTATCTATATATCTAAGTATCTATCTATCTATCTATCTATCTATCTATCTATCTATCTATCTATCCATCTATCATATATCTATCTATCTATCTGTCTGTATGTCTGTCTGTCTGTCTGTCTATCTATCTATCATCTATCTACCTACCTATCTACCTATCTATCTATCTATCTATCTATCTATCTATCTATCTATCTATCAATCATCTATCTATTTATCTATCTATATATCTATCTAGTACCTGCTCAGATAGGTTCAATCAGTAACCAGTAATTGGTTGAGGATTTTTTTTGTGTGCTGAAGATATTAGGGCTCATAGATCCATGTTTGTTTTAACTAATAAGAAAGTCTAAGAATAAAAATAAATGAAAGAACTTGGTGAATGTAAAAACAGGTAATATTGTTTAAAATTCTATATAAAATTACTATTTTACTTTTTTCTTTTTCAATAATTTTTGCCACACTGTGTGAATTTGGACAGGGGTAGGAGCATGCATAATTGGGCTAAGTCACTCCCCATGGAAATCAGACTTTTGTGCAATTTTATATGTACATAATATTTATATTGTTAGATATTTTATACCTACTCGATTTCTGTAAAAATTTCAAGATGGCGCATAGTGCCAAAAATAGTAAAAATGTATCTTCTGAGTTTCCATTATCAATTATTATTGAAATATATTTCTATAAAATCCAAAAGTTTGTTGTTTTTGGAAGGTAAACTGATGCTAAATGAGGAACAATAAAATGTGGGTGTGAAATGTTTAGGAAATAATTACTCTTTTGCTGCTGTTTACTATGTAAACCATAGAAAACAAAAAAACAAAAAAATTGAATTTCATACAATGGGGGTTTCCTGAATTATATTTCTGCATACTAGTTATTTTCTAAAATTGCTAAGTCTGCTGAAATAAAACAAGAAATAATGTGTGTGGGTATCTCACAGACAAAAAAATGTGTTTATGTGTAAATGCAATTAGAGCCTAAAAACTAAACACAGCTCCAGCACAAGCGTGTGAAAATAGCTCAGCAGTGAAAGGGTAAGTTATATTTGTAAAAAATAATAATTATTGAGACACAACCCCCCACAATATTGCATGCATTTCCGAAAGGTACATGGATTTCTAGAGATTCACAGCAGTAATAGATACTTCACCAAAGTAAGAGATGAGAGTTGATCTAATAATGATGATTTCTGCCTTATATGCATTAATTAAGTTTTTTTTAACCTGCAAAATATTATATGAAAGAATACATGCTATTAATATTTTCCTATAGCTGTTAGTCATTTTATAACTAGAATGTTTAAACTTCTGAGCAAATAATTACAATAATAAAATCAAAACTGTTGTTTAAAAAAAATCTGCTGTAATTTGTGTGTGTTTTTATTTTTCACTTCAGTCTGGTTGATTCATGTGAGAAATGATATTACAACACACGAACAATGGCAGAACAAGGCTTTTCCCCTTATCCTTTACTATAACCTATCTTATAGTGTAAATGATAATCAAAAAATATATTAAAGGAGGAAATGGTGCTAGTGCATAAAATGATAATTAGACATTAAGTGGAGTATCGCTAGAGGTAGTCCACTCGAAAAGTATGCACACAAAACACTCTGGCCCCAGACTATTGGGCAGTTATTAGAATAGAAGGTTTAAAATATAACTTTTATTAGCTTATAAATCTTTAAATAAGGGTAACACACGATTAAAATCAACACAGACACTGACTCTTGTGATTTATACAGAATGAGTAGTTGGGGGATTAATTATGTATCCAGGCCTTTCTGTGAATTTGTATATTATTCCCCACAATGAATTTATATAAAGTTCATTCTGTATAATGCAAATTTCTTAATAATATTGGCTGCAAATTGAGTAACACAATATTATTTCATTGTCATCAGTTTCAGATATATTATTGGATTCGCTCTAACATTGGGCTTGAATAAGTCCTTAATGGGGCAGCACTAGTGTAGGTGCTTGCGCCCAGAAGTATAATCTAGTGAAGTCATATAATTTGGGTATGTGAAAATTGGTAGGATGTATTGCAGATAAAGTGGAAAGCTAGGTCTAAATATTTACTATCTGTTATATGGCCCAGAATAATAGTGTAAGGTCAAATATTGTTAGTTAAAACATTAGTTTCATATAAATTCCCTGTTTCATTATGATAGATAGCTACCTATAAAGCTAATGCGTGACCTTAGACAACAATAATGGCCCCTATAATTGTGTGATCCTCATCGCTTGATCTGTATATAAAAGTATTCAGTCAGATGCTAGTGCTGGATTATATACAATTATTTAGTACGTTTATTACATCTATATATTCCTTGCTCTATTATAATAATTCACAAAATATGAAACTTACACTTAGCTGTTCACTTATAATTATTTGATTCCATATGGCTAATAATACATTTATTGTATAATCTGTATAAAAATAAGCAAGAGGTAGGGTTTAAACATGAATTTTGCCGGTAATGGCTACTATTGTATCAGTGTGGTCAGAATCACCTGGTGCCTAGAGTGTGTATTAGAAAGCGCTTAAATCAATTGGCCACATAGTTGATTTTGAATTCTGCCTTATATGAGCGTTTGGGCGCTCTATTTTTAACTTGCCAGACACTGGCCCGTTTGTGATTTTGCCTAGCATTTTCAAATAATACTTTTCGCTCAAAGTAGCTAACTTGTTGTACGGTCTGGGTTGTGCCAGACTTAGCTAGAGTAACAGATAAATACATATTTTTCAGAGCACTAGCTGTTAGACTCCTTCAGTGTACACTATAAAATAACTAATATACAGAAAATGACTCATTGACCCAAATAAGCGAGGCAGTATTCAACTAGCCTGAGTACCTAAGCGATTGTATTGCAAAGATAGTAGTCTAAGAAATATTAACATACTTACAATAGATAATACAACTGAAAGATTGATACTTTAAACATATTGATGGGTATATATGTGTGTATGTATATATATGTGTATATATATATATATATATATATATATATATATATGTATATATATATGTGTATATATATATTATATATATTATGTTATATGGGTAATTTGAATCTCACATATTAAGCATATTGAGGGTAGCCTTAAATCTTGTATCAAATGTTTATAATGCAGCATGCAGTATTCTATAACAGCATTCCACAAGTTTCTTTTTGTATAAGTTGTAACATATGGTTCTAATATAAGATCCTCTCTACAAATGGTTATATTGGCATATTCTGTTATGTGCTATAACAAAATTCTTATTTCCTGTGGGCCCCTTATGCAGATGTGAAGTTAACTACGTTTTTTATTAATTCCCTGTGACCTCATGTATGACGTATACTTCACTATAAAGTCTTTGTGTGTTTTTCAATAAATGGGAATCTTGTGAAAACACTCAGTTGCATGTGTGTGTGATTTCAGTGGTCACCCCAGGGCCCTGAAGAAAACGTGTGCTGCACCCTTATCAGCCAGAGCAGAGCTAAGAAACAAAAGTAGTAACCCTACACATATGTATATCAGTTTTTTTTTTTTTTACATTGTGGCACTAAATATAGGTGACCAATACAAATTATACTGCTTATTTACTTAAAGATCTCTATCTGGGGGCGGAGTTAACTGCCGAGCAGAGTGGCAGCATTGAAAGAGAGCTCCGTCACAAATAACTTTATTTTTCTAAAAAGAAATGTCAGAAAGCGTTAGTTTTTTACTTGTAGGGGCTGACAATCATAAGCCTATACTTTTACACTTCACTGTAGGCACGCTAACACCGTAGATAGTAGCCCTTTCTAGCTACGAGACCACAACCCGGTACTAATTCTCAAAGAATCCCTGGGAGCTCTGCAGCGTGGCCTATCAGCTGGAGATTTTGCCGACCGCTCCGGAGGGTAAGGGTTCCTCTCCGGAGTCATAATTGCTACCACAGAGACACGCTCTAGGACCCAAGCCAGGGGGAAAACTCCTCTGTAAGCAGGCTCTTTGAACGCAGGTAGTTCAAGAAAACCTGGTCGCTTGCTCCGACAAACTTAAGGCCAACACCGGATCTCTAGCACTGGTTTACAGTAGGAAGACCCTCTTGTGCCTCCTAGGAAGCCCAGCCACCACCCGCTGAGAACACACAGTGACATCGGGGCGGAGAGGAGTGGCGCAAACAGCCGCCATTTTGCCTCCGTATCCTGTACAACGGCCTATGGCAGGGGTGAGACTGAGGTGGGAAAAGACCGACATCTAAAGCCGAATTCAGCTCTAACCCCCTTACCGGACTTGCATTTGAAGCTATTCCTTTCCCGGTTCAGCCAGGAGACACAGAAGAAATCCTGCATGCACTCCAGTTAAGAGATCACGCTGGCCCCCTTGTCACTGAGGGACTTACTATACAGGTACCTATAATTATTGCTAAGGGGTTCTTATTGTGCTGCGTCTGTAAGCCCAATCCTCATACTGTGGACCCATGCAACTCCAACCATGGCTCTGAGTACAGACTCAGGTCAGCCCCTCCTAAAATTAATTTCCCCAGCAATTCCAATCAGATAAAGGAGAGCGGTAGCCCTTGTTTAATATTCATCTAGGAGTACTCACTGCAAAATATAACAATCTTCAGGACTCAATTTATTACCCACTGACTCTAGTCTATAATATAAGAAAATAGAGACTGAACCTTGATAATGATTTCTGAGCTAGCCTCCTAAGACCTAACACTCTGCACACCTACGGCCTACCTTCTTTCTCATCACCAGGCCTAACTTAGATCATTTAGGAGCCAGTAGTGAGGAAGTATATAGCAGTGCCTAAACTGTATATAGAGGAGGATTCTTACAGCACCAAAGTAGACATTTTATATTCCTTTTTTTATTAACTGTGCAGCGTCCTATGTAGTTACATTTCTGAGACCTAACACCAGCACCTACACTCTGAGGTATCCAAAAGGGTAGTGGATCAGTACAATAAGAGCTGCATGGGAAAGCAGCCTAATTCATCTAAGGTATATTCAACCTTGTATTATAGGCTAAGGCTCATTAAGCATATACATAGATAAACATGAAGAAAGAATGGATATATCAGAGCACACAGTAGCCACAAATTAAAGTGATGTGTAAGTGAGTTGGCTGGGTGCAAGCCAAGTGTAATAAAATATAACTTTTAATATTACATATTAAAATAAAGTTGGTGAAAAACATCACACATATACAGTGCAAAGTTAAAAACGAAAACTGAATGCTGAAATGCCCAGGTAACCACCTATAATGTGAGTTAAATGAGAGAGTCTGGCAGGGAGGCACCACAAAATGCTCACGGATTGCACAATTACCAAGCTATAAAGAGGATTGACCTCACACAATAATATATCTATCTAGTGCAATGCTGGAGCAGTGCCTAAGCCTGTCAGAGTCCCAATCTATAGTATGTCAAGGGGTAGTAGTAAATAGCAAAACTTGAATATCAAATGTTAGGCTAATAGTAAATTGAGCCCATACCAAATACAGGACTAATATACACCTGAGTCAGTAATTACTATGTACACAATTCACTATAAGGTACCGAATCACAAATTAACCTACAAAAGGCAAATGATTTAGCATTCACAGAGAGCGCCTGATGCGCATTTCGCCACGCTAGTGGCTTTGTCAAAGGCTAACCCGACTCGCGCCGATCTCACTGTTTAAATAGTGCTGTTAACCAATCAGGAGTGAGTAATCATACACACCCCTATGGTAATAGCCAGTCGTTAGTGACCCATCCGATTGGGTAGTCACCTGTCACATGACTTCTTGGGCAGTGACGTACGTTTGAAGGCGTGTATTATTAACGCCTCTGTAAACACTCGTTTTAAGACAGGACTTGTATGTCGATAGCTTCTATCTCACTAACATTGATCTCAGCTCAAATGAACCATGCTGCAGATCAACTGCTTCACACGGAACACAACATCTTCAAACACAAAAATTATCCAACGACTGGCTATTACCATAGGGGTGTGTATGATTACTCACTCCTGATTGGTTAACAGCACTATTTAAACAGTGAGATCGGCACGAGTCGGGTTAGCCTTTGACAAAGCCACTAGCGTGGCGAAATGCGCATCAGGCGCTCTCTGTGAATGCTAAATCTTTTGCCTTTTGTGGGTTAATTTGTGATTCGGTACCTTATAGTGAATTGTGTACGTAGTAATTACTGACTCAGGTGTATATTAGTCCTGTATATGGTATGGGCTCAATTTACTATTAGCCTAACATTTGATATTCAAGTTTTGCTATTTACTACTACCCCTTGACATACTATAGATTGGGACTCTGACAGGCTTAGGCACTGCTCCAGCATTGCACTAGATAGATATATTATTGTGTGAGGTCAATCCTCTTTATAGCTTAGTAATTGTGCAATCAGTGAGCATTTTGTGGTGCCTCCCTGCCAGACTCTCTCATTTAACTCACATTATAGGTGGTTACCTGGGCATTTCAGCATTCAGTTTTCAATTTTAATTGTTTTTAACTTTGCACTGTATATGTGTGAATGTTTTTCACCAACTTTATTTTAATATTTAATATTAAAAGTTATATTTTATTACATTTGGCTTGCACCCAGCCAACTCACTTACACATCACTTTAATTTGTGGCTACTGTGTGCTCTGATATATCCATTCTTTCTTCATATTTATCTATGTTTATGCTAGGATATAGAGCACCCCCCTGTCTATTAATTAGTTAAGAGATTGACTCTCTTTACACAGGGTTGATATACTTTGCTTCCCTGTATGGTATACAATATAATTAAGTTGGGGATTTAAATTGAACTATAATGTACATTCTCTCCTTACGTTTATATAACTATTGAACGTCTATCAGCTGTTTAGGACAGCAATCTGAGATAAATTACTCTCTTTATTCTTTCTGTGTACAGAACTTTTGGTATAGCCAATCTCAAGATATAAACACAAAAATGACACATAATCTGTCACAAGACTTCAAAAACAGACAGGACCAAAGACTAAGGGACATAGAAAAGACATTCGCACTAGCATGCAATACTGAAAATATTCTAGACACTGAAATAGATAACTGGGAAGATGGCCTGAAATCTCTAAATTATCTAATCAGGAAACATACGCGCTCTTTTTGGAACAAGAGCGCGTATGATAAATACCTAGCAAAACATATTATCCCTAGAGGACTGAGAGTACGTCTGTTTCCTACTTTCTCTTTTCATATTGACACCTATAAAGACAGATGGGAACAAGCACTGATAAATTGTTCAGAAATATTGGTGGTGATTTTATCAGATTATGAGACAGAGGTCATGTCAGAGTTGGATAAAGAAATTAGTGATTATAATGTGAAATTACAAAAATTTGAATCACTAGAAAAATTTAAACAATCTTACAAAGAGATGAGAGAAGAACTTGATAATAGGGAAAAAGACATTATACAGACAAAATGTTCCAAAATGAAAAGAGATATTAAAGATTTCGAAAAGGGAAAAATATTCACGTGGGACGATAAACAGTCTAGACGAAGGCCACCAAATAGTTTACCACCACCTAAAAATACACATCAATCAGACTGTGAGTCTTCGGCAATAGAAGACAGTGACTCAGAGAGCAATGTCAACAGACCCAGTACTAGCATTTTTTTAGGGAGAGACACAACACATCTCGACAAAGAAACGCGAGACCCACAAGAAGGGGGAAAGGAAAATAGAACCTTGCGAGACCGAATGAGGTGGGGTTACAGGACCGACAATGGGTACAGGAGGAGGGAGGACTGGGGGAAACGACCAAAATGGTAAATGACGATAATGATAAACTGCAGGTTATTAATTTAACCAACAGAATTATTACTGAGACTCAACAACAAGTTCTATCTAGAGGTCTGTCTTTCTCCCCCTCCCCCCGTTTAAATAAATTTGAACTAATAAAAGATTTACATCTCTACTGTAGAAAACTTTTATTAAAGAAAATATACAGTACTAATGATGATAATGCCACAAGTGATCTTCAAACATTAGACACACTAATCGATTTACTAACCGAAAATGAGGAAAATGAGGTGGTTGAAGTGGAAAAATTTCTAGACAAACAGATTAAATTAAAATCTAAATACATGCCACCTACATCGAAAGTACCCCAAATTGATGTTTTTTTTAAAAATGGTCATACATGATTTCCTTGAATTACCTGATACTATAATCAGAAATATCAGTAAAAAAAAAGAGGAAGCGCTTAAAGTGATCAATTCGTGGGATGATGTAATCATTAAACCCTCAGATAAAGGGGGTAATATAGTCATTTGGGGAAAAGATGAATATGTCTATGAAGCGAATAAACAATTAAATGATCGCAAATGCTACAAACACCTGTTCTCCAACCCCACCTCTCAGTTCTTAACTAATTACTCTGATCTGATTAATAATGCTAAAAAAGACAATTTAATTAGTCAAAAAGAATGGTCTTTTCTACAGGTCAAGAATCCAAGAATAGCGACTATATATTTTCTACCCAAAATCCATAAAAATAAAGAGAAACCACCGGGTAGACCAATTGTCTCCAGTATAAATAGCTTGTGTGAACAGGGGAGTAAATTCCTAGATTTATACTTAAGAGAGATAGTATGGGCATTACCATCCTATAACCGCGATACTATGGATATTTTAAGTAAAATAAACGATCTAGCAATAGATAAAGATTCCCTCTTAATCACCTGTGATGTTGAATCATTATATACCTCTATCAAACATGAGTTTGGACTAAAAGCAGTAGAATTCTTCTTGAGCATGCAATCTAATGACAAACTTGAAAGAAATAAAGAAATAAATTTATAATCAAATTGCTGCAGTTTGTACTTACACACAACTATTTTGTTTTCAATGACAACTTCTATTTGCAAATTCAGGGCACCGCCATGGGGTCATCTTGCGCACCCACATATGCAAACATCTACTTAGGGTGGTGGGAAAGAGAATTCGTTTTCAATGAAAGCATGTCTAAATATACTGACTGTATAAATCTGTGGTGTCGGTACATAGACGATCTCTTCATAATATGGATGGGTAGTGCAGAACTATTTAAAGAATTCATATCTATTCTGAATCAAAATGATATGAATTTGAAATTGACTTACTGTATAAGTGAGAGTACAGTGGAATTCCTGGACCTTCATATCCATAAAGATGAGAACTTAAAGTCTTAAAACTGATCTTTTTAGAAAGGACACGGCGACTAATTCAATTCTACAATATGATAGCTGCCACACCAGGGGAACTAAGAATGCAATCCCTACAGGGGAGTTCTTAAGAATAAGAAGAAACTGCAGTGATTTTCAAATCTTTAATGAACGAGCAAAAGAATTGAAAATAAGATTAAAAAACAGAGGGTACACTCGCAAAATAATCCGAAAAGCGTACCAAAGAGCGAAGAGAACACTGAGGGAGTCATTGTTAATCCCTAAAAAGAAGAACAAAACTGTTGACAGGGAGGTCAGATTTGTAACCACTTATAATAATAATCATAATAGAATTACTGATATTCTAAACAAACATAGTGGTATTTTAAAATCTGACAGAGATTTGTCAGCCTTTATAGGTGACAAAATAAAAACCAGCTGGAGGAGAGCGCCAACTATTGGCAATATGTTGGTCAAAAGTCATTTTACCAAGAGAAAATGCAGTAAATATATATGTGGAACATACACCTGTGGCACATGCAGTTTTTGCAAATTTATATCTAATGAGAGAGAGTTTACCACTCATACTGGAGGTACAAAACGGATGCTTGGATTTGCCAACTGTAAAACTAAAAATGTGGTTTATTGCTTACTGTGTAAGTGTGGAAAGAGGTATATTGGTATAACGACCCGAGAATTACGTACGCGACTAGGGGAGCATGTGAATAGTATAAAGAACTGCATTAAAGATCAAGAGAAAGGCAAAATTCTTACCCCAGTAGCTAAGCATTATGCCAAGAATCATGGTACCAAACCAGACTTAAAGGTCTCAGTACTTCAGGTGATTAAACCTGGAATTAGAGCAGGAAATGTGGAAAACATGCTATTCCAGACAGAATGCCGTTGGATATTCTGGTTGAACACTTTGGCACCAGTAGGTCTTAACGAACAAGATGGATATAATTCGTTTTTATAATACCAATATCTCCATAAGCATTTATCACATATATCTGGCAGAACTTTTTTCATACAGGAGACTTAGGATTGGTATCTTTTAAGAGTGACTAAATATCCATTTGGTAACTCAATATATGTTAAGGGATGAAATATTTGTATATATCAATGCCCCCTTCTAACATCTAATTAGAAGACTATAATACATTATCCTAATAGTACAATTACCTACGTAATATATAAACAGAAATAATTAAGTTATACTACAAGTCATCTTTGTATATTGAGTAAATCATTGCGTACGCTGTTTTCCTCTGACTATTGAATTGATGATTTACACATAGAAATATTTTACTACATATGTGTGTTCAATTTCCTGTCAACAGATGTGATATTACAGCTGTATGGGCATAATAGATATATAGCCAAACATGTTATGTATATAACATCTACCAAAGATGGCAAAGAACAAAGCCTCTTTTTGTCTCTCTCCCTTTTTTGTTAATTTCTCCTTTTTAATTAATTTAATTAATTATATGGGATACTTTTGTTGCCACTCCAACATAAAGTGTCAGTAATATTTTACATCCTTCCATTTATGGGATTAACAAACAGATGGCTATTGATATCCCCATATGAATCCCTGTGTTTATGACAATGTAACTAATGACACCAAGGAGTATGGTAACATTATTATTGATTATCAACACAGCTAACTATTAGGTGCAAATATGAGTACTATGGTGTTTAAAAACGTAAAAACTTGATAACAATATCCCCTTTTCTCTAATGTTATCTGAGAAGTTATGATACATAGACACTAAGAGATCATCAAAATGTCTCGCCTGTACAAACGGTCTGTTTAACAGTATAAACAAACTGTACAACATGTCAGTTCCTAAGTGATATTCCATCAATAAACACAATCGAATTGGAAATGGAATATTTAGGATAATGTATAATCGTGGAAATTAGGTTTGACAAATTTACCTCCTTATGTGATATCAATATCTCCTTCTCGTAATCCGTCTATCTTAGACGTGATTGTTTACAGTACTTTTTATCCTGCTGTATAAAACCAATCATAATGAGAAAAGAACATAATGGTTATGGTAGCTATCGCAAGAAAGACAAAATATTCACAAGCGACTCGCTAGACACTGGATTGCCGCAATTGATAGTTATTCTAACATAGTGGTGTATATATTTTTCGTGATACATGAGATATGGATAATTTTTGTGTTTGAGGATGTTGTGTTCCGTGTGAAGAAGTTGATCTGCAACATGGTTCATTTGAGCTGGGATCAATGTTAGTGAGATAGAAGCTATCGACATACAAGTCCTGTCTTAAAACGAGTGTTTACAGAGGCGTTAATAATACACGCCTTCAAACGTACGTCACTGCCCAAGAAGTCATGTGACAGGTGACTACCCAATCGGATGGGTCACTAACGACTGGCTATTACCATAGGGGTGTGTATGATTACTCACTCCTGATTGGTTAACAGCACTATTTAAACAGTGAGATCGGCGCGAGTCGGGTTAGCCTTTGACAAAGCCACTAGCGTGGCGAAATGCGCATCAGGCGCTCTCTGTGAATGCTAAATCATTTGCCTTTTGTGGGTTAATTTGTGATTCGGTACCTTATAGTGAATTGTGTATGTAGTAATTACTGACTCAGGTGTATATTAGTCCTGTATTTGGTATGGGCTCAATTTACTATTAGCCTAACATTTGATATTCAAGTTTTGCTATTTACTACTACCCCTTGACATACTATAGATTGGGACTCTGACAGGCTTAGACACTGCTCCAGCATTGCACTAGATAGATATATTATTGTGTGAGGTCAATCCTCTTTATAGCTTAGTAATTGTGCAATCCGTGAGCATTTTGTGGTGCCTCCCTGCCAGACTCTCTCATTTAACTCACATTATAGGTGGTTACCTGGGCATTTCAGCATTCAGTTTTCAATTTTAATTGTTTTTAACTTTGCACTGTATATGTGTGAATGTTTTTCACCAACTTTATTTTAATATGTAATATTAAAAGTTATATTTTATTACACTTGGCTTGCACCCAGCCAACTCACTTACACATCACTTTAATTTGTGGCTACTGTGTGCTCTAATATATCCATTCTTTCTTCATATTTATCTATGTTTATGCTAGGATATAGAGCACCCCCTGCCTATTAATTAGTTAAGAAATTGACTCTCTTTACACATTGTTGATATACTTTGCTTCCCTGTATGGTATACAATATAATTAAGTTGGGGATTTAAATTGAACTATAATGTACATTCTCTCCTTACATTTATATAATCATTAAGCATATATACCTAATACCTATATAATTAAATTATCTTTGGAAGTTTAGAGCCAACCCCACAGCTGTCTCTCTTCAGTGAGCACATACTATTCAGTTTCACTAGGGACCCATCAAACAAATCCTGTACAACAGCACCCTCCTCCCTTTCCTGCAAGGTACTCATACATGTGGGTCATATCCTCTCTTCCATTTATCCACTTCGCCTATAGGGGGCAACTCCCTTGGAGGGTAGCTGTTTATCAGATAGGCATTTGTAGAACCTGTATTCTTTTTTAGCACTCTCTCTTTTCAATAGAGGTCTTCCATCTTAATAATACTCTAATTGCTCCCAGACTACTATGTCTACATCAGTAGTAATTAAACCCGACATGCAGTGCTAGACCCTCAGATGTAGGGAGGCCAGGTGGTGTATACCCCCCTGACTCATTTATCATCAAGGGAGGATTGCTAAACCAGATACATTTACAGTCTTTTCCTACTGAGTCTACTCTGGGTTCCAGATATTCACATCTCCAATGGCTCACAGCATGAGGAAGAAACAAAGCACCAGGATCATCCTAAAATGACCCTGAATGATCATTTTCATAGTAAACATCTTTCTGGTCCAGAGGGATCAGAGGAAGACTCCAGAGATACTACCTCTTTGTATAGTGAAACCACCAAACCTGTTGCCTCTTTGAAAAATTGGTGCAATGTCTCCCAAACTGACATTCTTGACTCTATTAAAGCCTTAGCAGATAAGATGGACACGCACCACTCTTCTCTCAAACAGGATCTCAGACAATCAGTGAGTGAACTAAAGAGGGACATTGCTTCTCTTGGGGAGCGTACAGAGACACTGGAACGCAAGCATGAGGATCTTCATGTAGATCATTATAATCTCCTTGAATACTCCCAAAATCTAGCGGAACAGATCTCTGACCTAGAGACAAAGTTGGAAGACCTTGAAGATAGGTCGCGGCGCAACAACCTTCGCATCAGAGGGGTCTCTGAGGAAGTCAGCCCACCTGACTTACATAACTTCCTTTCTGGACTTTTCACTGAGCTTATTGGGTCCTTTTAAGAACAAGAGTCTTTAATAGATAGAGCTCATAGAGCCCTATGTCCACGAAACTCATCATCAGAAGCACCCAGAGACATCATAGTCCGACTACATTACTATACGTTTAAAGAAAAAATCCTAAGAGCCTCCTTCTTAAATAAGAACCTGACAGCTCCGTACGACACAGTACAAGTATTCCCGGATCTCTCCCCACATTTTTTAGCTAAACGCAGGACATTCCAACAACTTACACAACTTCTTCGACGCCATAATTTAAAGTATAGGTGGGGATTTCCTGTAAAGATTTTCTTTCAGCACAAAGATCGCTCCTATGTTGTCTCCAAACCTGATCAAGGGATGAAGATTCTCCAATCACTGAAACTTACCCAGGCAACAGATCAGAACCTCCAGGACCCGAAACAGTCTGGTTCCTTAAATTCAACTGCACCTGAATGGCAACCATTGCCCAGAAGATCCACTTCACAAGTGAAAAGAACAGAAGCTTTGGACTCTAGGGCCTCACCATGACACACCGCCTCCTTTCCCTTCTTGGGGTCATTAAAACTGCCTAGGGAGATGGTATGAGCTCACGGACGGGTACTTATCTTACCCTCTATGCTATATTTTACCTCTCCTCTCTTCAGAAGGGGCCTCTCTATGTTTCCCAATATTAGATGGTCCGTATTACTTGGGGATATGTTGAGCTCACAAATGGGTACTCCACTTACTCATTAATCTAAACATAGCTCTCTATCCTTCGCACCCACCATCGCCAGACAGGTCTGAACTTTAGAGGTGCGCCCCATTTTTTTTACCCTGTCTGACATTGTTATATAACTTGTATACTACATATGTTTGTGTTATCTCTCCTCTTAGAAATTCATGTCATTGAGTTTTACACAGTGTAGGTGTCCTAGTTAATGGGTACATACAATTGCAAATACACTTATTACACCTACTAGTCTAGTAAGGAGTAAGGCTTTCCCTCAAGACCGTCTCTTATGTCCGGCACTTGCAATAGGGACACAGTTAATAGAATATCACATAGATGACTCCTTTAGATTCCCTCCAATTACTTGCACCCTTTTATATACATACAATGGATCCGACACTTATTAGCACACTCATACTTTAAAACTCCATATTTCGTCTGCAATTAAAAATAGTAGTCTATAGATGAGATTGTAGTGGATGGAATTTCATTGATATAACTATGCACAACTATTAGAGGCACACATATACTATAATATTATACCTGTTTTTCTTTTCTCTTTCCCTTTCCTTTTCTCCTCTCATTGACAGACAGCAGAATTTTAGATAAAAATGTAGGAGATAGTCTTCTCTGTTTTTGAATGTTCTATTATATTTACTTGTTATGTTTTACTCTACTTATTGTCTCTTTAATGTTTTGAGATTATTGTTGTACTAGGTAAGTCACTGGGAGACATTACATAAGAACAATTATCAAAATACAACTAACTTCCCCCTCATACATGTTCAGTCTCATTTTAGACATCACATTTAAACGTCTTATCTCCACCTCCTTTATACCTGCTAAGACTTCCTCCACTCCCTCAACTCCTCTTAACCTATTAAGTTTACCATGACACCCTAGTCAATAACCAATGACAATTATGTCCCCCAGTGACTATCCTTACCCTACTCTTACTATATGTCGGCGGATGTATATACCAATTATTGCTTTACTTAACCATAGGTACAAGCCACAAAAAGAGGTCAACCATCTGTGAGATTTCATAGGCTGACAGTTTATATATTGCCTTTTATGATACTCAAATTCTATTTCTTTTTTTTTTTTTTTTTAACTCTTTTTTATTATTTTTTCCAATATATATACAATATAAGATCAACAAAACATAGTTGCTTAAGCAGGATATCTCCCTGCGTGGATACCACATATTGATATACATTCTCCAGAAAATACATACAAAAAGAAAAAACAAAAAACTGAATGAAACAAAAACGAACAACACAACAAAGAAAAAAAGCAAACAAGGAGGAGAAAAAAAAAAAAAGGTCAAAGGGCTATACCCACAGACCCACCAATATGACCTTATGTTCCTTAACCTGGCTTTTAATACAATATATTCTCTTTACCTAAAGGAATTTTAACCTATCTTATTTAGCCTTAAGGATGCGTGATTGGTTCGTCTGTGTGTCCCTTATCAGCCAAGTGTTGGGAGGGTCAGGGTCTTTACCTATTTTCCCTTTATATTTTAAGTTTTGGATTATCTCAACAATATTCTCCATGAAGCCGGTAATTTACCATGAATTATCCATTGTCGTATTAAATTTGATTTTAAGAGTGGTGTGATAATCTGTATTTGTACTATCTCTGGTTGTGCTTCAATTACCTTTAGCCATTTATATAAATACATTTTAAGCATTCTCTGTGATTTTATCTTCATGTTATGTTGTTCCATTATTGCCTGGTTTATCATTTCTGCTTTAAATTTAGAGATACTTGGCCCCTGAGGCGATTTCCACTCAGCTAATATCAGTATACGTCCCTGTAGAATTGCCGTATTAATCAATTTTATGTTACTCGGTTGGCCCTGCATTTCATACAGGAATATAATCTGTTTACTGCTGAGTTGACACCTTGATTCAAGAGTCGTATTTAACCAATATTGTATTTTTAACCAGAACTGTTTAATTTTTGGGCATGCCCATAAACAGTGCTCCAGATCTGCTGATCTTGAACCACATTTAGCACATACTATAGACTCATTCTTAGACCAATATGCCAATCTACTGGGTGTGATATATAGCTGGTTTATTATTTTAAAATGTGCTTCTCTCCAGGAAGTTATATTAGTGGTTTCAGTAATCCTTTTTAAACTAGATGAGATCTCTAGAAGTGTAAGATTGCTGAATGTTCTAATCCACTTCCCATGTATTCTTTTCATGTGTATCTCAGTTTTATAAATCATATATAAGTTATATATCTTATTAACTGCATATTTTTTTTTGAGCCAATGAGTTGATTACTTCCTCTAGTTCTCCCAGGCTCCAGTCTGCTCCATATTTATTTTGTAAATCGAAAAATAAATGCCTAATTTGTAAGTATGCGTAAAACCCTTTTTTCGATAAATTGTATTCTCTACTTAATGTTTCGAATGATTTACACGTATTTAATACCTTATCTTGGAGTTGTATCACATAACTCAGACCTTGTTCTCTCCATTTTTTAAATATACCTTCTCGTATACATCCTGGTTTAAAATTAGGGTTTCCCATGATTGGTAGATAACATGAGACTCTTGTGTTCCTTCCCAACATATTACCAAATTTATGCCATGCATTTATCACATTACTAATTACTGTAAGTTTAACTATTTCTTTTGGAATTTTCGTGTATTCACAGTGTAGTAGTGCTTTCAGAGAGTAAGGTTCACATATAGCCCTGTCTAGTTGGCCGTATGTTACGTAATTATCTTCTTTTATCCAGTCTATAGCATATTTGGCTAAAGTTGCCAAATTGTATATCTTTAGATTTGGGAGTGCTAATCCACCTGCCCTACTTGGCAGAGACAATATTTCATTTGAACATCTACTTTTTTTCCCTTGCCATATCAGAAGGGCACACATTATATTGAACTTTACGATATCTTTTTGCTTAATGATTAAGGGTGTATTTTGCATTACATAGCATATACGTGGGAAGATAATTGTTTTTATCAACATTATTCTAGCCAGCATTGAAATAGGAAGGGCTATCCATTTTTTACAGTCTACTATACATTTATCTAAGCATGTCGTGATGTTTCTGCTGTACCATTGTCTAGGGTTCTTAGTTAAGAAGATGCCCAGATATTTCATACATTCCACTTCCCTAAATGGGCATTCTCCTCTTTTATATTTTGGGTCAGATATCCACATGATTTCTGATTTGCTTATATTGATCTTATATCCTGAGAAGGAACTAAATCTATTGACTATCGTCAAGAATTGCCCAATACTCTGCTTCGTATCTTTAAGGAATATTAATAGGTCGTCCGCAAACAGTGATAGCACCACTTTGTGTTGTTGTATCTTAACACCCTCTAATTCTTGTCTTAGCATAAAAGCTAATGGCTCTATAGCCAAGTTGAACAGGAGTGGTGACAACGGACAGCCCTGCCTTGTTCCCCTTCTTAGATGAATGTTTGGGGTTAATTCATCATTCACTATAATATTGGAGATGGGGTCTTTGTATAATAATTTTATTAATGTCCTTAAATTACCCTTTATCCCGAATTTATCCAATACTGTGAAAAGGTGGTCCCATGTTATACAGTCGAAAGCCTTTTCGGCATCGACTGAAAGGACCGCAATATCTGTTTCTCTTCCCTTTATATCTTGGTCCAATCTCTGTCTACAGTAATTAATCATTGTAAATATTCTGCGTGCATTCTTTGCAGGGTTACGTCCTTCCATGAACCCTGCTTGATCTGTGTGTATTAATTTCTGCATAACCTTTTTAATTCTATTTGCGATAATGTTTGTTAATATTTTATAGTCATTATTTAATAATGAGATTGGGCGGTATGATGCAGGGTCTTCTGGATCTCTATCTTTCTTTCTGATTAAAGTTATAGAGGATGTCGCAAAATATTTAGAATTCATTTCTCCTTTCATAAAATAGCTATTATATAGACTAGTGAGTATTGGTGCTAAATCTTTCGACATCATTTGATAGAACTCTGCCGGTAACATATCTGGACCTGGTGCTTTATTTATTTTAGATTTATTTATGGTGTCCACTACCTCTTTTTCTGTTATAACTTGATTTAAGTATTCATTATCTTCCTCTGTTAGTTTAGTTGTGACTAATTTCTCCCAGAATATTTTTTTATTTTCTATATCAACCTCACTACTTGTATACAATTGATAGAAATATTCATATATTACTTGTTTAATTTCTTTATTGGAGGTCACTCTCTTTGAGCCTATCTTGATTGCGGGTATATAGTTTTTTTGTTTATTAGTTTTGATGAGTCTGGCCAAGTATTTGGCCGATCTTCCATAATACCCTCCATATAAGGCTCTAACTTTCTTATCTTGCTGTATTGCACTATGTTTTAAAAACACGTCCCTTTCCTGTTTACTAGTTACGTAATTCTTCCATAATCTAGGACTAGGGTTCCTTATATATGCTCTATAGCTATTCTTAAGTTGGTTTGATAGCTGTAAGCTTCTTTCTTGTTTTTTTTTTTCCTTTTACATATATATGCCTTAATAATGCCCCTTAGGAATGCCTTAGCTGCTTCCCAGTATATCTCCCATTTGCCCAGATATGCTTTATTAAAATGTTGATATTCTTTAAGTTTTTCATGGACATAGTTTCTAAAATGTATACTTTCTATCAGAAATCTGGGAAAAATAAATCTATTAATACTGGGTTTTATCCCGACTGCATTTTGCAATTCAAGGGATATAATTGCGTGGTCTGATATGACAATCTCTTTTATCTCCGTACAAGAGTCTAATCCCAATAGATTATCTGATAATAAAAAGAGGTCTATCCTCGAGAAAGTACTATGTGTCTTAGAGGCACAAGTAAATGTTTGTAAATCAGGATTCTGAATCCTCCATATGTCTCGTAGTTTAAGAGCCTTACAGAACCCGTTAAAAATATTAGCTTCTCTCTTAATTTCCCTAGTATTACTACATCTCATTCTGTCTATTATTGGCGATGGTGTTAAATTAAAATCACCTCCTACAATTATATTCTTGCCTATATACTTAATGAGTTTATTGTTTAAATCATCCCAGAATTCATTCTCTAATTTATTTGGCCCATAGATGTTACAAAGTACCAAATTTAATCCGTTTATTTGTATTTCTGTTATAAGGTATCTAGCTTGCTCATCTGTTTCTTGAGTTAGAATTCTGTATGACATATTTTTATTGAAGAGTATTGCTACTCCTTTCTTCCTTCCACAATAAGGTGTAGCTAGTACCTCCCCCACCCATTTACTTTTCAATTTTATTATTTCATTTTGATTAAGGTGGGTTTCTTGCAGAAACACTATACTCGGTTTCATATGGCCTAGTTGTTTTAAAATCATTTTCCTTTTTATTGGCGACGTTATGCCACCTACATTCCAAGATAGAAATTTAATATTATTTGTCATTCTTTCTAGGTTTTAATTTGTCAAATTTCTGGATATTTCTCTTAAGTATTATATTAAATGTTCTCATAACCCGAATATGAAGACCCCTACCCCCCCAACCATGCTTAAAAACTCCTATCACAACATAAAAATTAAATTCTGGCCTAGTCATCTAATATTTACCTTTTTACACTTTACAGACACGGCTATTTAGTCAATGCCTTGTTCTTTACAAAAGGCTTGAGCTTCTCTCACCGTGAGCAGGTTCTTTGTTTTACCATTACTTTCAATACATATTTTAGCAGGATATACCATCCTAGCTGCCCATTTTGCTTTGATTAATTTTGTACAGAACGGGGCCATTTCCCTTCTCTTTCTGCTTGTTTCTGCCGAAAAATCTTGGAACAGTAAGATTCTTCTTTGCTCTATAATTAATTCTTGTTTCTTACGGAATTGACGTAACATGTTGACTTTATCTTGAAAGTCCAGTACTTTTATCATGATTGGTCTAGGTCTTTGTTGTCCCTGCTCTGTTCTTCTAGACCCTATCCTGTGTGCTCTTTCAATTTTTATAGGCAACTTTTCAGGGGGAAACCCTAAGTACTGAGGGAGCGTGTTGGATGCAAAAAACAACAGATCATTATATTCATTGACCTCGGGTAAACCAATAACCTTAATATTATTTCTACGTGTTCTATCCTCGAGATCTTCTAGTTTATTTTGTATGGAGATTATCTGTTTGCTCTGTGTAACTATAGTTTGATCCATATTGTACACTTGGTCTTCCATTGTGGATATACGGGTTTCAGCCTCTGTGAGTCTATTGGCATACTGTCTGATCTCATTAGAGAGGTTAGTGATTTCTTGCTTAATGTTGTTAAACTGTGGCAACATTATATCAGAGATTTGTTGTATTAATTGCTGAGATTCTACAGTATTTATATGTGACTCATCTAATGTTGTTTCTAATGTATGTTCACCACTTTTATTAGCCTGCTTTTTATCCTTTGTTTTGGGTGGCATGGTTGGTGATCTAGATTTCATGTATTTTTCCATAGGGCTATATACTTATCTGTGGTGTGAATTAACTACTTCTACAGTGAGTGTGCTATTAAGTGAATAGCTTATGCCTACTTACATAGGCTAAAATTAAATATATCAATGAGACCCTCTATTCTGGCCTCTTTCTAGAGGTGCACTCCTTTTTACAAATTCTTACTTTATGTGCTTATCCAGCAAGTGCAGTGTCTTTTAATATATTACTACGTGTTCAATCCCTCCACTTAGTGTGTATCCCCTATTGGGGTGTAATTAAACCCTTCACCTGCTGCTCTTCTATAAAGAGCTCATTTTATTTTAGTCAACTCTTAAATTAAGTTAAACCTCTGTGTCAAAAATAGCAAATTTTCGTGTTTAAATTAGTGCAAATATAATCTAGTCACTAAAGTAGACTAGATCTCACTAATGTGCAAAAAAGAAAAACAAGCAAAAATCAAAACAATCTAAAACTTCACATCACATATGCATACTTAATTATCTTATCTAGTAACACTTTCAGCCCAGTATCGGGTTTTATCTATTCAGCCACCCTTACACGGACAATTCCCTTCCTCCTTTCAACTGTTAGCTTTTAGAATGGTGACATTTAATATAACATACTATTCTTTGAATATCTATTGCTATTACAAAGTTCATTTCTTTTTCAGTCTTTGACTTTTATGTCATACTCTTTAGAGAGATTTGATATAGTTCCACTTTATCTCTCTGTCCCTTTTTGTGTTATTATTAAAATGTCCTTTGTAGCAGGGACAGTTCTTATACTAACATACAATATTGTATTTGTGTCTCCACAGTACTCAGAAATAGTCTCTCCTCCTCGATTGAATCCCAGTTCTTAATATAGGCTATTTCTTATATCTTTATTTAGGTTTTGGGGGTTATACCAACTCCCCTTAAAAGAATCTCAAGGTAGTCCTGATTTTGATGCAGAGCTGGGGTTCTAATAATAATAAGAGGGTACAGTTGTTATTACTTTTCAGGGCAGCTAAGTTTATATCTTGAAAAGCGGTTTCTTCTTTTCCCTTAATATTCACCTCTCGTAGAGAATTCTCCCAAGTCTCTAAAGTATATTACTCTTATGGTGTCCCTTGATTAAGGTGTGCAGTAACCTTATTAAATCTATCTTTAGATCCATATCATATTGTGTTTTATTGCATCCCTTTAATCTTTGTGCGACCCTCTTTTTCTTTATCTTA
The DNA here is from genome assembly GCF_027579735.1 of Bombina bombina. NCBI lineage: Eukaryota > Metazoa > Chordata > Amphibia > Anura > Bombinatoridae > Bombina > Bombina bombina. Next base: position 539,552,871 of record NC_069504.1, on the reverse strand, counting down.
GTTATTATTAGATAGCTACCCCCTCTAAAGTCCAGAGACACTTATCTTTATCACTGCCCCCTTAGTACTTGCGTTTGGCTTGACCGATATCCGCTGTCCCTCTCGGCTACTGTGCAGCTTGTCTTGTATTCAGCTGACTCCCTGCAGCTGCTGTGCGGCTTATCTGATACTCCAGCTAGCTTCCTCCAGATGGGGTTATTTAGTTGGCTAGCTCGGCTGTAACCAGCTTTTTACTTGTTACCGCTCCTCGGGTCCTCCTCTTCTCTTATTCTCTTACCGGGATCCCCGGTACTGCTTCGGTACTGCTTCGGTGCTTCGGTGTATCCCAACGCACCTTTGCGCCGTCTGGGACTAACACCTCTTTTCCGGTCTGTGTGTGTTGTGGCCAGATGCCCCACTTCCTGTGCCTGGTTCCTTGCGTTAAGCCGCGACCGCGGCTAACTGGTCTTTTTGCCTCTGTTCGGCTTCTTGCGCTGAGTTTCACCCGGACGATCCTGGGTCTTGTGTCCAGCCTGGGATGATATCTCACTCGGCAAGGACTAATGCGCAGCGGTTGTTGTTACATGCTCCGTTGGACAGGGAGCATGCATTCAGCAGTGATTCTGCAGTCTCTGCCTCCGGAAGCCGTCAAAACGATGTGCCAGAGCCGCAATTGGATCCAAATTCTATTTCTTACCACTGCTCTACTATTTTACTTGTCAGGGGGGATTCTGATCCCATCAGGTCTCCCTTCCGTACCCTTTATTTTATATTAACCTGAACTATTGAGTATATTTGCTTGAGAATATTATCATTCTGCTCTCCACTCTGCTCATTCTCTTCTTTGTTTCTTTATTCTTTTTCCTTCTTCTCTTTCTCTTTTTATTATTAGCTTTACTTCTGCACTGGTTTATTCCTTGACACTTGTAATTAGCAGAAGTACTATTTGCTCACTCTCCGCCCCCCCTTAATTAATTAATTAACTCTATTCACTATTAAGTGGCTCTTGTCTGCTGAATATATATTATCCACCATTATCTTACATATAGCTGAATCAAACACTTGCTTAGATCCCAATTTCGATTTTTCCTATTATTTGGTTGAGAAGACACCAGTGTACTCAGTGTCTGAGGAAATCCCAAGCCCCTTCCAAACTCCCACCCTGTCCTTATACTTTCACCCAAACTATATACCTTCTTCCTTTATCCCCATAATATACTTTTATTCATTTTTTTTCCTCTCCCCTTCTCTCCTCCGCCCTTGATGAATATGGAGAGTCTCCGTTTCCTATCCATAAATGTACAGGGTCTCAACTCCCCTACAAAATGTAGTCTGCTGATGAATTTTCTAAGAAAATCTAAAATAGATGTAGCATTTATACAGGAGACCCATTGGACACTAAACAAACATACTGCACTCACATCTAGGGGATTCCCGATAGTCCTGGATGCATCATTTCTGTCTAAATCTAGAGGAGTTGCCATATATCTTAGCAAAGATATTCAATACGAATCCATTCACTTGGAAATTGACCCCCAAGCTCGCTATATCCTAATATATGTAAATTAAATAGTCATTTGATCACCTTAGTGAATATTTATTCTCCTAACTCCAAACAAATCAAATTCTTGACAAAATTACTAAAATTGGTGTCTGCTGTGAAACAGGGTGAACTAATACTAGGAGGGGACTTTAATTTGATAACCGGATGCAACCAGGAGAATTCTCAATATTCTCTCAATTATGGAAAGGAAGGGGATCCCGTTTCTCACCCTGTCTCTGGATGCTGAGAAAGCGTTTTACAGGGTGAGATGGGAATATCTCTGGCTCACGATGGAAGCCTTCAACCTTCCGGACACCTTTGTATGTGCAGTTAGGGCTATCTACTCAACACCCACAGCTAGAGTAAAAGGAGTAGGCTTCCGATCCGATACCTTCCAAATCACCAATGGTACTAGGCAGGGCTGCCCACTCTCGCCCCTTCTTTTTGCACTAACAATAGAACCCTTAGCACAAGCGATTAGACTCCATCCGCATATTACAGGTGCACAATTCGCAACGTCATCACACTCCATCTCATTATATGCAGATGACATAACTCTATTCATTACCTCACCAACTACCTCCCTCCCTGCTGTTTTCGAACTTATTAATGAATGTGGCCGCTTATCTTACTATAAATTGAACATTAATAAAACAGAGGCTCTATATTTAAACACTCCTCCTCAAGACCTTCTTCTCTTACAAAAATAGTACCATTTCCAATGGAATCCTCACACTATCAAAGTCTTAGGCACATCTTTAAGTCCCAACCCGGAGCTCACAATAGCTAAAAACTACACAGAGAGGCTCCCAGAATTTAGGTATCTTCTTCTCACTTGGGAATTTAAAGAAATCTCCTGGACGGGAAGAATAGCAGCTATAAAAATGTAATTTATACCTAAGCTCACCTATTTATTCAGATGCATACCATCCCCAAACCCCTATTAAACAGGTTACAGAGCCTCATAACAAATTATGTTTGGAAAGGCCATAGGCCTCGGACTTCTAGCACCACACTACAGAGACCAACTACGCACGGGGGCTTAGCCCTACCCAATCTAATTCTTTATTATAATGCGGCCAGATTGTCACACATACACGGCTGGGCAATCACCACTGATTACCTGTGCTGGATTGATCCCGAACTGTCCACCCTACCCCCAAGACTCACACTATTTGACTTACCATGGATCCCTACCCACTACAGAGGAAAACTAGATAATTTACCACCAATTGTTATAGACACCCTGAAATTCTGGGATCACATCAGTCACAACCCAGATCTAGCACCCCACCCCTCTGCTGCTCTCACTTTGACTGGAGCCCTTTTTTGTCTCCTGAACTCTCATTTGAAGTCTTGGCAAAACCTACAACCTGTGTTAGTTACAGACTTCTATGACCAGGGTCAATGGATTGCGCACTCGCAATTTTGTCTGAAATTCGATATCCCTACTTCTTTACGTTTTGAAGCATTCCGACTTAGCACTTGGCTGAAATCCTGGGGATTCCCCAGTCAAGATTTGAGATCTCTTACCAAATGGGAGACAAAGTGGCTGCAGGGACATAGTCTTAACCACGCTTTGTCTTTTCATTATAATCTTATTCTTGAACCTACCACTCTCCATAAAATTTCCCAACATAAAGCTTGGGAGAGAGAGATAGGTTTCACAGCTGACACTAATACATGGCATACTCGAATACTCATAACCAAAAAACTCCTTCACTGCCCTACCTTATGGGAACTACAATATAAAATGATAGTGTGATGGCACTTAATACCTTCCACATTAAACAGGATATATGGCACTCACTCTCCCAGATGCTGGCAAGGTTGTGGATAGATAGGAACCCAGCTACACATATGGTGGTCCTGCCCCAAGATACGCCCCCTTTGGAGATGGCTTTTCCGCACTTTTAATCTACTCCAAATTGACCTACCTTTCAAACCAGACATAGCCTTACTTCATATCCATCTCTCAGACTTAACGGAAGCAGGGGAAGCTCTTGCAATCTATCTCCTCATGGCCACAAAACTGGCTATTGCCCGTGCGTGGAAAAACGAGGACCCTCCTCCGACATCACAGGTTCTCTCCATTATAAATTATATTAAACAGATGGAGTTATACTCCTACAGATCCCTAGACAAAACTGATTTCTATTATGAAGTTTGGTTTCCCTGGATGGAGTCCTTCTCAGACTAGAATATACCCCTCTGTTATAACTTCAGCCTGGGGCCTGCCCTCCCCTCCCCTTACCTTTCTTTTTTTTCTTCCCCCATCCCCCCCATCTTCACCTTATCCCACTACCTACTCCCCACCCTCTCCCCTTCTCACCACTTATGGATACAATCGCTGCAGGGACACTCATCGGATACTTAATATTTATACCATTTTATCTTTTCTCCTTCACATTCTATATTACCTGATTCAGCAATGTATTGCTTTGACAGCACTTCATTCTCACTGGATACAATAAAAACCCGTTGAGATATTAGGTTCTACTAAATGGCTTACACAAGAATGTGAAACTGCACTAATAACTGTATGTTCACATGTTATATATTGTGTCATTTCTTGGCAATGTACTGACTTTTTAACTGAATTCTCAATAAAAAAATGTTATTTTAAAAATTTTTTTTTTACTGTTTTCATTGCCACAAGAGAAGATGAAAAATTAGTTGAGATTTTTTAATTACTTGAATGGCATAGCATGCATCAGAAAACATTTAGAAACACTATCAATTTTGCCTTATTTTTTTATTTGGATTACTGTATCAATTTTTCAACTCAGAGATGGATAGTGTAGTCTATTCAATTAATTAAAATTAATCAATTATCTTCAGGAGAAAATTAAAATTATTCATCTCTGCCCAGCTGCTTGATATTCATCAAAATACAAAAAAGAGCTGTGTGACCCCCTGTTCAGGAAAGGTATAAACTTTATTAGATGTAAGAACATTTAGGTCTGTGAACCACCCTGCAGTGTGACCACTTAGTACATTATGTTCATTAAAAGTACTGAATGATAAAGAGCTTTCTTTTTTCTTTATCACTTTCAGTGTAGAAAAAATATAAGTGAGGCTTGATATTTTAAATAATACAGATGTAGACCTAGCATTTTAAATCCTCAAGTACAAGCTATATTTACAAAAACGTTACGTTTATAAAAAATAGTTCATACTATGCTGTATGTAATAGGAATATGCAGTAACACTCTAGTAAGTACACATGTGCATTCAGTCTCGGACAAATATGGATTCAGACAAAAATGTAGGTGATTTAAACATTTGTCAGAATCTAGACTAGCCGATTGAGGGCTAGATTAGAAGTAGCTCACTAACAGTAGCGTAAAGGCAATATTGAAATAACTCATGTTCGCTAACTTGTGCTCATATAAACCAGTTTAAAGTAAACTTGTTTAATCCCCTCTCTCATTCTTTCCTGCCTCGATTACTACAACTCTGTCCTCTATGGTCTCCCCACCTGCCGCCTGGCTCCTTTACAATCCATAATAAATGCCTCTGCCAGACTCATCTTCCTTACATGTCGCTCTTCATCTGCTGCACCACTCTGCCAATCCCTTCACTGGATTCCTCTTGCCTCTCAGACCTTGTCTCCAGATACTCTCCCTCCCGTCCCCTTCACTCTGCTCATGACCTCCTCCTCTCCTCCTCTCCTCCTCTCTGGTTACCTCATAGCACTCCCGTTTACAGGACTTCTCCAGGCTGGCTCCCATCTTGTGGAACCCTCTGCCTCGCTCCACAAGACTCTCCCCTAGTTTTGAAAGATCCAAGCGCTCCCTAAAGACTCTACTGTTCAGGGATGCTTAAAACCTATGCTAACCTTACTTTATACCAGTTCCACTCCTCCATTGCTATCCCCTGAACCCTCTTAGCATGTAAGCCTAAGAGTCCAGCTGTTTGTAGATCACCTTCTTAAGAGCTGACTACAACAGTGCAACTCTTGGCAGGGCCCTCTACCCATTTGATCCCTATATTTGTTTTGTTGTACTCCCCCTTTGTTTATAGCACTGCAGAATCTGTTGGCGCTCTACAAATAACCGATAATAATAATAATAATTTATGAAAAAAAGGAGAGAGAAGTCAATACTAATTAAAGGGATACTAAACACCAACATGTTCTTTTATGATTCAGATAGAACATATAGTTTTAAACAACTTTCCAATTTAATTAAAATATTACATTTTCTTCATTATCTTGTTATTTATTGCTGAAGGGACAGCATTGCACTAATGACAGGAAGATGAAAATATCTATTTAGCCAATCACAAGAGAAAAATATGTGCAGCACCAATTAGCAGCAGCTCACACTAGTGTATGATATGTGTGTATTCATTTTTTAACAAGGGATACTAAGAGAACAAAGCACATTTAAAAGTAGAAGTGAATTTAAAAGTGTCTTAAAATGACATGCTCTATCTGAATCATGCTAATTTGATTTTGACTTTCCTATCCCTTTAAATCTAAATCTGGTGCATCCCTTAAAATATTATATAATGCCAAAAAAAAGAAAAGAGAGCAAAAGGGACATGTGATACTGTCCCTTTAAAGAAAGGGAAAATTGCACACAGGATATTTATTTTAAAAAAATTGAAAGAATTTTATTCAAATTTAACTTCAATAAAATTTTGCTCAGCAATCCTGAACAAAACAACACAACAACATATAACACACAACTATAAGCCTATATTAGGACAAACAGAAAACCATAAACCTATCATTATATTTGAACAAGTAGCTGCGCAAAAGTCGCAAGGAAAAACGACCACAGCCAAAAGACTGCACTCAAGGTGTAGGACCAGTAATGGTGGCAAAAAGGGCTCAGAGTCTAAAAGATAGACTGGTCAAAAGCCAACACATAAGGGGACCCTCAGATTCTGATTGGTTACGAAAAAAAGGGATCAAAGACAGTTTCCCCTGTGGCCACTGTGTTTACTGTGTATATTTGGAAAGTACTAAGACATTTTCGGTTGATGGTTCTAAAATGTATGACATTAGATTCTTTTTAAATTGTAACTCTGAGGGAGTCATATACCTCCTGCGGTGTTCTTGCCCATTTGCCCACAGGGATGAATTCACAAAACTAAGGGACACTAATGTAGAAAGACATTTTGCTCATGTGCACAATGGTGATGCACATTCCCTTAGATTTTTGGTTATCGACAATGGCATCTCCTCGGGAAGAGGAGGTGATAATAATAAGATCTTTCTTCAGAAAGAAGCCAAATGGATATTTGGGCTGAGAACTAGAATCCCATTTGGCTTAAACGATAAACTAGAATGTGCTTGTTTTCTGTAAATAATCCCCCTCCATTTTTGACAGTTTTGTAATATATGTATATATGTTAAATGACACAGTTATACATGTTTATGTACTGTCACTGAGTGAACGCTATATGAAACAGAATAGCATGAAACATGTAATAATGTTAAGTATGCAGAAGTTGCACACATGTAATTACTAGGAATTATGTTGATACCATGTGTTAGAACTTATTGCTAGAATATTACGGGCAGTTTTTTTTATAGTAATCTTCTTAAGGTGGTATAGTTCCCCTTATGTAAAGGCAATCCTAATAACCTGGAGTTGAACAGGTGTTATAAAAGAGGAGGTTCTAGGGAACCAATTATGCCCTGACGAAGCCCCTGACACACAGTCTTGATGTGGAGGTGAAACGTACGTTGGCACCCAGTGTGTTATTCTAAAGCTGGTATGGGACTTTTGTCACCAGCATAACTTTCAAAAGGCAAGTTGGAAAATGCTTGACATTTAGGCTCTCTAGTCTTAAACAGCCTCTGGGAAAAGGATCCTGACATCCATGCTAAACCCTGCAAACAGTGTGACAGCTAAGAGGGTTGGATCAGACAAGTCCCTGTTGGTGTGTAAATACAGAACTGTTTTTACTATTTCTGGAGAAGCCGAATGTTTACATTATATTTTGCTTTGGGAGGAGGTTGTATCAAGTACATCAGCTGGAGGCATTGGTAACCTATGAGATAGATCGAGTGGAATCCTGACCAATCAAGGAGAAGTGAGTGAAGAGATTACCACTCTCACCTTCTGCGTCACATCATCGAACCAGCACGGACCAGAAGAGAGAAGGTGAATGGCGGATGCATCGCTACTCTCTCTTCCAAGTTAAGAGGTATACCTCTGGATGAAATGCTTGAAGGCCACTGCTATCCTCTGGTGACTGTGTGAGTACTGAGACCATGAGTGCAGACTTTTGCACAGCTACTTGCTCAAATATAATCTTAGGTTTATGGTTTTCTGTTTGTCCTAATATAGCCTCATAGTTGTATGTTATATGTTGTTGTGTTTTTTTTTTTTCAGATTGCTGAGCAGAATTTGATTGAAGTTCAATTTGAATAAAATTCATTCATTTTTTTAAAATAAATATTCTGTGTGGAATTTGCCCTTTCTTTAAAGGGACAGTATCACGTGTCCCTTTTGCTCTCTTTTCTTTTTGTTGGCATTATATTAAAGTAAACATGACTTGTTGGGTTAGCACAACTGAAGTCCTTGCATAAAGGGTTAGAGTTGACTTAAAAGTTGCACCAAACACAACATATATACAATATCTAATAAAAATATTCATAAAAAAAAATCTTATAAGAATTAAAATGTAGATGGTATATTATTATTATTATTATTATTATTATTATACTTTATTTATGAAGCGCCATCATATTCCGCAGCGCTGTCCATGGATACAGAGCATTTAAATAAAACAATAGTATAAAACTTCTTAGACTAAGAGACAGGACAGAATTTACAAATAGTGATGTCGCGAATAGTTCGCTGGCGAATAGTTCCCAGCAAACATATCATGTTCGCGTTCGCAGCTGCGGGCGAACATATGCGATGTTCGATCTGCCCCTATTCGTCATCAATGAGTAAACTTTGACCCTGTATCTCACAGTCTGCTGACACATTCCAGCCAATCAGCAGCAGACCATCCCTCCCAGGCCCTCCCAGCTCCTGAGCAGCAGCCATTTTAGATTCATTCGGAAGCTGCATTGTTAGTGAGAGGAGGGACAGTGTAGCTGCTGGTGATTTAATAGGGAAATTGATAGCTAGGCTAGTATATTCAGTGCCCACTACAGTCCTGAAGGACTCATCTGATCTCTGCTGTAAGCACAGCATCCCAAAAAGCCCTTTTTAGGGCTAGAACATAATTTTTTATTTTTTTTATTTTTTTTCTGTGTAATCTAATTGCAGTTGCCTGCCTGCCAAGCCACTTGCCCAGTGCCACCACTCATATCTGGTGTAACAGTAGTGTAAATTTAAAAAAAAAAACTTTTTTGACTGTGAAACATCAGTCTGCTAGTGTAATCTAATTGCAGTTGCCTGCCTGCCAGCGTGTGTGCCAGGCCCACTTGCCCAGTGCCACACCACTCATATCTGGTGTAACAGTAGTGTAAATTTAAAAAAAAAAAAAACTTTTTTGACTGTGAAACATCAGTCTGCTAGTGTAATCTAATTGCAGTTGCCTGCCTGCCAGCGTGTGTGCCAGGCCCACTTACCCAGTGCCCCCACTCATATCTGGTGTAACAGTAGTGTAAATTTAAAAAAAAAAACTTTTTTGACTGTGAAACATCAGTCTGCTTGTGTAATCTAATTGCAGTTGCCTGCCTGCCAGTGTGTGTGCCAGGCCCACTTGCCCAGTGCCACTACTCATATCTGGTGTAACAGTAGTGTAAATTTAAAAAAAAAAACTTTTTTGACTGTGAAACATCAGTCTGCTTGTGTAATCTAATTGCAGTTGCCTGCCTGCCAGTATGTGTGCCAGGCCCACTTGCCCAGTGCCACCACTCATATCTGGTGTAACAGTAGTGTAAATTTAAAAAAAAAAAAACTTTTTGGACTGTGAAACATCAGTCTGCTTGTGTAATCTAATTGTAGTTGCCTACCCGCGTGTGTGCCAGGCCTACTTGCCCAGTGCCACCACTCATATCTGGTGTAACAGTAGTGTAAATTTAAAAAAAAAAAAAAAATTCGACTGTGAAACATCAGTCTGCTAGTGTAATCTAATTGCAGTTGTTTGCCTGCCATTGTGTGTGCCAGGCTCACAGCGTATACTGTGCCCACTTTCCCAGTGCCCCCACTCATATCTGGTGTAACAGTAGTGTAAATTTAAAAAAAAAAACTTTTTTGACTGTGAAACATCAGTCTGCTTGTGTAATCTAATTGCAGTTGCCTGCCTGCCAGCATGTGTGCCAGGCCCACTTGCCCAGTGCCACCACTCATATCTGGTGTAACAGTAGTGTAAATTTAAAAAAAAAAAACTTTTTGGACTGTGAAACATCAGTCTGCTTGTGTAATCTAATTGTAGTTGCCTACCCGCGTGTGTGCCAGGCCTACTTGCCCAGTGCCACCACTCATATCTGGTGTAACAGTAGTGTAAATTTAAAAAAAAAAAAAAATTCGACTGTGAAACATCAGTCTGCTAGTGTAATCTAATTGCAGTTGTTTGCCTGCCATTGTGTGTGCCAGGCTCACAGCGTATACTGTGCCCACTTTCCCAGTGCCCCCACTCATATCTGGTGTAACAGTAGTGTAAATTTAAAAAAAAAAAACTTTTTTGACTTTGAAACATCAGTCTGCTAGTGTAATCTAATTGCAGTTGCCTGCCTGCCAGTGTGTGTGCCAGGCCCAATTGCCCAGTGCCACCACTCATATCTGGTGTAACAGTAGTGTAAATTTAAAAAAAAAAAACTTTTTTGACTGTGAATCATCAGTCTGCTAGTGTAATCTAATTGCAGTTGCCTGCCTGCCAGCGTGTGTGTCAGGCTCACAACGTATAATGTGCCCTTTTGCCCAGTGCCCCCACTCATATCTGGTGTAACAGTAGTGCAAATTAAAAAAAAAAACTTTAAGGGTGTATTGGGTGGGTTTTATTTTTTAGATTAGGGTTTGGGTAGCAAAAGAGCTAACTGCCCTTTTAAGGGCAATGCCCATCCAAATGCCCTTTTCAGGGCAATGGGGAGCTTAGGTTTTTTTAGCTAGTATTTTATTTGGGGGGTTGGCTATATGGGTGGTGGGTTTTACTGTTGGGGGGTTGTTTGTATTTTTTTTACAGGAAAAAGAGCTGATTACTTTGGGGCAATGCCCCGCAAAAGGCCCTTTTAAGGGCTATTGGTAGTTTAGTTTAGGCTAGGGTTTTTTTTATTTTGGGTGGGGGCTTTTTTATTTTATTAGGGCTATTAGATTAGGTGTAATTTTGTACTTTAGCTAATTTAATTTAGGTAATTGTATTTAATTTAGTTAATTTATTTAATTATAGTGTAGTGTTAGGTGTTAGTGTAACTTAGGCTAGGTTTTATTTTACAGGTACTTTTGTATTTATTTTAGCTAGGTAAGCTATCTACAATGTAACTATTAGTCATATTGTAGCTATCTTAGGGTTTATTTTATAGGTAAGTATTTAGTTTTAAATAGGAATAATTTAGATTTATTTAAATTATATTTAAGTTAGGGGGTGTTAGACTTAGGTTTAGGGGTTAATAACTTTAATATAGTGGCGGCGACGTTGGGGGCGGCAGATTAGGGGTTAATAAATGTAGGTAGGTGGCGACAATGTTAGGGACGGCAGATTAGGGGTTAATAATATTTAACTAATGTTTGCAAGGCGGGAGTGTGGCGCTTTAGAGGTTAATATGTTTATTATAGTGGCGGCAACGTTAGGGGCAGCAGATTAGGGGTTAATAAGTGTAGGTAGGTTGCAGCAACATTGGGGGCGGCAGATTAGGGGTTAATAAATATAATGTAGGTGTCGGCGATGTTGGGGGCAGCAGATTAAGGCTTCATAACTATAATGTAGGTGGCGGCGGTGACCGGAGCGGCAGATTAGGGATTAATAATATAATGCAGGTGTCGGCGATGTCGGGGGCGGCAGATTAGGGTTTAATAAGTGTAAGATTAGGGGTGTTTAGACTTGGGGTTCATGTTAGGGTGTTAGGTGTAGACATACCTTTTATTTCCCCATAGGAATCAATGAGGCTGCGTTAAGTAGCTTTACGCTGCTTTTTAGACTTTTTTTCAGCCGGCTCTCCCCGTTGATTCCTATGGGGAAATCATGCACGAGCAAGTTACACCAGCTCACCACTGACTTAAGCAGCGCTGGTATTGGAGTGCGGTAATTAGCAAAATTATGCTCAAAGCTCACTTCTTGTCTTTTAACGATGGGTTTCTGAAAACTTGCAATACCATATGTATGTATTAAAAAAAAAAATATATATATATATATACAGTTATAGATATATAATCATATATACTGTATATATAGGAATATATATTTAAAAATACTAAGAACATTTTTTACTATGTGAAGAACATTGGAATGTCAAATATTTACAGTAAATTGACTAAAAATGATTTATCATGTTTAAAAGTACTTGAGTGGAAAGTGCTTCAAAGCATGTGTGTGTGTGTGTGTGTGTATATATATATATATATATATTATATATATATAACGAGTCCCCAAGGAAGGATGAGCACAATCTTACGGTATCAGTCAGCTGCCAGGGTGTACTTTAGAACCACATCCCCAATCCCATCAAAGAAAAGGCACTCACTGGTCTTCATAAAATATAACATTTAATTCATTGTATCATTAAAAAGACATAACGTTTCGGTGTGCAATTACACCTTTGTCAAATGTAAGGTTTAGCTCCAAATAACGGACCCAAAAAGCATAAAACACTACATACCTCCACCTGTCTTAAATACCCATTAAAATCATTAGCTCCATCGTATTGACCAGTGGATACGTCATCACGCTACGGCACCAACATGA